>NC_061508.1:169526989-169620613 GCF_022539505.1 Lolium rigidum
GAGTTCCGTAGCCGCCGCCATCGCGAAGACAAGTTTCGGGGGACATAATCTCTGTTCCGGCACGCCGCCGGGACGGGGAATTGCCCCCAGAATCATCTCCATCGACACCACTGCCATCTTCATCGCCGTTGCTGTCTCCCATGATGAGGAGGGAGTAGTTCTCCCCCGAGGCTGAGGACTCTACCGGTAGCTATGTGGTTCATCTCTCTCTCCCATGGTGTGATCTTTATGTGATCATGAGCTTTGTATCACTATTAATCTATGTGCTACTCTAGTGATGTTATTAAAGTAGTCTATTCCTCCTCCATGATGTAAAGTTGACGAGTGTGTGCATCATGTAGTACTTGGCGTAGGTTATGATTGTAATCTCTTGTAGATTATGAAGTTAACTATTACTATGATAGTATTGATGTGATCTATTCCCCCTTTCGTAGCTATTGTTGACAGTGTGTATGCTATGTGACATAAGCATCCCCAATGGGCCTGCCAAAGATGGTACCCGGGGTTTACTAAAGGCCCAGGGCTTGAAGAATAAGAAGACTCGGAAGCCTATTTAGTGTTAAGGAAAGATAGTTTGTATTAGGAAAGATAGAGATTTGTAATCTTACGGGTTGGGTTCGAAACCCTCCCGAACTCTGTAACTTGTGTATTACGAAATCATCGGCTCCACCCTCTATATAAGGGGGGGTCGAGGGACGAAGAAAGGATCGAATCTACTGTCAACAGAACCCTAGTTTTCATAATCGTCGAGTACCTTTCGGCTGAAACCTTCGAGATCTACTTGCCCTCTACTTCTAGCAAAACCCTAGTCTACAATCTGTAGGCATTGACAAATTAATCCTTTGTCAATTGGTGCCGTCTGTGGGGATTAGAGGTTGCAAGGAGCTGATCTCGATGGCACATCCAGAATCATCGACTGCATCAGTGGCCAGCAACGCGATGGATCGAGGTAAACGAGAAAAAACTGATCTAGTTGACTTTATTCCTCACCCGCCCTCCCGTATGGATGCATGTGCCTATCTGGAGGAGCCCATCGTCATGACGTTCGGAGAATTCCGATTTGGCATCAACAAGGAAGGATCCTACCGTCTCGAAGTTCCGATCTCATCGGAATTTTCAGCGGTCGATTCTAACTTTTCGTCGAGTGACGAGGAGTTTTCATCGCCACGTTTCGTCGACACCAAGGCAAGCGGAAAGCTCGCCAAGATCTTTAGCAACACATCTTTCGAGTCGTCTGCGGACTCCTTTATAAGCAGCGATTTCGACAGCGTCGAAAGCTTCAACTTCATCGACAAATCTGCTGCCATCGGAAAGGTCTTCACCAATCTATATGATGGTGTCACCAATCCTGACAAAAATCAATACGCAAAATACCATCAAATCTGTGCAATTGAAGAGGCAGGCCGAACAGAACCAGAGACATCAAAGGCTTTCGACGATTTGGGAAATCCATACGTCGATCCCGCTGATCTTAAAAGAGGCTTAGGCACTAAATATGTTGGGTCTTCATCTCGCGTGAGAGTTCAACTCCCACAGGAAGCATGGGACAGGGCCGCAAAAGCCATGGATGGTTCAGAACCAATGACCACCACTGCTACCGTACAAGAACTCCAAGCATATCAATATAGACTTGCTCGGGTGAGTAGAGAGCTGGAAAAACAGACAGCATCCTTGAATAGAAGAAAAGAGGCAGCCTCCGCGTCCAGCAGGCGTCGAGCAGAGCTCAGTCGACAATCAGAAACTTCGGCAGATAGCCATAGAGAAGCTCGAAGGAGAGCGAGATCTCGGCTGCAAAATATACCTGAAGAAGAGAGAGGAAACATAATTCAAAATCTCAACATGTCCTTCATGACGATTGATACAAGGGGAAATATCATCCCGAAAACGCCAGAAGCAGGATACATGGCAACGCAAGCTTACATCCTCGCGTCCAGACCACTTCCTGGGGATCCGAGAGAACCATTGTTCAATATGGCAATGGCTGGAGTAGGAGTTATGGGAACAGCGTTTGCAGCCACGCCTCCCGAAGAAAATCCTAGGCAAAATAGTCCACGACCCACTGCAGCGGTTCAAGATCCACCAAGAACAAGTGGAACAAGAGACACAGCAGTTCAAGTTAGGGTGGATAGAGCGTGACAACAAAGAAGAGAACGTCAGCATTCACCAGAAGTTGCCGACGAAGATATGTGTGGACTCCCGTGCTTTACGAGAAGAGTTCGAAAGACTCGAGTCCCAAAAGGGTTTAAGTTACCCGAGAATTTCAAGAAATTCGACGGCCTACAAGATCCCGAGGATTGGCTCGTTGATTATCTCGAGATGGTGAAGCTAGTAGGAGGAACCAGAGCAACAGCCATGCAAAGTATCCAAGTTCACTTAAGTGGTGCCGCGAGATCTTGGACAAAGAAACTTCCCCCAGGCTCCATCGACAGCTGGGATAATTTTGAGGATATCTTCGTGAGAAATTTCCGATCCACCTGCAAGAAACCTGCATCATTGGAAGAGTTGAGGGCGTGTCGACAGAAACACGACGAGTCGATGAGAAAATATATACAAAGGTGGAACATCATTAAAAACTCGGCAGAGGATATATCTGACGAGAGAGCAATAGACGCGTTCGTGGCAGGAATTCGGCGGGGAGATTTCGTCGAGGACTTAGGGAGAACTAATCCTAAGACAATATCAGCACTGATGGAGATAGCCAACAAATGTGCAGATGGAGAAGACGCGATATATAACAAGCGACACAGATCGCCAGAAGAGGATCGCAGTCGAAATTTTCAAAATAGAAGGCGATTTTCTCGCCAGTTCTACAACAACGACGCTCCTGGCCATATATCGGCTGGTTTCCGGGGAAATCCTGGAGGGAATAGTCGAGATGACTACCAAAGGAGTAATGAGCAACAAGGCGACAATAGAGGTGATTCTCGCGGCAACAGGCAAAATAGTGGACCAAGGTTTCAAAGACCTTATGTGTCCCCCGAGGAGATGATGAACGGTCCGTGTCAAATGCACTTTTATCTCGACAACAACGGAAAGAGGCAGTCAGGGCATCTCCAGAAAGACTGCCGCAATTTTCAAGCAATGTTGCAAGCCGCAGGAATTGCAAATGCCCAAGCAATGAACAGAAATCCCCAAGGGCCAAGGAGCGAAATTCACCTTCCACCTCCTCCGGCAATCACGGACGAAAATCGGCACTAGCTCAGAATAGCGGAAGCACCACATCCACCACCATATGTTGATCCTAACTCTAACGGTGCGGTCTCGATGATTCAGAAAGCTAGGCCATCCAACAGGGTGCAGAAGGTAATCTCACGACAAGTGTTCATGGCAGAGAAGATGCCTCCACCAACAGTTGAGTACCTAAATTGGTCAGGGCAAGACATTGGCTTCACAATTGCGGATCATCCACAGCAAGTTCCTCGACCAGGACAATCGGCACTCATCCGACCCGCAGTAATTGCTGGCTTTGACGTGTCGAGAGTTTTTATAGATGGCGGCAGCAGCTTAAACCTTATGTATGCAGATACATTGAGGAAGATGAACATATCCCTGGCAAACTTGAAACCAACAGATACACGTTTCCATGGGATCACACCAGAGAAGCCAAGTTATCCGTTGGGCAAGATCAATCTCGACGTTTAGTTTGGAACCCGAGAAAATTACAGGATAGAGAATCTGGAGTTCGAAGTTGTGGATTTCCCGTCGCAATATCACGCTTTGTTGGGACGACCAGCATATGCTAGGTTTATGGCGGTACCACATTATACATACCTATTTTGGAGGTTGCCTGGACCCAAGGGACCTATCACAATTAAGGGAAGTTTCACGCTGTCTGATAAGTGCGACAAGGATTTTCATCGACTGTCAGAAACTTTCGGGATGCAAGCAGAATATATGGCGCCAAGGCTCACTGATTATGATGTGCTGCCAGATGCAGGGAGGTCTCCCAGGGAGTCAACTTTCAACACAGCCAAGGATTCAAAAGAGGTGCAGATCCACCCGACGGACCCAAAGAAAACGACATCCATTGCAACAAACATGGATATCGCATAGGAAAGCGCGCTCGTCGAGTTCCTCCGTGAGCACTGGAAAATCTTCGCATGGTGTCCAGCTGACATGCCAGGAGTACCCAGGGAACTTGCCGAGCACCACCTCAACTTGGATCCTCTCGCGAGACCAATCAAACAACCTCTGCGGCGTTTTTCGGAACCAAACCGCAAAGCTATGTTATCAGAAATAGATCGACTCAAAGATGCTGGTTTTATTAAAGAGATATCTACAGAAGCCACATGGGTAGCCAACCCAGTGATGGTGCCAAAGAAACACACGAAAGTCCTTCGCATGTGTGTCGACTTTACGTGTCTCAATAAACACTGTCCTAAGGATCACTTTCCCCTCCCAAGGATCGATCAAATCATCGACTCCACGGCAGGATGCGAACGTCTTTCCTTCTTGGACGCGTACTCCGGTTATAACCAGATCAGATTAAAAGAAGAAGATGAAGCCAAGACAGCGTTCATAACACCTTACGGCGTGTTTTGTTACAAAACAATGCCCTTTGGTTTGAAAAACGCGGGAGCAACATACCAGCGGATGATGCAGAAGTGCCTTGCAACACAGATTGGGAAAAATGTACAAGTCTACATTGACGATGTCGTGATAACATCAAAGAAGGGGTCAACACTAATCGAAGATCTGAAAGAAACCTTCGACAACCTCGACAAGTTCTGCCTCAAGTTGAACCCGACAAAGTGCTCCTTTGGCGTTCCTGCGGGAGAACTTCTCGGGTTTTTAGTATCAGCAAGAGGAATTCAAGCTAATCCCGAAAAAATACAGGCCATCGTAACTATGAGGAAGCCAACAAAGTTGAAAGAAATACAACAGCTGACGGGGCGAGTCGCAGCTTTAAGCAGATTCGTCGCCAGGCTAGGAGAAAAGGCGCTACCGTTCTACGCATTGATAAAACAAGGGGAGAAATTTCAATGGAACGAGGAAGCAGACAGGGCCTTCGAGAAACCTCAAGCGCACAATTTCGACACCACCAATCTTGGTGGCGCCTAAAGAGAAAGAACCTCTCCTTCTATACATTGCAGCCACACCTCAAGTGGTCAGCACGGTTCTGGTAGTCAAGAGAGAAGAAGAAGGAAAGCTTCATGGAGTTCAGAGGCCAGTATATTTCATCAGCGAAGTACTGTCGCCTTCAAAACAGCGGTACCCTCAATACCAGAAACTGGCGTATGGAGTATTCACGACAGCAAGAAAATTGCGACACTATTTTTCGGCGCACCCGATAATAGTGGTCAACGAAGATCCTCTGTCAAATATATTGAACAATCCAGAAGCTATGGGTCGCGTCTCCCTTTGGGGAATAGAACTTTCCCCTCGGGACATCACGTATGAAAAAAGAAAGACAATAAAATCGCAGGTTTTACCAGATTTCATTGCAAAAACGAAAGACATCCTGGTTGGTAATCTTGGACCTTTCCCATTCCGCGCTTCCCAGATCTACGGCAGCCATTGATGATTCAAGCGTGTTGTGCTTGATCAACCGACGCGGTGGCATCAACAATGGCGCAGGAATACAGCTTGGAGAAGATGAGCTTAAGGAGTTGTGGGGCACAGGAGGAGATTTTGCAGAGGAGAGTAGGAGAGCGGCGCGAGTAGAAGTGCTCGAGGAAGAAGAAGGCGATCTTATATAGAGGTGCGGCGAAGCGTTGGACCGTCGGATGGAAAAGAGGTGCGGTAGATGATAACCACGTAGACACAAGGGTAAAAAAGTATTTTAACACTGGAGAAGTTACGGAACGTGCGCCAGAAAAAGTGGAGAACGTGTATCCCCCACTTGCACGACGTGTCAATCAGATGAGCAATTTGGACCCACAGGGCAGTGAGCGGAGCGGTTTTCGTATGCTTCCAATATAGAAATTATGGCTATCATCAGCAATGACGTCATGGTGATAAGAGAAAAACTCGACTAAGAAGCTGAGCGAGAATATCGACAACACAAGATTATTTCGAGAGCCTTTGATCAAATACAAGTTTTTGCCCAAATGCTCGGGGGCTACTTTGGAAAAACAGAAAACTTCGAGTATGACAAGATAGAAATGGCGAGAGCCTATGACCAAATGCAAGCATTTGTTCATAGCCTCGGGGGCTACTCCTATCGGGAGCGCTGGTCGCGCACCCGATAGATATGAAAATATCGAGAAGGATTACAAATATAGCAGCAGAGGGTATAAATCTGTGGAGCCTACACCCAAGCACAAGTTCTTGGCTGTAGCCTCGGGGGCTACTCCCATCGGGAATGCTGTTCGCGTCCCCGATGAATTTTGATTACAATAAAAAAACAGAAGTGAGCATATTCCGAGTTACACAGATAACTCTACATATACTCCCACCGGGAAGACAAAATAAGTCATCAACTATGACTCGATAAAATGTGCTATTCCAACAGCCGAAAAGCACTCGACAATATATTCTCAGAGCGCTAGAAGTCGCGAATAAATCTCTGAATGCCGCAAAACTTTGTGAAGGTAAGACCCCAGATCCGTTATGAGCGGCGTGGCACCGTCTCTGACGGCGGATTGCTACTTTTTTCCGTATCAACAGATACGAAGAAAAATCCTAACGGACGCGTTAGGTACCCGATAAAATATGACTGGGACTCGACAGAATGGTAAGACCTTAAGCGACACCTGTCGAAGTTTACACCAGTATCCCGAGATCATGTCCAGGGACGTGATCTTGAAGTAGGTTTTTGCGGATTGCCACTAGAGCAGTTAACTAGTACCTGGTCCGTCAGATGAACTAGCCCCAACTACCATTTTCCCTGTACAAAATAATATTTGCATATCGAAAGATTATCTAATGAGTAAAGTTGGAGATTTTCCCTGATTCTTCGATTCAAGAAAAATCTCGGGGGCTACTGACATAAGCATCCCCAATGGGCCTGCCAAAGATGGTACCCGGGGTTTACTAAAGGCCCAGGGCTTGAAGAATAAGAAGACTCGGAAGCCTATTTAGTGTTAAGGAAAGATAGTTTGTATTAGGAAAGATAGAGATTTGTAATCTTACGGGTTGGGTTCGAAACCCTCCCGAACTCTGTAACTTGTGTATTACGAAATCCTCGGCTCCGCCCTCTATATAAGGGGGAGTCGAGGGACGAAGAAAGGATCGAATCTACTGTCAACAGAACCCTAGTTTTCATAATCGTCGAGTACCTTTCGGCTGAAACCTTCGAGATCTACTTGCCCTCTACTTCTAGCAAACCCTAGTCTACAATCTGTAGGCATTGACAAATTAATCCTTTGTCACTATGTTAGTACTCGATCTAAATTGCAACGGTCTATTATGCACTCTAGAGGTTACTTTAATATGAACTCCGGATTCACTCTCCATGGTGTGACGGTGACAGTGTGCGTGTCAACACCCGGATTTTTAAGTCCGGATGCCTATTATGTCATACATCGCAATCCCAGGAATATTGTTGTTGCGAGGCATAATAGTTAAGTATCACAGTCATCATTCATTACAACTCATAAAGTCTTACAAATTGGAATCACATGATCCATATTACACAAATAGTTGATCTAATGATCAACGAACAAACATAAGTTCATAGCGGAAGCGTAAGATACAAGGACTCTATAGTCCACAGGCCAACGCTTGACGTTAGCAGACTCCTAGTTGTTGTAGACTTCCTGCTGACCGTCCTCCTCGTACTTCTGCTCCTCTTCATAGTCTGGCCATTTGAATAGCCAGGGACACAGCCGTGAGTACTTTATGTACTCACAAACTAATACTAGTGTAAGTGCTAACATTTCTAGTAAGGGGGTGCTAAGCTCTAGTTTCTTTGCATAAAGCTAGTTTGAGTTCACAAGTATTTACTAATGACTTATTCAAGTTCTAACTAACTCAAGTGGGAACATTAGTGTCATTCCCACAACTCTGTTGTGCTTTCAAAATAATCAAGTCACCATTCACCATTCATTTCAACAATCATGATCAAAGTCTAATACTGGAAACTGTATGGCCTTTCCAACCGTCCGTAACCGTGGACACGGCTATTCGAATAGATTTACACTCTGCAGAGGTTGCACACTTGTGCCACAACATTTGATTTCATCCGTCGGGATTTCCCCGAATCATCGTAACACGATACGCGGATCATCAACCATAACCTTTCATTTACTAACCCTAGTATGAGCACCTCTCCCCATGAGCTTGGCCTCCCGGTGATGACCAAGCTCGTCATCCCGGGAACCGCATGAGGCTTGGCCGTACAATTCACCTTCAATTCACATCATTCACCAACAACGGAGGCAGCCTCGGCATAACCCCTATGATGTGTGTTCGAGAGGAACTCATACTAAGATACATAAACTTCTAGTTAAGCCCTTACCCATAATCAGGTATTGTGGGGGTACTCAATAATTGGAAAGGTATCGCATCCAAACCAATACTAGTGTTTAATCAAAAATCACCATCTTCTCTTGGTCATATTCACCTTCAAAAGTCATTCATTATTTCACCACACATGTTCCCATCTAGAGTAGTCATATTTAATTTAGCACTAGCATCTAAGGATGAGGGGTGCTAAGTACTTTGCTTTGCTCCTAGGCTAACTTTGATACTCTTGTACTAATCTAACATTAACCCTATTGAATTATGAGACAATAGTACAAAATAACAGTAAGTAAAACTTAAAAATAAAACTGGGAATTAGGCTCATAATATAAAGTAAATGGGTGGTGCTTGGCTCAGGATGAGCTAGCACTTTGCAAGAGTATTATCTTGCCTTGGTTGGGAAACTGGTCAAAGTGGTCTTCTTCTCCTTGACAGTAGACCTCCTCCTCCTCCGGATACTCCTCGGTACTAGCGTCTAAAATACGAATACGGGATACACAATCATCACACCAATTTATTTACTAAGCTAAGCACACACATGATTCACACCAATTAAACTAGCATCACATGTTACTATTTTGTTGGTGGATGGGTTTTTCTTATTAATTAGGAAAAATAATTTCCTCTCATAATAATCTTAAATGTTGCTTTGAATTATTCAGAGAAATAATTTCCTCTCATTATCTTTTTAAGATTTAATTTCTCTTATGTATAATATGTGACCTAGGTTGACCCAAGTCAACCTCTTCACACTTATCATTTTGAGAAAATGATTTAAATGGGGTGTAGCACCCCATACAATTTAATTCTAGCATGGTAATGATTTAATATCATCAACAAACCACATGAGATTTTTTATGACCAGAGTCTTCACCTCATATTGGATTGTTCATGACAAGATTTAAATGGAAAAATATTCCCATATGAGTTATTAATATTTTGGGACAATATCCTTGACTAGAAATAGCCATAAAGTCCTTTAATTTAACTAGGCCATGATCATACACAGTAAGCATGGCATATTTTTGTAGAAACAATTAGTATAAGTGAAAAGTGAATTATAGGAGTTGGAATTAGCTTAAAAGCATGTTTGGTTGATTTTTAATAATTATTCTAAGGCAGAAAAGTCCCTGCCTTGTTTATTTTGTCATTTTAATTCTACAATAGCTCTAGGGTTCTATCCAGTGACATTGTGTAGATAATTTCCTAAGGTTTCCAAATATATAAATTTTGTAAAATTTGACTGAGTAGATTTGTCTCTATTAATTTTCAAAGTTTGCATCAGATTGCCAATTCTATTTATCTGAGAAATTCGAATTTGAACTGGTGGGCTCGCGCGGGAAAACCAGTTGGGCTGCAGAGGGAAAAGAAGTTGGGCCGGCCCAGCTCTGCGTCTGGCGCAGCGGGCCGCCTGACGGGTGGGGGCCACGCGTCAGCGGGGTTTGGCCAGCGAAACGGTACGGCGAATGTGAGCCGTGCGATTAGAACACGATCGCACGGTCCACGCGCGTCGTCGTCGACGGCGGGCGAGGAACTCACCGGCGGCTGCAGTAGGGGGTCAGAGGGCGCCTGAGGGCTCCGGCGATCGCCGGCGGGGTGCGCCGCGACGTTGTCGACGATGAGGAAGCTCCTGGAAGCAGTTGCGTCGCCTGGGGTGGCCTCCTGCTCCGGCGGACTCCGTGTACTGGCGGCGGCGACGGTCTTGCAATTGGCGGCCTCCGGCGACGATTGGGTGAAATTGAAGTGGCGAGGGGAAGCTAGGAGAGGAGAGAAGATGATCGGTGTGCTCTATTTGGTGGGAGAAGCCCTCCTTTTATAGGAGCGGGAGGTGGCTGTGGCGCGGAGCTAGGGTCGCCGGCGTCGTCGTCGGTCCAGGGCTGCGAAGGGGCAAGGCATGGGCGCGGCGTGTTGCTGGTGCACTGGCGAAGGTGACGCGCGTGATCGTGGCGCAGGAGGGGCTCTGTAGAGATGGTGCGCTTGATGGGAGTGCTCGGTACTGCGGCGGTGATCGTCGTCGTGGTCGTCGACTGCGGCGTTCCCGCGGGCAATTGGCCGTGTCCGGGCGCGTCGGTGAAGTGTGAGGCGTCGGCCGGCGGTGAGAGGCGAGGCTTGAGGTGACGCGATGACGCCGGGCACCGTCATGCTCGGGCGTCCGGGGTGTGCGCCATGCGCGCACTGGCGCGACATGGGCATGCCTGGGCATGTCTGGGCATGGCGTTTTCTGCCCGTTGTGGTGCACGCATTGGGCGTGGCTTGGTCTGGGCATGCTCAGGTGAGTGTGAGGGATAGGTTTGACAAGGCAGGGCATGCTGGAATCGACCAGCGGGAGAGAGCATGAGAGAGGCATGGTGAGCACGGGCATGGCCCTGCCATGGTCGTGGAGGTCAAGTGGAGGGGGTACAGTGGCTGGCACTGATGCCCAGGGATGTGCTAAGGGTCCAGGGGTGCAGAGAGGGCTCAGGTTGGACTTGGTCCAACCAATTTCTCGAAGCATGGGCATGATTTCCATCTCTCGCCCCAAAGGTGTTTGATAAAATGCCCGCAAGAAAAATATTTTCGAATTTTGAATTTCTTTTTGGTGGGTTGCAAACATATGTTAAATGTAGCATTTTGGTGCTGGTGGTGGTCAAAATGGCAAAGAGATGCAAAATCACATTTTGCATATGATCTTAAATTTGATTCAAAGTCTCCACTTTGCTTGCTGGCCATTTGAAATAGAGACAGAATTTGGGGGTGTGGTTTTGAGCAAAGTTGTTCACCATGTTGTTGTCTTGGATGAGATGCAAAGAGTGGGCAAGGTGTAGAAGTGAAAAGTAAAAATACAGGGGCTCAAAGTGAGCAGCAGAGTAAAAAGGGCACAAGTGACCATATTGCATGTATCTTGGAATTTGAATTTGATTTTGGTTTGAGTTGAGTTTCTTCACTTCCAAAAGTATTTAAAAGTGTTTAGTAACCATCTACACCCAATGGTGCAAACCAAATTGGCCTAGATCAAAGATTTGTAAAAATGGCCTATGCCCTATGTGTGTGTGAGATGGATTTTTATTATTTCTTTTCCCTTTTCTTTTTATTTGATTTTGGATGATCAAGTGATCATTGCTAGGGTTTTAGAGTGAGGGAGAACACATAGGCAAGTATCATGGCAATTGCACACTCAAATAATTAATCAAGTGATCTACATGCATAAACCTATATGATGAGAAAAAGTTTTTGTTAACCCTAATTTTTGGGTTCTTTGAATCTCTCTCTTGTTCCTTTTATTGAAATTTGGGATGTTAAACCCTTCCCCCTTACAAAAGATCTCGTCCCGAGATCGAGAGAAAACTAGGTGCTAAAGAGATCGGGGTATTCTTTCTTCATGTCCTCTTCGCGTTCCCAAGTGGCTTCGTCTTCAGTGTGATTGCTCCACTGAATCTTCAAAAACTTGATACTCCTGGTGCGGGTGGTTCGGTATGCTTCCTCCAGGATGCGAATAGGTACTTCGCGGTATGTCAAGTCGGTGTTGATATCCACCGAACGATGATCTATATTCTTGAATACTTCAGTCTTCTCCGGTACTTCAAGGCACTTCCGGAGCAGTGAGATGTGAAACACATTGTGCACGGCTGCCATTTCTTCAGGTAGTTCCAGTTGATAAGACACTTCGCCTCGGCGACTCGGAACTTTGAAGGGTCCGACATATCGGGGTGCGAGTTTTCCTTTCAGCTGGAATCTCTCGCATTCCCTTGAGGGGTGACACCTTGAGGTAGACAAAATCTCCAATCTCAAAGGTCATCTCTCGGCGTCTTTTGTCGGCGTAGCTCTTCCGTCGGGATCGTGCGGTCTTGAGGTACTCGCGGATCTTGTGCACCTTCTCTTCGGCTTCTCGAAGAACATCTGGTCCAAAGACTTGGCTTTCTCCGACTTCGACCGAGTTCGTAGGGGTACGGCATTTTCTCCCGTACAGGGCTTCAAAGGGGGCCATTTGTAAGCTGGCTTGATAACTGTTGTTGTACGAGAATTCTGCATAGGGCAAGCAGTCTTCCCACTTGGATCCATATTCCAGTACACAGGCTCTCAACATATCTTCTAGTATCTCGATTGACTCTCTCGGTCTGTCCGTCAGTCTGCGGGTGATAGGCTGTGCTGAAGTTCAGACGGGTTCCTAGTCCTTCATGCACTTTCTGCCAGAATCTTGAGGTGAACTGTGATCCTCTATCTGACACAATTGACTTCGGGGTTCCGTGCAGGGCTACTATCCTTGAGATGTATAACTCAGCTAACTTTGGGCCTTGGTAGGTGGTCTTGACAGGGATGAAGTGTGCAACCTTGGTCAACCTATCAATGACAACCCAAATGGAGTCATTTCCTCTGCTAGATTTGGGCAATCCGGTGATAAAGTCCATACCGACAGAATCCCATTTCCACTCAGGAATCTGTAAAGGTTGCAACAGTCCTGCGGGTCGTTGATGTTCTGCCTTGACTCGCTGACATATATCACACTTGGCGATATAACTTCCTATCTCTCGCTTCATTCCGTGCCACCGAATTGTTCCTTCGGGTCTTGGTACATCTTGGTTCCTCCGGGATGAATGGAATACGAGGTGTCGTGAGCTTCCTTCAGTATGACTTGCTTCAATTCTGAATCCGACGGTACGCACAGAGCGACCGTTGTACCAAAGTACTCCTTCTTCATCGATGGTGAATCCCGGTGCCTTTCCTGCAGCTTATCCGACTCTTGATTCCGTCAATGCCGGCATTTCCCTTCCGGGCTTCTTTGATCTCGTCCAACCAAAGTAGGCTGCAGTTCTATGCTCGGCTAGGTATCCTTCACTAACGAGCTCCATTCTGAAATGTTCAAACTCTTGGTGTAGGCTAGGCTGTTCATTTGCTATCATGGAGTTTAACTGACAAGGCAGTCTACTCAGGGCATCTGCTACTACATTGGCCTTGCCGGGGTGATAGTGGATCTCCATATCATAATCCTTGATTAACTCTAACCATCTGCGTTGCCTCATGTTCAGCTCTTTCTGGGTGAAGATATACTTCGTGCTCTTGTGATCCGAATAGATCTCGCATCGATTTCCCATGAGGTAATGACGCCAAACTTTCGGTGGCTAACACTACGGCCGCGAGTTCGAGGTCATGGGTTGGGTAGTTCTCGCTCATGCTCGTTTCAGCTTGCCGGGACAGGTATGATATCACTTTGCCTTCTTGCATCAACACACATCCAAGACCAATCTTGGACGCATCACAAGTAGACATCAAATGGCTTGGTGATATCCGGCATGATCGATATTGGGGCTGTGGTCAATCTGTTCTTGAGCTGTTGGAAACTTTCTTCACATTTGGCAGTCCATTCAAACTTCTTGTCCTTCTTCGACAGTTGGGTCATGGGTCGGGCTATGCTGGAAAATCCTTCAACGAATCGGCGGTAATATCCCGCTAATCCGAGAAATGCGCGGACCTCGGTCTGAGTGGTTGGGGCTTTCCATTCTGTGACGGTCTTGATCTTGGCGGGATCTACAGCAATTCCTCCTGCTGACAATATATGTCCCAGGAATCCTACCTCCTTCAACCAAAACTCACACTTACTGAACTTGGCATATAACTTGTGCTGCCTCGTGGTTTCTAGGATTATTTCCAAGTGTTGTTCATGTTCCTCTTCGGTTTTGGAGTAGATAAGAATGTCATCGATGAAAACAACGACAAACTTATCCAAAAAGTTCATGAAGACCTTGTTCATGAGGTTCATGAAATAGGCGGGGGCATTGGTTAATCCAAATGACATGACATTATACTCATACAGTCCATATCTGGTGGTGAAAGCAGTCTTTGGGATATCCGTTGCACGGATCTTCAGTTGATGGTAGCCAGTCCTAAGGTCAATCTTGGAGAATACGGTGGCACCGGCTAGTTGGTCAAACAGATCTTCTATCTTTGGCAAGGGGTATTTGTTTTTGATGGTGACATCGTTAAGTTTACGATAATCCGTACATAACCGATTGGCACCATCTTTCTTATCCACAAATAGAACTGGTGATCTCCAAGGTGACGAACTTGGTCGAATCAGACCTTTATGTAACATATCATCCAGTTGCTTCTTCAGTTCTCTCAATTCTGCCGGGTTCATGCTATAGGCTCTCTGGGCTATAGGTCCTGTTCCGAGAATTAACTCGATGATAAACTCGATATCCCGATCCGGGGGCATACCGGGTAGATCATCCGGAAACACATCGGCGTATCGACAAACGACCCCGATCCGATCCAGAGTTGGTTTGGCTACTCCTTGGTTGCAAGTGAAATTTCGGGGAGTTTTTCGGACACATGTTCTATTGTTATTCCGGTGCTACTAGTCATGGTGATGGCCTTCTTGGCGCAATCTATCAATCCATGATGTTTCGCCATCCAATCCATTCCTAGTACTACTTCCAATCCTTTTGTTCCCGAACAATTAAGTTTGCAAAAAACATTATTTCTTGAATTCTGATAGGTACTTCTTTGCAAAATTTTCTAGCTTTAGTTGTTGATCCAGGTATTTGAACTATCATGACATGTTTCAAGCTGATTGGTTGAATCTTACTAGTGTTCACAAAATCTTCAGTAACAAACGAATGTGATGCTCCGGAATCAAACAACACTCTTGCTGGTACTGAGTTAACAGAAAACATACCCAGCACCACATCTGGGGCTTCCTGGGCTTCTTCGGCGTTCATGTGGTAGAGGCGACCTCCGCGGTTGTGCGGGTTGTTGGGGGCGAACTTCTTGCCGGTGGAGACACGGCGTTGCTGCTGAGCAGGTGCAGCGGTGTTGCCGGCGAGCTTGGCTCAGCCTTTTGGGACACTCATTGGAAAAGTGTCCCACCACTCCACATTCATAGCAGGTGATTGTGGACTTGTCTTTGGCTCCAACCGGAATAGCATTGCTTCCGGTCCTTGGTGCGGTGTTGGTGTTGGTGTTGTTGGTGTTGGGGGCTCGCGGCGGAGCGCGGTTGAAGTTGCTCGTTGTGGTGCACATAGGAGTTGGGGTTGTTGTCGTTGTGGTGGGGGCCTCCCGGCCTTGGGTTTCCTCCGCTCCGGTTCCGAAAACCGGGCGCGACACTTGGTTCCGGGGCTTGTTGTTTCGGGGGCGAAACCACCGCTTGAGCTAGGGCGGTATCTCGGGGCATTGCTGGGCCCACTCCGATTCATCATGCGGCGCTTGCGGTTTTCGTTGGCCTCGGTGCAACTTGCCTTCCATTTGGATGGAAGAATCTACTAAGGCTTCAAGGTCAGCAAAGGGAATGTTGACCAAGATCGTCTCGCATCTCGTCGTGCGGTGCCGTTCAGGAATCTCTCCTTCCGTTTCTCATTGGTGTCGGTCTCATCGGGGCGTACCTTGACAGTGGTGAGGAACCTGTCGCGGTATTCTACCACCGACATCCGGCCTTGCTTCAGCTTCCCGGAATTCATCCCTCATCTTCTTGATCAAACCTGGTGGTACATGGTACTTGCTAAACTTGAGCTTAAAGTCAGCCCAAGTCATCATCCGTCCGCATTTAATGCACGGGCGCCGGTCCACCAAGCTCTTGCTGGTCCTGCTAAGTAGTGCGTAGCAAACAGCACTTTCTCATTCTCATCCACTCCAGCTACTTCCAAGTTATTCTCCATGGTTTGCAGCCAATCATCTGCATCTAAGGGCTCTTCAGTCTTGCTGAAAACAGGTGGGTTGGTGTTTTGGAAATTCTTGAGTTTGGATCCTCGGATGGTCATGGTGTCCATGGCCCCGCTGGTTGTTGGCTAACCGCTGCGTGCTCGCGAGGCTGGCTTGACGTTCAGCCTCGGTCCCGTCTCCCTGTCTGTCATCAGGGTCTGCAGCAGTTGCATCATCGCATCTGAGTTCGCGTTGCGGTGAGCCATCTGAACAGATAGATAGATCATGAGATAAGAGGGAATTTTCTATGGCTTATTTTGGGTAACTTTTAAATTTTAAAGACTTTTGATGATGCATATAACACACAAACATTCATTCATTCATAACAAGCATCACAGATTACAAGCTAACACACTAAGGGTTTTAAGAACCCTTCTTCTTCCTTCTACGATACAAGGGACCGGATACATACTCATACCCAGGGTTTTAAGAACCCTTCATGCTACGATACAAAGGACGGGGTACAAGCCATTCCTACACATGTGATCTAGTGCAACACTACTCGTCATCTTCATCCACATCAATGGGAATGATCCCATCTTCCGCGGCTTCCGTAAACTCGTAGTCCTCCTCATCGTTGAACTCATCATCCTCAAAGTCGTTGTCATCACTCGGAAGTCATCGCCTCCCCGAATGTCATCTCCATCCTCCTCCATCTCCCGGATCCGGTCCCGCCGGGTACGGACAGTCACCTCCAAGGTGCGGATCTTCTCGCGAAGGCGGCGGATAGTGGCATCCTTCTTGGCGCGCTGCAGGCGAAGTATCTTGCGGTCCTTGGCGAGCATCTGGATAGCTTCGGCATGGTGAGCTACAGTCATCTGGGCACGGTGGTTGTGAACCCGCGTCCGCTCTAGGTCCTTCCGGGTCTCATGAAGCATGAAGTCCAAATGCTGCACATGGATCATGAGCACCGGGTGCGAAGAGGGTGCCATGGGTTCTCCCATGGTGTCGTGCCTCGGCGAAGTAGGCGAAGCGGCTTCCCGGAGTGCGGCGATGTGCTGTCCGCACACCCGAGCAAGTCCCTCCCGAAGAGCGTGAGCAAGCCCGTCCGGCCGCTTGCATGCCTTGAAGGAGAAAAGGATCCTCTCCGAGATGGGAGGCTCCGAACTTCCCTTCAAGTCAGCCGGTGATCATCCACTCGCTGTTCCCCGGTGGGGGTGTCGTGGATCCGGACGCCATGGAACTTGGGAGGTGGACGTTCGAGCCTCTCGGACACAAGGTACAAGTCGCGCTCGAACACCGGACTTCCTCCGTTCTCCAGTGTCGTAGGTCTCCGTCCGGACGTAGGGCTCCATCTCGAAAGTGAAATGGATGAGTAAGTTAGAGATGTGACTAAGTGTGGCAATATTTTAGATGTATTTAAAAAGAAGAGCATGGTCATCATTTTTGAAAAGATCCGGTAGAAAAGAGAATGAGTAAGTTTTTCCCAAGTATTCACTCACTTTGTTTTAGAAATTAAATTTTTTGGAACGTCCATTCTAAACTAGGGTCTCCTAAGGTCAAACAATGGCTCTGATACCAACTTGTCAACACCCGGATTTTTAAGTCCGGATGCCTATTATGTCATACATCGCAATCCCAGGAATATTGTTGTTGCGAGGCATAATAGTTAAGTATCACAATCATCATTCATTACAACTCATAAAGTCTTACAAATTGGAATCACATGATCCATATTACACAAATAGTTGATCTAATGATCAACGACGATCAACGAACAAACATAAGTTCATAGCGGAAGCGTAAGATACAAGGACTCTATAGTCCACGAAGCCAACGCTTGACGTTAGCAGTACTCCTAGTTGTTGTAGACTTCCCGCTGACCGTCCTCCTCGTACTGCTCGCTCCTCTTCATAGTCTGGCCATTTGAATAGCCAGGGACACAGCCGTGAGTACTTTATGTACTCGCAAACTAATACTAGTGTAAGTGCTAACATTTCTAGTAAGGGGGTGCTAAGCTCTAGTTTCTTTGCATAAAGCTAGTTTGAGTTCACAAGTATTTACTAATGACTTATTCAAGTTCTAACTAACTCAAGTGGGAACATTAGTGTCATTCCCACAACTCTGTTGTGCTTTCAAAATAATCAAGTCACCATTCACCATTCATTTCAACAATCATGATCAAAGTCTAATACCGGAAACCGTATGGCCTTTCCAACCGTCCGTAACCGTGGACACGGCTATTCGAATAGATTTACACTCGCAGAGGTTGCACACTTGTGCCACAACATTTGATTTCATCCGTCGGGATTTCCCCGAATCATCGTAACACAAGTACGCGGATCATCAACCATAACCTTTCATTTACTAACCCTAGTATGAGCACCTCTCCCCATGAGCTTGGCCTCCCAAAGTGATGACCAACTCGTCATCCCGGGAACCGCACATGGCTTGGCCGTACAATTCACCTTCAATTCACATCATTCACCAACAACGGAGGCAGCCTCGGCATAACCCCTATGATGTGTGTTCGTAGGGAACTCATACTAAGATACATAAACTTCTAGTTAAGCCCTTACCCATAATCAGGTATTGTGGGGGTACTCAATAATTGGAAAGGTATCGCATCCAAACCAATACTAGTGTTTAATCAAAAATCACCATCTTCTCTTGGTCATATTCACCTTCAAAAGTCATTCATTATTTCACCACACATGTTCCCATCTAGAGTAGTCATATTTAATTTAGCACTAGCATCTAAGGATGAGGGGTGCTAAGTACTTTGCTTTGCTCCTAGGCTAACTTTGATACTCTTGTACTAATCTAACATTAACCCTATTGAATTATGAGACAATAGTACAAAATAACAGTAAGTAAAACTTAAAAATAAAACTGGGAATTAGGCTCATAATATAAAGTAAATGGGTGGTGCTTGGCTCAGGATGAGCTAGCACTTTGCAAGAGTATTATCTTGCCTTGGTTGGGAAACCGGTCAAAGTGGTCTTCTTCTCCTTGACAAGAGACCTCCTCCTCCTCCGGATACTCCTCGGTACTAGCGTCTAAAATACGAATACGGGATACACAATCATCACACCAATTTATTTACTAAGCTAAGCACACACATGATTCACACCAATTAAACTAGCATCACATGTTACTATTTTGTTGGTGGATGGGTTTTTCTTATTAATTAGGAAAAATAATTTCCTCTCATAATAATCTTAAATGTTGCTTTGAATTATTCAGAGAAATAATTTCCTCTCATTATCTTTTTAAGATTTAATTTCTCTTATGTATAATATGTGACCTAGGTTGACCCAAGTCAACCTCTTCACACTTATCATTTTGAGAAAATGATTTAAATGGGGTGTAGCACCCCATACAATTTAATTCTAGCATGGTAATGATTTAATATCATCAACAAACCACATGAGATTTTTATGACCAGAGTCTTCACCTCATATTGGATTGTTCATGACAAGATTTAAATGGAAAAATATTCCCATATGAGTTATTAATATTTTGGGACAATATCCTTGACTAGAAATAGCCATAAAGTCCTTTAATTTAACTAGGCCATGATCATACACAGTAAGCATGGCATATTTTTGTAGAAACAATTAGTATAAGTGAAAAGTGAATTATAGGAGTTGGAATTAGCTTAAAAGCATGTTTGGTTGATTTTTAATAATTATTCTAAGGCGAAAAGTCCCTGCCTTGTTTATTTTGTCATTTTAATTCTACAATAGCTCTAGGGTTCTATCCAGTGACATTGTGTAGATAATTTCCTAAGGTTTCCAAATATATAAATTTTGTAAAATTTGACTGAGTAGATTTGTCTCTATTAATTTTCAAAGTTTGCATCAGATTGCCAATTCTATTTATCTGAGAAATTCGAATTTGAACTGGTGGGCTCGCGCGGGAAAACCAGTTGGGCTGCACAGGGAAAAGAAGTTGGGCCGGCCCAGCTCGCGTCCGGCGCAGCGGGCCGCCCGACGGGTGGGGGCCACGCGTCGGCGGGGTTTGGCCAGCGAAACGGTACGGCGAATGTGAGCCGTGCGATTAGAACACGATCGCACGGTCCACGCGCGTCGTCGTCGACGGCGGGCGAGGAACTCACCGGCGGCGGCAGTAGGGGGTCGGAGGGCGCCTGAGGGCTCCGGCGATCGCCGGCGGGGTGCGCCGCGACGTTGTCGACGATGAGGAAGCTCCTGGAAGCAGTTGCGTCGCCTGGGGTGGCCTCCTGCTCCGGCGGACTCCGTGTCACCGGCGGCGGCGACGGTCTTGCAATTGGCGGCCTCTGGCGACGATTGGGTGAAATTGAAGTGGCGAGGGGAAGCTAGGAGAGGAGAGAAGATGATCGGTGTGCTCGATTTGGTGGGAGAAGCCCTCCTTTTATAGGAGCGGGAGGTGGCCGTGGCGCGGAGCTAGGGTCGCCGGCGTCGTCGTCGGTCCGGGGCTGCGAAGGGGCAAGGCATGGGCGCGGCGTGTTGCCGGTGCGACCGGCGAAGGTGACGCGCGTGATCGTGGCGCAGGAGGGGCTCCGAGAGATGGTGCGCTTGATGGGAGTGCTCGGTATCGCGGCGGTGATCGCTCGTCGTGGTCGCCGACCGCGGCGTTCCCGCGGGCACTGGGCCGTGTCCGGCGCGGTCCGTGAGGTGTGAGGCGTCGGCCGGCGGTGAGAGGCAGGCTTGAGGTGACGCGATGACGCCGGGCACCGTCATGCTCCGGGCGTCCGTGGTGTGCGCCATGCGCGCACCGGCGCGCGACGGGCATGCCTGGGCATGTCTGGGCATGGCGTTTTCTGCCCGTTGTGGTGCACGCATTGGGCGTGGCTTGGTCTGGGCATGCTCAGGTGAGTGTGAGGGATAGGTTTGACAAGGCAGGGCATGCTGGAATCGACCAGCGGGAGAGAGAGCATGAGAGAGGCATGGTGAGCACGGGCATGGCCCTGCCATGGTCGTGGAGGTCAAGTGGAGGGGGTACAGTGGCTGGCACTGATGCCCAGGGATGTGCTAAGGGTCCAGGGGTGCAGAGAGGGCTCAGGTTGGACTTGGTCCAACCAATTTCTCAGCATGGGCATGATTTCCATCTCTGCCCCAAAGGTGTTTGATAAAATGCCCGCAAGAAAAATATTTTCGAATTTTGAATTTCTTTTTGGTGGGTTGCAAACATATATTAAATGTAGCATTTTGGTGCTGGTGGTGGTCAAAATGGCAAAGAGATGCAAAATCACATTTTGCATATGATCTTAAATTTGATTCAAAGTCTCCACTTTGCTTGCTGGCCATTTGAAATAGAGACAGAATTTGGGGGTGTGGTTTTGAGCAAAGTTGTTCACCATGTTGTTGTCTTGGATGAGATGCAAAGAGTGGGCAAGGTGTAGAAGTGAAAAGTAAAAATACAGGGGCTCAAAGTGAGCAGCAGAGTAAAAAGGGCACAAGTGACCATATTGCATGTATCTTGGAATTTGAATTTGATTTTGGTTTGAGTTGAGTTTCTTCACTTCCAAAAGTATTTAAAAGTGTTTAGTAACCATCTACACCCAATGGTGCAAACCAAATTGGCCTAGATCAAAGATTTGTAAAAATGGCCTATGCCCTATGTGTGTGTGAGATGGATTTTTATTATTTCTTTTCCCTTTTCTTTTTATTTGATTTTGGATGATCAAGTGATCATTGCTAGGGTTTTAGAGTGAGGGAGAACACATAGGCAAGTATCATGGCAATTGCACACTCAAATAATTAATCAAGTGATCTACATGCATAAACCTATATGATGAGAAAAAGTTTTTGTTAACCCTAATTTTTGGGTTCTTTGAATCTCTCTCTTGTTCCTTTTATTGAAATTTGGGATGTTACAGTGCGCATCGTGTGTGATTCCTTTATGACGTTGTGGAGCTTGTTTACTCCGGCTTGAGGGTGCTCTTGTAGCCCTACACAATGAATGGTGTTTGTTATCCAACAAGAGAGTGTTTGAGAGTAGCACAAGTGAGGAGAAGTTATTTATTTATCATGTGATCATTGTTGAGAGTGTCCACTAGTGAAAGTATGATCCCTAGGCCTTGTTTCTAAGCATTGAAACACCGTTTCCGTCAAGTTCTGTTACATGTTCGCTTGCTGCCATTTTTATTTCAGATTGCAATTGCTACTTACAATCATCCATATAACTTGTATTTCACTATCTCTTCGCTGAACTAGTGCACCTATACATCTGACAAGTGTATTAGGTGTGTTGGGGACACAAGAGACTTCTTGTATCTTAATTGCAGGGTTGCTTGAGAGGACTATCTTTGACCTCTACCTCCCCGAGTTCGATAAACCTTGGGTGATTCACTTAAGGGAAACTTGCTGTGCCGTTCTACAAACCTCTGCTCTTGGAGGCCCAACACTTGTCTACAACAATAGAAGCACACGTAGACATCAAGCTATTTTACTCGCGCCGTTGCCGGGAAGGTAAGGTAAAAGGTATTCACATCTTCCGACTACTAAGCTATTTCCTAGCATCTGTGCTGGTGTGTGAGTGCTCGAAGCTATTTCCTTTAGATCCTGCAATTATATCTTTTTGTTTCTAGTTTTTATTTTCACTAGTTAGGCTTAATGGAAAACAACAACAAAATTATAGATCTTTATGAACTTTATATTGAATTAGGACATGATGTGTTTGAAGAGAGAATTAAAAAACCCATGGAACTTTGTTTGCAAAATAGTTGTAGCAATGTTATTAGCATGAACTCTTTGAATACTATTATTGCTAATGCTATGGAAGAATTTAAGCTTGGGGAAGCTGGTTGTGATATTCTTAGTCCCCCAAGTTTTGAGGAGAAAATTTTCTTTGATGATACTTTGCCTCCCATTTATGATGACTGTAATGATAGTGGTATTTTGGTGCCACCTACTATGGAGGATAAAGTTTATTATGATTATACCATGCCTGCAATTTATGATAATTACAATGATGGTTGTGATAGTTTTACTCCCACTATTACAGATAAAATTGATTATGCTTATGTGGAGAGTAATGATACTTTTATGCATGTGAATAAGAATGCTTTATGTGATAGTTATATTGTTGAGTTTGTTCATGATGCTACTGAAAGTTATTATGAGAGAGGGAAACATGGTTATATGCATCTTAATAATATTAAGTTTCCCCTCTTTATGTTAAGAATCTTGAAGTTGCGCTTGTGTTGCCTTTCTATGCTTGTTGCTTTGTGCTTTCAGTACTTGTTCCCTTACAAGATTCCTTTTCATAGGAAGTGGGTTAGACTTAAAAGTGTTTCTTATTTGCTTTTGATGCTCTCTTTTGCTTCAACTCTTATTTCTTGCGCGAGCATCATTAAAATTACTGAGCCCATCTTAATGGCTATAAAGAAAGCACTTCTTGGGAGATAACCCATGTTTTTGTTTTTCTACTGTTTTGTTATGTCTTGGAAGTTGTTAATACTGTAGCAACCTCTCCTTATCATGTTTATTTCGTTGTTGTGCCAAGTAAAGTCTTTGATAGTAAAGTTGATACTAGATTTGGATTCCTGCGCAGAAACATATTTTTACCTGTCACGAATTTGAGTAGATCTCTCTGTAGGAAACTCGTAAAATGCTGAAAACATTCATGCGTGATCCTCAGATACGTATGCAACTTTCGTTCAATTTGAGCTTTTTCATCTGAGCCTGTTAAGTGCCTCGAAAAAAATCGTCTTTACGGACTGTTCTGTTTTGACAGATTATGCCTTTTATTTCGCATTGCCTCTTTTACTGTGTTGAGTGGATTTCTTTGTTCCATTAACTTTCAGTAGCCTTGGGTAATTTCCAGAAGTGTTGGGAATGATCGTGTCCTTGCTAAACATGTGAATTTTTGATTATGCACTAACCCTCTAATGAGATTGTTTTGAGTTTGGTGTGGAGGAAGTTTTCAAGGATCAAGAGAGGAGGATGATATGATATGATCAAGAAGAGTGAAAAGTCTAAGCTTGGGGATGCCCCGTGGTTCATCCATGCATATTTCAAGAAGACTCAAGCATCTAAGCTTGGGGATGCCCAAGGCATCCCCTTCTTCATCAACAACTTATCAGGTCACCTCTAGTGAAACTATATTTTTATTCCGTCACATCTTATGTGCTTTACTTGGAGCGTCTGTGTGCTTTTATTTTTGTTTGTGTTTGAATAAATTCGGATCCTAGTAATCCTTGTGTGGGAGAGAGACACGCTCCGTTTTTTCATATGAACACTACTGTTCTTCGCTTTTACTTTTAATGTTCAATGGCGAAAGTTGATCGCTTCACTTATTGCTATTTGGTTGGAAACAGAAAATGCTTCATGTGGTAATTGGTATATTATCTTGAATAATTTGATACTTGGCAATTGTTTTGAGCTCTCAAGTAGATCATGTTTAAGCTCTTGCATCATGTAGTTTAAATCTATTAGTGGAGAACTACCGTAGAGCTTGTTGAAATTTGGTTTGCATGATTGGTCTCTCTAAGGTCTAGATATTTTCTGGTAAAAGTGTTTGAACAACAAGGAAGATAGTGTAGAGTCTTATAATGCTTGCAATATGTTCTTATGTAAGTTTTACTGTACCGGTTTATACTTGTGTTTGCTTCAAACAACCTTGCTAGCCAAAGCCTTGTACTGAGAGGGAATGCTTCTCGTGCAACCAAAACCTTGAGCCAAAACTTATGCCATTTGTGTCCACCATAACTACCTACTATGTGGTATTTTTCTGCCATTCCAAAGTAAATTGCTTGTGTGTTACCTTTAAAAATTCATTCCTTGTCTTTGCAATACATAGCTCATGGGAAAGTAGCCTAAAAAACTTTTGTGGTAATGAATATGTTGCTTATGTATCTTAGTTCTTATAAGTTGCTTGTTGAGCGGTAACCATGTTTCTGGGGACGCCATCAACCTATTTCACCTTTGTTGAATATCATGTGAGTTGCTATGCATGTTCGTCTTGTCTGAAGTAAGGGAGATTTCTCATGATTAAATGGTTTGAGTATGCATATTGTTAGAGAAGAACATTGGGCCGCCAACCAAAGCCATGTATCATGGTGGAAGTTTCAGCTTGGACATTAATCCTCAGAATCTCTTATGCGAATATTATTTGTTGTTGAATGCTTAAAGCATTAAAAAGAGGAGTCCATTATCTGTTTTCTATGTTGTCCCGGTATGGATGTCCTCAAGTTGAGATCTATCAAAACTGAGAAATCAAATGCGATATATCTCCTTGGACCTTTGTACAGGTGGCATAGAGGTACCCCTTTGTGACACTTGGTTAAAACATATGTAATGCAATGATAATCCATGGAAGTCCGAGCTAATTAGGACAAGGTGCGGACACTATTGGTATTCGATGCATGAGGCTTGCAACTTATAGGAGGTTTTATGCATAACACATATGAATTATTACTACCGTTGACAAAATTGTTTCCATGTTTTCAAAATAAAAAGCTCTAGCACATGAGTAATCCATGCTTCCCTCTCGCGAATGGCCTTTCTTTTACTTTATGTTGAGTCGGTTTACCTACTTCTTTCTATCTTAGAAGCAAACACTTGTGTCAATTGTGTGCAGTGATTCTTACATGTTTACTTATTGCACTTGTTATATTGCTTTATGTTGACAACTATCCATGAGATATACATGTTACAAGTTGAAAGCAATTGCTGAAACTTTAAATCATCCTTTGTGTTGCTTCAAAACCTTCTTTTAAGAATCTATTGCTTTATGAGTTAACTCTTATGCAAGACTTATTGATGCTTGTCTTGAAAGTACTATTCATGAAAAGTCTTTGCCATATGATTCAATTGTTTAGTCATCATCTAGACCATTGCTTCGAATCACTTCATTCATCTCATATGCTTTACAATAGTATTGATCAAGATTATGATAGTAGCATGTCACTTTAGAAATTATCCTTGTTATCGTTTACCTACTCGAGGGCGAGTAGGAACTAAGTTTGGGGATGCTTGATACGTCTCAAACGTATCAATAATTTCTTATGTTCCATGCTAGTTTTATGACAATACCTACATGATTTATTCATACTTTATATCATTTTGATGCATTTTCCGGTACTAACCTATTAACAAGATGCCGAAGCGCCAGTTCCTGTTTTCTGCTGTTTTTGGTTTCAGAAATCCTACACAGGTAATATTCTCGGAATTGGACGAAACAAAAGCCCAAGGCCTTATTTTCCACGGATTGTTCCAGAACACCGAAGGAGAGACGGAGAGGGGCCACGAGGTGGCCACCCCACCTGGCGGCGCGGCCAAGAGGGGGGGCGCGCCCCCCTATGGTGTGGGCCCCTCGGGACCCCTCCGACGCCGCCCTTCCGCCTATATATTCTTCCAGTCGCGAAAACCCTAAGACATACAGTTATATTCCACGAAGAGTTCCGTAGTCGCCGCCATCGCGAAGACAAGTTTCAGGGCACAGAATCTATGTTCCGACATGCCGCCGGGACGGGGAATTGCCCCCGGAGTCATCTCCATCGACACCACCACCATCTTCATCGCCGTTGCTGTCTCCTATGATGAGGAGGGAGTAGTTCTCCCCCGAGGCTGAGGGCTCTACCGGTAGCTATGTGGTTCATCTCTCTCTCCCATGGTGTGATCTTTATGTGACCATGAGCTTTGTATCACTATTTATCTATGTGCTACTCTAGTGATGTTATTAAAGTAGTCTATTCCTCCTCCATGATGTAAAGTTGACAGTGTGTGCATCATGTAGTACTTGACGTAGGTTATGATTGTGATCTCTTGTAGATTATGAAGTTAACTATTACTATGATAGTATTGATGTGATCTATTCCCCTTTCATAGCTATTGTTGACAGTGTGTATGCTATGTTAGTACTCGGTCTAAATTGCAACGGTCTATTATGCACTCTAGAGGTTACTTTAATATAAACTCCGGATTCACTCTCCACGGTGTGACGGTGACAGTGTGCGCATCGTGTGTGATTCCTTTATGAAGTTGTGGAGCTTGTTTACTCCGGCTTGAGGGTGCTCTTGTAGCCCTACACAATGAATGGTGTTTGTTATCCAACAAGAGAGTGTTTGAAAGTAGCACAAGTGAGGAGAAGTTATTTATTTATTATGTGATCATTGTTGAGAGTGTCCACTAGTGAAAGTATGATCCCTAGGCCTTGTTTCTAAGCATTGAAACACCGTTTCCAACAAGTTCTGCTACATGTTCTCTTGCTGCCATTTTTATTTCAGATTGCAGTTACTACTTACAATCATCCATATTACTTGTATTTCACTATCTCTTCGCCGAACTAGTGCACCTATACATCTGACAAGTGTATTAGGTGTGTTGGGGACTGATGACCCACAAGTATAGGGGGTGTACCGTAGTACTTTCGATAAATAAGAGTGTCGAACCCAACGAGGAGCAGAAGGTGTTGACAAGCAGTTTCGATGAAGGATTCACTCGTAAATGCTAACGAGACAAGTATTCGGGGGTTTTGATATAGCAGATAAATAAAGTACAAGTAAATAAAATGCGAGAGAAATAATTGCAGCGAGTGGCCCAATCCTTTTTAGCACAAAGGACAAGCCGGTTTGTTTACTTATAATGACCAAATGTTCTTGAGGACACACGGGGATTTTAGTCTAGTGCTTTCGCTTCATACAACTGATTAATCTTCATTGTTTTGATAAGTGTTGTGTGGGTGAACCTATGCTAATGCACCGCCCTTCCTAGGACTAATACATACTTGTGATTATACCCCTTGCAAGCATCCGCAAATACAAGAAAGTAATTAAGATAAATCTAACCACAGCCTTAAACTGTGAGATCCTGCTATCCCTCCTGCACCGATATACTAATGGGGGTTTAGGTTGCTGTCACTCCGGCAACCCCACAATTATCAAACGAATACAAGATGTACTCCCCTAGGCCCATAAAGGTGAAGTATCATGTAGTCGACGTTCACATGACACCACTAGAAGAGTAACACCACAACTTAAATATCATAACATTGAATACTACTCAACAATAATTCACTACTAACATTTATACTTCACCCATGTCCTCAAGAACTAAACGAACTACTCACGAGACATCATATGGAACATGATCATAGGTGATATAATGATGAATAACAATCTGAACATAAACCTTGGTTCAATGGTTTCACTCAATAGCATCAATAACAAGTAGTAATCAACACCGGGAGAGTTTCCCCTATCAAACAATCAAGATCCAACCCAAATCGTTACAGCGGTGACGAGATGCAGCGGTGGAGATGGCGGTGTAGATGATGGAGATGATGGTGATGATGATGGAGATGATGTCCAGCTTGATGACGATGGCGATGGCGTCGATTTCCCCCTCCGGGAGGGAATTTCCCCGGCGGATTCCTGCCCACCGGAGAGCTCTTTTCTCTCTGGTGTTTCTCCGACCCGCAGAGGCGGCTCTGTCAATTCTCCGTCACTCCCTGGGACTTAGGTTTTCGGGACGAAGAAGTACGCGAAGGAGAGGCGGCCAGAGGGGGCTGTGGGCCCCCTCCCCACATGGCGGCGCGACCAGGCCTGGGCCCGCGCCGGCCTATGGGGTCCCATGGTGGCCCCTCTCGGCCCCTCCTTTTGGCTTCCTTCGCCTTCTGGAAAAATAGAATTTTTCGTATAACTTCCGTCAAGTGTTGATCTTCAGAAATATGGTGTCCTGACGGTGCTTTTTCCAGCAGAATCCTGACTCCGGTGAATAATTCTCCAATGATCATGAAACATGCAAAATAGGTGAAATAACATAAGTATCATCTCTAAATATGAAATATATCAATGAATAACAGCAAATTATTATATAAATAGTGATGCAAAATGGACGTATCAACTCCCCCCAAGCTTAGACCTCGCTTGTCCCCAAGCGAAACTGAGCTCAATAAACAAGACCACATGTTTGTGGAGTGAAGAGTCGATAAATAAAATACGGACAAGAAGCATCATATTGATTCACACAAGATATTCTAGTAAACATTCTCTTCATATAACTCATCTTGAAATAAGTAAAGAGAAATCACAAATAGAGGTGCATAGGAAATCATAAACGGTTATGGCAAACTTTGTTCTTGGTCAGAGAACTACTAAAGGATTGCACTTATCTTCTAAGCAAAGCTTTCATATTAGAATTTATATAGCCAGGCTTTCATCCTCAATCATAACAATCTTCTCATAATCATTGATAACCTTCAAAGTCATATTCATTCAGATAAAATATGTACTGAACAAGAAAGCATAAAAGATGTCACAACCCATTTTTTAAATCTTGAATATTTTCTAGTTTTAATAAAAATGTGGGCCAACCAAAAACTTTTTATATCTTGCTACCTAGTGTGCATAGCTAGTAGTTTTGATTAGGATTTGTTAGTAGTGAGTGTTAATAAACAACTTCTCACACTAAAACCCTTAGTAACAAATTTATACACCAAAAGTTAAAAGATGAAAAACTCTCCTCATGACACCATTAGTGAGACACCACATCCAACTTCTTCCCCTTAGAACCCTTGCTATCCTCATCAAAGTATGGGTGCATGAGTGCATGTGCAACACCATGCCACCCTCTTTCTTCTCACTCACCAAACCCCTCTCTTTTCTTTGCATGTGGCCGTGGCCATGGACCCCTCCTATTTTCTTTTTCCACCACCACCTTGATCTCTCTTTTTGACAAACCCTAGAGGGCAACCACCCCCTTTCTTACCCCTCCCTCTCTTTTCCTTGTGCATGGCCGGGACTTGGAGCCCATGCACCACCCCTCCATCCCACTTCATTCTGGCCCGCACCCCACCTCCCTTTTTGGACCCCCTGGACTCCTCTCCCTCTCCCCAACTCGGCCCAAGGCCAAGGCACAGCCCACCCAAGCCCTAGCCCGACGTGCACGCCCTGGAAAACCTCCCGCGCACGCGCGCAGACGCCCGCGACAGGACGTCGCCTCGATCTCCCTCCCTCGCGCCTCGGAACCACGCGACCGCCTCGACTCCCCCGCTTGCTGACGCCACCGCGCGGACGTCATCACGGCCCCACGCGATGACGCCGCCCGTTGCCCTGCCTCGCCTATAAAAGGGGTGCTGCGCCCCTCCTCCACCCTCACACACTCCCCACTTCCTTCCCCCACCTCCACAGACGCTCCAGAGAGCGCCCAGGGCGCTGCTCTGGGCTGCTGCTCGATACTGCGCGGCGGAGCCCTGCCCGATCACCGCCAAGGTCGCCAAGCCGCCGCCGTCGACACCCCTCTTTCCCTCCTCTTTCTTCACTCACCCCTGGCCAAGCAGCACCTCACCATGCCCTTCTTCTTCTTCCAGACCCGCCCGAGGACGCCGCCGCGAAGCCCTGCCTGTGGAGCACCGCGGCAGCGTCGCCGTCGGGAAGCAGCAGGGAGGAGGAGCAGGACGCCGCCCAAGCCAAACCCGCCCCGTTCCGCGACGACACCGACCCGCCTCGACCCCGCCACCGTGCCTCCGCTGTCGCCGGTGAGTCTCCGGCCACCCCTGCCCCCTTCTCTGCCAGAGCCGGCCGCCCTGGCCGCGCCGCGCGTCGCGTGGATGAGACGATGGCCTTGGGCCATCGGATCTCCATCCGACGCCTGCATGGGCCATGCAGGCCAACGTGGCCATGCACGGCCTGGTCCACCCGGGCCCCCTCTTCTTTTTCTTTTTGTTTTTCTTTTTTTTCTCCTGCCCGCGTGGCAATTTCCCTGGGCCGGCCCGTTTCACTCCCGCGCGGCCCAGCTCCTTTCCCGCCCGTTTTTCGTTTAGTTTTTGTTTAAACTTTTCCTGTTTTTGAATTTAAAACCTGTGAACCAAAATGCTCATAATTTGAGATCTATAATTCGAAATAAATTGAAACCAACTGCGTTAGAACCAGGTTTTTAATACCTTTCACATGCCACTGGCCCCATATTTTTAGGATTTTTATACGAATTTTAGTGTAATAAACATGCTCTATGTATTCCATACACTCCACAAAAATCCTAAAATCATAGAATTAATATTTTTGACCAATTCCAATTGTGATGATCTTGTTTTAATGTTGCCCATCTTAGAAAAATAACATGAGTCCCTGTAAGGACAAAATCTGGTTCATTTGTATAAATATTGTGCCACATGAAATATTGCCCATTAAGCACTTGTTCTTTTTAATTAATTTCTACCCCAACCCTTTTTCCTTATAAACTTGGCCAAATCATGATTTCATAACATGTACCCCTGCATGCTTTACCATGTTCTTTTAAAACTTTATTTTATAGTTATGTGTTGATTGTATGTTGCTCTTTTATTTTCGCGACGTTAGATACGAACGTGGGAGAAGCCGAAGGAGAAGATTTTGGAGAAGGTGTTGAAGAAGACCAGGGACTAGCCAGCCAAGGCAAGCCATTTACTTTGACTCTTTATATCCATGTTCTTGGTTAAGATCTTTCTACCCTTGGTCTCTTGTTTTCTTGCGTCTCCTTGGGTTTGCTTAATTTGACTCTTTTACATACTTGTCACCAAGTGTGTAATGCCCCCTCTCGATACTTTGCGTACTTAGTCTAAGCATGTGAATCACAATTCCCACCCCTTTTTGACACCCTAATTCTAGTAAACACTTGGGGTTATATCATTAAAATTGCTCTACTTGTTGATCATCTCCATTCATGCTCAATGTGAGTATGGATGTCTTGACACCCTTCTTGGTATGATGGCAAACTATGTGCCATTATACGTCATAGTTCACTCATAAAACTTTAGGTTGGGAAAACCCTCAAGGTTTTACCTTGTTGTAAAAGTTTTGAAAAACCTTGGGAAGAGATTGTCTTGCCCATGAGTGGTTTCAAATGGAAGTTTTAGTAAAGAAAGTAACTTGGTGGTTATGGTGGGAAGGCTATGTCGGTAACTTGGATTTTTGGAAAAACAACACATGGTTCTATGCATTCGCCCGGAACAACCTTTTAGCGCAACCACATTACTCCAACATGGGCACGGGGTTAGCTTGACGTTCGTTCTCTTTAGCATGAGGCACCGCATAACTATACAAGGGTACGGATTACCCCCGAGTCCGGGTTGTCAAATTTGGGACAATAGTATAACGGGAGGCCTTCGGGGCTGACCCGTCCGGAAGACACTATGGGTCTCCTGGCTTGGCGGTGGAGCCACGCTCAAATGGAGGTGAGCTGCCACGGTGCCGGGGAGGTATACACTCCATAGGGTAGGACCTCTTGCTATTTTGAATAAGGGAAAGGCTTCGACCGATTATCCGATACCCACATACTTTCGTATGATGGACCGGGGATGACCCGGCGGATTTATCGGATCTTGTGGGGAAAGTGCGCAAACTCTGCAGAGTTAAATCTATTCGAATAGCCGCGTCCGCGGTCATGGACAGTTGGGATGGCCGTTGTTTAGCTGTGTTGAGTTTTGTTTTAAGAAAAGATTTACAAGCAAGGAAAGTGTTTTCAGAAAGTACTTGGAGTACTGGAAATATGGTGGTGACCATGATGTGATGGTCGGAAAGAAAATAAAACTTGGGTCTACCCTTCCTATGAGTTTTATGTAGTGAAGAGTCTTCTTAAATTAAATTATGTAGGAATGTCATAGGGAAAATCTATGAGTGTCTCCTTCAATGGAGAAGTTGAGATGCTATCCCCACCAAAAACACTTCCTCCCTTCTACATGTCATATTCTTAATTGATAATCGAATTCCCTCTTGATCTCATAGTTTAGTCGTGGTATCTAGTTATGTTCATTTTAAATGGTTTGCGAGTACAAATCAAAATGTACTCACGGCTTTGTCCCTGGCTATCTACTTGGCCAGACTATGAGGAGGATTTTGAAGATGATGGAGGTTATCAGGACGACTATGCGACCTAGGACGTTTCCCGGTCAGCTGCCTGTAGGGTTTAAGGCATGACTTGGGCCCGACGAAGTTGATTGTATCCGCTGCACTTTGATGTTTGATTTCAGCCCGAAGTGGCCATTTATGTAAGACTTGGTCATGAGACCGTTTGTAAGACTATTTATTATTTCGGTACTATGTAATGGATGTTGTAACTCGATTATCAGCTCGGTTATGTGCTCATGTTACACCGATCATGGGATCATGAGTGAATGCATAACGGGTATTTCGGACAGTTGGTCCGGGGTGCCACAGAGCTGGTATCAGAGCCATCCTGACCCTAGGAAACCCTTAGTTAGCATGGGCGTTAATACATATCAAAACTATTTTTACTATTTAAAACGAGATGACTCTAAGCTGAAAGAATGCCTTGTCTCTCCTCTAAAATTTTCTCCTAGAAAATAGATTTACTTGCATTAATTCTTAATAAGTTTTACCTTATGTACCTTAAAATTTTGCACACTTGTCATATTACTAATTTCAACCCTAAAATTTTGTGTAGATGGACGAAGTTGTGTACACCCGGAGCCGTCAGGTGGGCGAGTCGGAGCCTTTGTTCCTCTTTGAGACCGCCCTGATGGACGTATGTCACGCCGTTGGTCGCCTCCGCCCCGAGGTGAAGGGGGGACAGATGGAGAGCTTCCTGGACGGGGACTTGTCCTGGATGATAGTCTGCACTATCCGGGGCTCCCACGTCAGGAAGCTTCCGGAGATGGAGATACATATTTTCGAGCGCACTTGGGAGGACGGTCTGGTTCGTGCACTCCAGGCAGCCCTCGCTCGCCTCACGTACCACCACCGTGCGGAGCTCGAGCGGCAGAAGCTCCCTTACGCTCACTTTGGGCGGCGTGACGAGGAGGGGCTTCCCACCCTGGTGCCTTATGTTTGCCCCCTCGGTCGCCACGCTGGCCAGATGGAGTTCGTCCTTCGCAAGACTCAGAACAGCCTCGACATCAGCAGGATGGAAAACGAGATGCTGAAGCATGAGTTGGACGAGACCAAGAAAGACCTTGAGGAGATCAAGCGTAGGGCTCGCCGCCAGCGGAGGCTCAAGCTCCGGGCAAGAGAGGCCAAGTACATGCTTAAGGTGAAGGTGGCACACCTTAAGACGGCACTCCGCGAGGCCGAGACCAGGATAGAAGAACTGGAGGATGATGGCGAGGATCTCCGCAAGGAGAATGCTGCCCTCCTTAGTGATGATGATGACTACATGGACGAGGAAGGATACGACTGGAACAACCCGAGCGAGGAGGAAGATGAGGATGACCTGGACTTCATCAACAATGAGCCAGAGGAGCCAGCACCCTCTACCCCTCGCGAGTCGTCCGAGGAGGAAGAGGACCCTGAGGAGCCGCCGTTTGAGGAGCCACCGACCAAGGGTGACACCATCGTCCTTGACGACGACTAGTTTGAGCACCGCACCCTCGCTAGTTATATTATGTTATGATGTCCTTGATGTAATCGTGTAGAACGATATTGGTCCTATGATGACCTTGATGTGGTGAACTATGATCTTTTGGTGATATCTATGCGATGATGATGGTTGCAATTGCTTTTATGTTTCTTTTCTTCCGAGTTTTTCAAACAAGTTTGTATGCATCTTGTCATTCCTTCCCCTTCAGAAGGAACTCGCCTATCAAAGTTGTTCCCTTTTGTCTTATGTCTTCATCTCATCAGATGGTTGACACTCGCCGCGGAGCGCACCAGAACGACCCTCCACCACCACCTGAACCCAATATGGCTCAGATCCTTCGCCTCCTTATGGAAGACCGTCAAGCCACTCGCGCTGAGAGCCAAGCCAATATCGCGGCCCTGCAGAATATTGCGCAGCTTGCCGCGGGAAACAACAACAATGGAGGTGATGGTGAGGAAGCCCCAAGATCCAAGCTAAGGGACTTCCAGAATACCAACCCGCCCGTGTTCACCAAGTGCACCGCCCCTCTTGATGCGGATGATTGGCTCCGCACTATAGAGAACAATCTGGAAGTCGCGGCCGTGGGCGAAAATGAAAAGGTGGTCCTTGCAACTCACTTTCTCGCCGGACCCGCAAGAGCTTGGTGGGAGAATGTCAAGGCAATGCAAGCTGAGGATCATGTGATCACTTGGGAGGAATTTGTCACTAAGTTCCGCAAAGCCCACATCCCGTCTGGTTTGATCAAGATCAAGAGAGATGAGTTCTTCAACCTCAAGCAGAACAATGGTAGTGTGGTCGACTACCTGGACAAGTTCAACACCCTGGCTAGGTATGCACCTCAAGACACTGACACAGATGAGAAGAAGAGGGACCGTTTCCTTAATGGTCTTCATGAAGAGATCCAGAGTATTCTTGTGGCCGTCCCTTACGCTGATCTTGAAGCTCTGGTGGATGCCGCCATCATGGTGGAATCCAAGCGCAAGGCAGCTTATGAAACCCGCAAGCGCAAGATGCAGCAGCAACAGCAGAGTGGACCCAGCAATGCTAGGTTCCGCAACCAGCCTCCACCAAGGCCGGCGCCCCAGCCTCAGCGAGCACCTGCCCCTGCTTATCGCCCCTCCAACAACAACACCAACCGCCAGACTATGCAGCCCCGTACCGGAGGTGGAAACTTCAACAACAACCCCCGCAACAACCCCAATACTCGCACTCAGGGAGATGGATGTTTCGCTTGTGGACAGCCTGGACACTTCTCTCGTGAATGCCCCACCAAGATGAACCCTGCTCAACGCCCCAACGCACCAAGACCGAATCAAGGCCAAGCTCGCGCTGCAACTGGAAGGAAGCCCCCGCCTAAGAAGCAAGCCAATACTGCTAGAGGACACCTGAACCATGTCAATGCTGAAGAGGCTGAAGAATCTCCTGACATTGTGATGGGTACGTTCCTAGTCCACTCCACCCCCGAAAGAGTTCTTTTCGATTCCGGTGCATCGCATTCCTTTGTTACCGAACCCTTTGTCAAGAAAAGTAAAATGACACCCACTCTCATGGATAGACTCATGCTAGTTCAAATACCTGGATCCACCGCTAAAACTCGCTTATCTTGCAAACAAGTTCCGGTAGAGATCTTAGGTGTCACTTTCCAAGCTGATCTCATTGTCCTAGGAGCCCAAGGGTTAGAAGTAATTTTGGGAATGGATTGGATGACTAAATACCAAGGCCACATTGATTGTGCCCAGAAATCTATTACCTTAACCAATAGTGAAGGGATTCAAATAGAATACACCGCCACCATACCTTCTTCCAAAGCCTTTTGCAAACAAAGTGTCTCTGGAACCCCCATCGATCTTGTCCCAATCGTTTGTGAGTATCAAGATGTTTTCCCAGAAGAGTTGTCCGGTATGCCCCCTGACAGGGATATCGAGTTCATCATCGAACTACACCCCGGAACAGCCCCTATAGCACAGAGGCCCTATCGCATGAACCCCCAAGAGCTGATTGAACTGAAGAAACAGCTGGACGATATGTTGAGTAAAGGTCTAATCCGACCTAGTGCCTCGCCATGGGGATCTCCCGTGATATTTGTGGACAAGCGAGACGGTACCATTCGCCTGTGCGTGGATTACCGAAAACTCAATGATGTGACCATCAAAAATAAATATACTCTTCCCAAGATTGAAGATTTGTTTGATCAAATGAATGGAGCCCGAGTCTTCTCCAAGATTGATCTCCTTACAGGTTACCATCAACTCAAAGTACGGGAGTCTGATATACCCAAAACAGCCTTCACCACTCGATACGGACTGTTTGATTACACCGTAATGTCCTTTGGTCTAACCAATGCTCCCGCCTACTTCATGAACCTCATGAATAAAGTCTTCATGGACTACCTCGACAAGTTTGTCGTAGTGTTTATCGATGACATCCTAGTCTATTCCAAGAGTGAAGAAGAGCATGAAGAGCACCTCCGACTCGTTTTGGGCACCTTGAGACAACATCAACTCTATGCTAAGTTTAGCAAATGTCAGTTTTGGCTCAAGGAAGTTGGATTTCTTGGCCATGTTCTGTCCGCTGGAGGAGTCTCTGTCGACCCCTCTCTCATCAAGTCTGTCATGGATCGGAAGCCGCCAACTAACCCCACCGAGGTGAGATCCTTCCTCGGATTGGCGGGTTACTACCGCAAGTTTGTCGAGGGTTTCTCAAGTATTGCCAAGCCCATGACCATGCTGCTCAAGAAAGGCAAGAAATTTGAGTGGACTGAAAAGTGTGAAGAAAGCTTCCAAGAACTCAAGAGACGTCTAGTGTCTGCCCCTATCCTCACCATGCCGGATGTCACCAAGGACTTCGTGATTTATTGCGATGCTTCCAAGCTTGGACTTGGTAGTGTTCTGATGCAAGAAGGGAAGGTTATTGCCTACCTCTCCCGACAGCTGCGGCCTCATGAAGTGAATTACCCAACCCATGACCTGGAGTTAGCTGCCGTAGTTCATGCCCTCAAGACTTGGCGCCACTATCTCATCGGAAAAAGGTGTGATATTCACTCAAAGAGAGTTGAACATGCGACAAAAAAGGTGGATAGAGATGATCAAGGACTACGATTTGAGTATCCACTACCATCCTGGAAAGGCGAATGTGGTCGCCGACGCCCTTAGTCGCGAACCATGCTCGCTGAATGCCCGTCTCAAGATAGAGCAGCCCTTGCTGTACCAAGAGTTTGAAGAGTTCGGACTGGAGCTCGTAAGCCATGGTTTTCTAGCCGCGCTGGAAATTAAGCCCACCCTCCGGGAGCAAATCAAGGAAGCCCAGAAAGGTCATGAGAGCATTGAAGGTATCAAACGCCGTATGAACAAGGAGGAGGTAGCTGGATTTTCCGTTGATGAAGAAGGAGTCTTGTGGTATAACGGGCGCCTTTGTGTACCGACTACTCCTGAATTGAAGCACCTGATTATGGAGGAAGCTCATAACACTCCTTACTCCATTCACCCTGGCGGATCAAAGATGTATCAGGATCTCAAGGAGATTTTCTGGTGGCATGGAATGAAGCGGGACATTGCTCTCTTCATTGCTAAGTGTGATGTGTGTCAGCGGGTCAAAGCGGAGCATCAACACCCTGCAGGTTTACTTCAGCCCCTAAAGGTCCCTGTATGGAAGTGGGAGGAAGTGGGAATGGACTTCATTACTGGACTCCCACGGTCAAGCCGCGGACACGATTCCATCTGGGTAATTGTGGATCGCCTTACCAAAGTCGCCCACTTCATCCCGGTCAGGACCACCTACAATGGTCGAGAGTTAGCCGACCTCTACATATCACGGATAGTCAGCCTGCATGGTGTACCCAAGATCATTGTTTCTGACCGAGGACCTCAATTCACCTCTCGGTTCTGGAAGAAGTTACATGAAGCCCTAGGAACTAAGCTCTCCTTCAGCACTGCTTATCATCCACAGACTGGTGGACAGACGGAACGTGTGAATCAGATTCTGGAAGATATGCTTCGCGCCTGTGTTCTAGCTTATGAAACAAAATGGGAGAATTGTTTGCCTTTCGGCGAGTTCTCCTACAACAATAGCTACCAGACCAGTCTCCAGATGGCGCCCTTTGAAGCCCTCTATGGACGAAAATGCCGCACCCCTCTTAAATGGTCTGAAACCGGAGAAAGCCAAGTGTTTGGGCCTGACGTACTTCGAGAAGCCGAAGAACAAGTCCAACTCATCCGAGACCGTTTGAAAGCTGCCCAATCCCGCCAAAAAAGCTACGCCAACCCCAAGCGTCGTGATTTAACCTTCAACACCGGAGATTTTGCTTATCTCCGGGTGACACCTCTCAAGGGAATGCAGCGTTTCCATGTCAAGGGCAAGTTAGCACCCAGATACATTGGCCCCTTCAAGGTCCTTGCCCGCCGCGGAGAAGACTCATACCAACTAGAGCTACCCGCAGAATTGTCAGAGTTTCATGATGTTTTCCATGTCTCCCAACTCCGTAGATGTCTCCAAGTGCCTGCTAAGCCCGAAGTGTTCAAAAACATCGACCACCGCTCTATCAACCTAAACCAGGATTTAACCTACCGCGAGAAACCACTCCGAATCCTGGAAGAGGCCGTGAGAGTCACTCGCAGAAGAAAGATCAAGTTTTTCAAGGTCCGATGGAGTAACCATTCTGAGGAAGAAGCTACCTGGGAACGGGAGGATTATCTTAGGAGCGAGTTCCCATATCTCTTCAGCTCTTAGTTCCGGAATCTCGGGACGAGATTCTTTTAAGGGGGGAAGGTCTGTCACAACCCATTTTTCAAATCTTGCATATTTTCTAGTTTTAATAAAAATGTGGGCCAACCAAAAACTTTTTATATCTTGCTACCTAGTGTGCATAGCTAGTAGTTTTGATTAGGATTTGTTAGTAGTGAGTGTTAATAAACAACTTCTCACACTAAAACCCTTAGTAACAAATTTATACACTAAAAGTTAAAAGATGAAAAACTCTCCTCATGACACCATTAGTGAGACACCACATCCAACTTCTTCCCCTTAGAACCCTTGCTCTCCTCATCAAAGTATGGGTGCATGAGTGCATGTGCAACACCATGCCACCCTCTTTCTTCTCACTCACCAAACCCCTCTCTTTTCTTTGCGTGTGGCCGTGGCCATGGACCCCTCCTATTTTCTTTTTCCACCACCACCTTGATCTCTCTTTTTGACAAACCCTAGAGGGCAACCACCCCCTCTCTTACCCCTCCCTCTCTTTTCCTTGTGCATGGCCAGGACTTGGAGCCCATGCACCACCCCTCCATCCCACTTCATTCTGGCCCGCACCCCACCTCCCTTTTTGGACCCCCTGGACTCCTCTCCCTCTCCCCAACTCGGCCCAAGGCCAAGGCACAGCCCACCCAAGCCCTAGCCCGACGTGCACGCCCTGGAAAACCTCCCGCGCACGCGCGCAGACGCCCGTGACAGGACGTCGCCTCGATCTCCCTCCCTCGCGCCTCGGAACCACGCGACCGCCTCGACTCCCCCGCTTGCTGACTGTCAACACCCGGATTTTTAAGTCCAGATGCCTATTATGCCAGTCATCGCAATCCCAGGAATATTGTTTTTGCGAGACATAATAGATTGATATCACAACACATCATTCATTACAACACGTCATTGTCTTACATAGAGGGATCACATGATCCAGTCTTAATACATCATAGTGGATCTAGAGATCCTATTACAAAACACATAGCGGAAGCGAAGTAATAGCGGTCGCGGTCCATCTGTTCCACAGGCAACTGTTGACGTCAGGAGTGATCCTAGTTGTCGTAGACGTCCCGCTGTCCATCTTCCTCGTACTGCTGTTCTCCTTCATCGTCTAGCCATTTGAATAGCCAGGGACAAAGCCATGAGTACTTTAAAGTACTCGCAAACTAATACTAATGTAAGCACTATCAACTATAGTAAGGGGGTGCTAAGCTCTAAGTTTATTTGCATAAAGCCAATTTTATTTCATAAGCATTTAGTAAAAAGCCTCTTCATTTGCTAACTAACTCAAGTGGGAACATTAGTGTCATTCCCACAACTCTGTTGTGATTCAAGTCAAAGTCACCATTTCAAGTTCAAATCACAAGTCACCCTTCACATGTCACATTTTTGAAAATGGTCCGATGACGGAACAGTATGGCCTTTCCAATCGTCCGTAACCGTGGACACGGCTATTCGAATAGTTCTACACTCTGCAGAGGTCGTACACTTGTGCCACAATATTTGCAATAATCCGTCAGGGTTAACTGGCCCTGATTTATCATACTCCGTATGCGGACTACCAACCATAACCTTTCACTTACATACCCTAGTACAGGCACCTCTCCCCATGAGCTTGGCCTCCCGGTGAAAACCAACCTGTTAACCCGGGAACTGCACAGGGCTTGGGCCGGACAGTTCACCTTATTCACGTCATTTCACATCAATTCACTTTTGACGGAGGCAGCCTCAGCATAACCCCTATGACGCTTGTTAGAGGGAACCCATACTAAGATACATAAACTTCCAGTTACGCCCTTACCCATAATCAGGTATTGTGGGGGTACTTGTAAAATTGGAATGGTATCGCATCCGAACCCAACCATCAGTTTTTGTAAAGTTCACCATGTCATTCACAAGTCACATTCACCTTCAAAATCTTTCAATAGAATGACTCATCATTCCAAGGTTTTCAAAGTCATTTCATTTCACAAGTTCCCATCTAGAGTAGTCAATTTTATTTGTTAGCACTAGCAACTAATCATGAGGGGTGCTATCTAGCTTTCATTGCTCTAGGCTAAATTTGATACTCTTGTAGTATTCTATCTCTAGACCAAAGTTAACTATAAAAGCAAGTTATAATAATCAAAGTAAAAGCTTGTAAGAATAAAACTTGGGATGGGATCATGAAGCCTAAAGTAAATTGGTGAGTGTGCCTTGCTCTAGTAGAGCGTTGCACTTTGCAAGAATATTAGCTTGCAAGAGTATAGCTTGCATTGGAGTTAGCTTGTATTAATAATAGCTTGCCTTGGTTGGAGTAGTGATCAAAGTTCTCTTCCTCTTCAAAGTAGTCCTCCTCCTCCTCGGGGTACTCCTCGGTACTAGCGTCTAGATACGAGTACAATACACACAATTACCACACAAAGCCTAAGTACTAGACTAAGCACACACATAAATCACTCTTACTAAGCTATCAATCAACATGTTTATTAGGTGAGTGGATTTCATGTTATCTTTAAGAAAAATAATTTCCTCTCATTCTAAATATTAATTAGAGTTCTTATTTATTTCTTGAGGAAAATAATTTCCTCTCATTGAATATTATTAAGATTTAATTTCCTTCATTAATGTCATATGACCTAGGTTGACCCAAGTCAACCTCTTCATAGGTATTAATTGGGAAGTGATTTAAATGAGGTACACCACCTCATGCCTTTTTCTTACTCATGATTAATGATTTAATATCATCAACTCGATTTAATATGAGTTTAAAATTGACCATAGTCTATACCCCATATTAACTTAGTTGAGACAAGATTTAAATGAGACCACTACATCTCATAAGATTTAATAAGTAGCCTTGAATAATTTAAATACTACTATGAAAATGATTGAATATATTTAAATAAGAACCTATGGATTATTACTACATGTGTCATTAATTCTCATTGAATCCCTTGGGTAAGTATTTAATTGAGAGGCTACACCTTATATAGTTTAATACCACATACTAATGATTAAATGAGGTGTAGCACCTCATACCATTTAATTTTTAACATGATAAGGATCTAATATTATCAACAATTCATATGGGACCTAAATGACCAGAGTCTCTAGCTTATTGTGAATTGTTCATGACCAGATTTAAATGAGAGAAATATTCCCATAATATTTATTAATAGTTTTGGACAATATCTTTGACTAGAAATAGCCATAAAGTCCTTTAATTCAACTAGGCCATGATCATTCAAAGTAGGCATGGCATATTTTTGTAGAAACAATTAGTATAAGTGAAATGTGAAGTATAGGAGTTGGAATCAACTCAAAAGCATTTTTGGTTGATTTTTAAGAATTAATCTAAGGCAGTAAAAGTCCCTGCCTTGTTATTTTTATCATTTAAATTCTATAATAAATCTAAGGTTGAGGCCAGTGTAGTCTTATAGATAATTTAACAAGGTTTCCAAATATATAAAATTTGTTCAATTTGGCTCAGTAGAGTTGTCCCTATGAAATTTTGAAACTAGCATCAGATTGCAATTTAAATGAAAAAAAGAATTAAACGAGTTTGAATTCAAACGGGGGCGGGAAACTAAATGGGCCGGCCCAGCTTCGCTGGCGATGCGGGCGGGCCGCCTGACAGTGGGGTCCACTGTCAGGGCGTTTTAAAACGCCGACGCGGTATGCTTTGTTGTGGACCGTCGGATTAAAGGAGGATCTAACGACGCAGAGTCGTCGTCGACGTCGACGAGCGGCGGCACAGGCACGGCGAGGGTTTGGTGCTGGCGGCTTACCGGAGCTCCGGCGAGGCTCGGCGAGGGTTCGCGGTGGCGTGGTCGAGGACGAGGAGGCAGAGGGTGGTCGCGGCAGAGCTTAGGGTGGAGGAAATCGACGGCGGCGCTGAGCTTCTGTGGCGGCGGGCTCCGTCCAAATTCCGGCGGCCTCGGGCTTAATTGGAGCGAGGAAGGTGTTGAGGCGAGTGAGTGAGATGAGAGGAGGGCAATGGTGTGAAAGATTGGTCCCGGGGCAGCCTGCTTTTATAGGGGCGAAGGGTGGCCGAGGGGTGCGGGGCAGGTCGACGGTGTCGGGATGGCTACGGCGGGCTAGCGTCACGGGCGAGGGTTCTGTAGTGTTGGCGACGTCGAGGTGGTCACGACGAGCGTCAGCGCGCTGAAAACGGAGCACGGGAGCATGCTGGCGGCGTCCTGTACTGGCGGTACGGGGCGGACGGTCGGCGACGATGGCGTCGGCCACGGGGCTTGCGAGGGCCAATGGGCGTGTCCGGGAGGTGGGCGACGTCGAGGTGAGGCTGCAGGTGAAAGGAGAGGTCGAGGGGAGCGCTGAGTCGACGGGGCGAGGTGATGCTCTGGCGCGCCCGTGGCCGTGCTCGTGCGCGTGCTGGCGAGGCTGACCTGGGTGATCACGTCACGGCCCGGCGTGTGTGGTCTTCTCCAGGGCCAGGGCTTGCGCCAGCAGATGCAGGGTGAGGTGAGGGCTCTCCAGGACATGGTCGAGCAGAGTTGAGGTGAAGGGAGAGAGAGGTGGCAGGGTGGTGAGCATGAGGGCCGGCATGGCATGGCATTGATCATGGGTGGCCTTGTAACAGTGAAGCAAAGACATGGTGGGGTAGAGGAGATGTGCAGTGGGTACTGGGGATGATCGTAGCATCCAAGGGCATGCTAAAGTCCACTAGGTTTTAGTGTGTGTCACATTTGCCAAATAGTGCATACAAGGTGTTTGATACAATGGCCGAAAGAGAAATGTTTTTGAATTTTTCAAAAAATATTTGGTGAAGTTGATTTAAATAAAGTTTAGAGCACAATGGTGGTGGTGGTGCTCAAAATGAAGTTGGTTTGTGAAATTTCAAAAATGGGGGTGATCTTCTCTTTGTTTCAACATCACCACTTGTCTCCTCTATTCTGGTCGACCTAGTCAACATGAGGTATGGTGGTCAACATGAAAGTTGTTCACCTTCATATGGTCTTGGATGACATGGTCATAGTTGACCAAGTTTAGTTTGAAGAAAAGTAAAAACCAGGGGTTAAAGTGGGGAACATTTTATAATGTGGCCAAATGACCATTAGTGCATGTGAGCTCATATTTCATCCAAATTTGATTTGATTTGAGTTTGTTTGATTCCAAAGGTGTTTATATGTGTTTAGTAACCAAACACAACCAATGGTGCAAGCCATAAAGGTCTATGTTCAAGATTTGTAAAAATGGCCATATCCACATATGTGTATTGGAAAATCTTCTTATTTTCTTTTTGATTTGGTTTTTCTTGATCCCCTTGATGTGGTTGAGGTTTAATATGATATAAGAAAACAAACCAAGCAATGGAAACAAGTTTGATGGTCTTTGGCTCAAATTTGTATTTTTGGCCATGTGCACATATGTGCATTTCATCTTTTTATTTTATTTTCTTTACCTATGACCAAAGGTCATGGTTCATGGTTGATTTAGTATTAGTTTGGGTTTAGTAAGGTTTTCAACCATTTTGGCAAGGTATAGGTGCTTAGGTCAAGCTTTTGGAAAAATGGCTATGTGTCACATATGCCTCTATGCATAGGTGGCATTTGATTTTTAATTTGACTTGGCTTGACCCAATTGATGTGGTTGAGTGTTGAAAAGGCATATGGAAGTGATCCAATCATTCACCACAAGTCCTAATGTCAAATTTCTAAAACTCACAATTTTGCATGTTACTCTCATATGCATCTATGGCATTTTTAGTTTCTTTTTATATTCTTTGGAAACCACTTGGATTTGGTTTGATAAGCACTAGGTAAGGTATATGAAGGTTTTCCAAACCTCTAAGCAAAGTAGAAAGGCTTAGGGTAAAGTTTTATAAATATAGCCATAGGCACATATGCCTTTTTCTTATTTAAATTCCTTTTATTTTAATTTAACTAGGGTGGTGAAAAGAGGGGTGAAGTTTAGGGTTTTGTGGGGTTCACAAAGGTTCACCACCATTTAGCATAAAGAATAAAGGTAGGGTTCAAGATTTACCTATTAGGGTTATATGCCCACATATGTCTTTTATTTTATTTTGTGTTTCTCAAAATAGGTCTATAATGATTTCTGGAGAAGATTAGGGTTTAAGGTTTTTCTTATTTGATTTCTTTCTTCTTTATTTTATTGGGTTGGTGACCTTCACTTGATCACTTTAGGGTTTTAGGGTTTAGCACATAAGCATAGTAACACTCATCATGGCAAAACACAGGGTTTAAAACAAGGTCTAGATGTATCAATCTTATTTTAATAAAAGTTTTTGTTGGTTCCAAAATTTGGAACTAGGGAAATTCATTTTGTTCATTTTTGAAATTTTTGGGTTGTTACAAACCCTTCCCCCTTAAACAAATCTCGTCCCGAGATTTTAAGAAAAGTTAGGTTCCTAAGAGAGGTTGAGCATTTTATTAACAGGAGGACATACTTGGCATGGTCTGGGGTGCTTCCTGAGCTTCAGTGGCAGTCATGTGGTAGAGACGGCCCTTGTTGTTCTTCTGATTCCTTCTTCCGGCAAAGCGGCGCTGTTGCTGAGCAGGTGCTGCGGTATTGGCGGCAATCCTGGCAAACTTCTTGGGGCACTCATTGGAGAAGTGACCCACAACTCCACATTCGTAGCAGTTGACTGTGGACTTGTCTTTGGGGTTGACGGGAACAGCGTTACTCCCAGTCACGGGGGCAGTATTGGGGTTGTTGTTGTTATTTTTAGGGTGGTTGTTGTTGTTGTTGGGGTTGCTGTTGTTGTTGTTGTTGTTGTAGCCTCCGGGCTTCGGGGGTCCTCCGTTGTTGTTGGTGTAGTTGGGGCGATAATTCTGAGCAGGGGGTTTATTGTATCTTGGGGTGAATCCTCCAGTTGAGTTGTTGCGGTGCTTCTGGGTATGGTGGGGTCCACTCTGGTTCATCATTCTTCTCTTGCGGTTCTCGTTGGCTTGATGCAGCTTTCCTTCCATTTGTATGGCTGAGTCTACCAGGGCTTCTAGGTCAGCGAATGGAATGTTCACTAACACAGTTTGCATCTCGTCATGCAGTCCATTCAGAAATCTCTCCTTCCTCTTCTCATTGGTGTCTGTCTCATCCGGGGCGTACCTTGACAGTGTAAGAAACTTGTCGCGGTATTCCACCACGGACATCCTTCCTTGTTTGAGTTCACGGAACTCGTCTCTCATTTTCTTGATTAGTCCTTGGGGCACATGGTATTTACTAAACTTCAGCTTGAAGTCTTCCCAGTTCATCATTTGTCCAAGCATTCATTGCGCGGGCACTTGTCCACCAGGCTCTTGCAGGTCCCGACGGATAGTGGGTGGCAAACAGTACTTTCTCCGCGGCTTCTACTCCCGCAACTTCCGCGATTGTTCTCCATTGTCCGGAGCCGATCATCTCGCGTCAAGTGGTTCCTCGGTTTTGTCTGAACATCGGAGGGTTGGTGTTCGAAAGTTCTTCGACTTCGATCCAGGGTGATCGTGGTTTCCATGGCCCTGGTTGTTCTGAGCTATCTGTTGTAGTGCAGCAATGTTGGCTTGTCGTTCAGCTCTCGTGGCTTCGCGATCTTCCATCATCATCTGGATCATCTGCATCATTGCGTCTTGGGTGGCGCTGCGGGTTGGTGGGGCCATCTGATCATTGGAGTAAATGATAAGATAAGAGGGAAATTTCTATGGTTTGTTTGAGTTAAAGTTCACAAAGTTTCAAAACTTAAGTAGTGTTGAGGGGGTAAAAACCAACAACACTTTTTCATTCATACCAAGCATCACACATTACAAATCTAACACACCGTTGGTTTTAAGAACCATTCATTCGCTCTACGATACAAGGGATCCTGATACAACTCACACCTACTCAAGTGCTTTAATGATACTACTCTTTAGGGGGGAATTCTTCGTCTTCACGGTTATGGTGCTTGGCGAAGGGCGAGGGCGTTGTCCAAATCCCTGCGGGTTTTGTACAGCTCGAAGTCCCGGTGTGCTACATAGTGGTTCATCTCCGTGTGTGGTGGTATGGTCATCGATCTTCCCATGGAGTCATGTCTTGGGTAGTAGATGAAACGAGTGTTCCGGATCTTGTTCTCATTTTGTCCGCACAGTACGGGCGATTGCTTCTTGCATAGCTTTGACTAGTCCTTCCTTCCAGGTGTTTCCCGTTACAGAAAACCATATGGTTTCCCATACCGGGGCTCCAATCTTTCTTCCTAGATCAGCAGAAACTTCCCACCGGGGTGATCCTCCCAACTGATTCTTGAAGGATGTTCCGAAGAACTCGGGGTACGGGTGTCCTAGATATTCCACTAGTTGCTTCAATTCCTTTTCGAATCTCACTTCTCCTCCGTGACCAAGCTGATAGCACTCCCATTGGTATTCCATCTGTGAGCAATTTAAGATGAGTAAGTTAGAGAAGTGATCAAGTGTGCCAAATTTTATGTAGGATTACAAGGAAAAGTAGAGTATGGATCTCTTATTTTGGAAAAGATCTCAAGGATAAGAGTGAGAATAAGTTTTCATAAATATTCACTTCATTGGTTTTGAAACTAAGTTTTTCAGACGTCCATTCTAACTAGGGTCTCCTAAGGTCAACAATGGCTCTGATACCAACTTGTCAACACCCGGATTTTTAAGTCCAGATGCCTATTATGCCAGTCATCGCAATCCCAGGAATATTGTTTTTGCGAGACATAATAGATTGATATCACAACACATCATTCATTACAACACGTCATTGTCTTACATAGAGGGATCACATGATCCAGTCTTAATACATCATAGTGGATCTAGAGATCCTATTACAAAACACATAGCGGAAGCGAAGTAATAGCGGTCGCGGTCCATCCGTTCCACAGTAACCGTTGACGTCGGGAGTGATCCTAGTTGTCGTAGACGTCCCGCCGTCCATCTTCCTCGTACTCGCTGTTCTCCTTCATCGTCCGGCCATTTGAATAGCCAGGGACAAAGCCATGAGTACTTTAAAGTACTCGCAAACTAATACTAATGTAAGCACTATCAACTATAGTAAGGGGGTGCTAAGCTCTAAGTTTATTTGCATAAAGCCAATTTTATTTCATAAGCATTTAGTAAAAAGCCTCTTCATTTGCTAACTAACTCAAGTGGGAACATTAGTGTCATTCCCACAACTCGTTGTGATTCAAGTCAAAGTCACCATTTCAAGTTCAAATCACAAGTCACCCTTCACATGTCACATTTTTGAAAATGGTCCGATGACGGAACAAGTATGGCCTTTCCAATCGTCCGTAACCGTGGACACGGCTATTCGAATAGTTCTACACTCTGCAGAGGTCGTACACTTGTGCCACAATATTTGCAATAATCCGTCGGGGTTAATCGGCTCTGATTTATCATACTCCGTATGCGGACTACCAACCATAACCTTTCACTTACATACCCTAGTACAGCACCTCTCCCCATGAGCTTGGCCTCCCGGTGAAAACCAACCTGTTAACCCGGGAACTGCACAGGGCTTGGGCCGGACAGTTCACCTTATTCACGTCATTTCACATCAATTCACTTTTGACGGAGGCAGCCTCAGCATAACCCCTATGACGCTTGTTAGAGGGAACCCATACTAAGATACATAAACTTCCAGCTTACGCCCTTACCCATAATCAGGTATTGTGGGGGTACTTGTAAAATTGGAATGGTATCGCATCCGAACCCAACCATCAGTTTTTGTAAAGTTCACCATGTCATTCACAAGTCACATTCACCTTCAAAATCTTTCAATAGAATGACTCATCATTCCAAGGTTTTCAAAGTCATTTCATTTCACAAGTTCCCATCTAGAGTAGTCAATTTTATTTGTTAGCACTAGCAACTAATCATGAGGGGTGCTATCTAGCTTTCATTGCTCTAGGCTAAATTTGATACTCTTGTAGTATTCTATCTCTAGACCAAAGTTAACTATAAAAGCAAGTTATAATAATCAAAGTAAAAGCTTGTAAGAATAAAACTTGGGATGGGATCATGAAGCCTAAAGTAAATTGGTGAGTGTGCCTTGCTCTAGTAGAGCGTTGCACTTTGCAAGAATATTAGCTTGCAAGAGTATAGCTTGCATTGGAGTTAGCTTGTATTAATAATAGCTTGCCTTGGTTGGAGTAGTGATCAAAGTTCTCTTCCTCTTCAAAGTAGTCCTCCTCCTCCTCGGGGTACTCCTCGGTACTAGCGTCTAGATACGAGTACAATACACACAATTACCACACAAAGCCTAAGTACTAGACTAAGCACACACATAAATCACTCTTACTAAGCTATCAATCAACATGTTTATTAGGTGAGTGGATTTCATGTTATCTTTAAGAAAAATAATTTCCTCTCATTCTAAATATTAATTAGAGTTCTTATTTATTTCTTGAGGAAAATAATTTCCTCTCATTGAATATTATTAAGATTTAATTTCCTTCATTAATGTCATATGACCTAGGTTGACCCAAGTCAACCTCTTCATAGGTATTAATTGGGAAGTGATTTAAATGAGGTACACCACCTCATGCCTTTTTCTTACTCATGATTAATGATTTAATATCATCAACTGATTTAATATGAGTTTAAAATTGACCATAGTCTATACCCCATATTAACTTAGTTGAGACAAGATTTAAATGAGACCACTACATCTCATAAGATTTAATAAGTAGCCTTGAATAATTTAAATACTACTATGAAAATGATTGAATATATTTAAATAAGAACCTATGGATTATTACTACATGTGTCATTAATTCTCATTGAATCCCTTGGGTAAGTATTTAATTGAGAGGCTACACCTTATATAGTTTAATACCACATACTAATGATTAAATGAGGTGTAGCACCTCATACCATTTAATTTTTAACATGATAAGGATCTAATATTATCAACAATTCATATGGGACCTAAATGACCAGAGTCTCTAGCTTATTGTGAATTGTTCATGACCAGATTTAAATGAGAGAAATATTCCCATAATATTTATTAATAGTTTTGGACAATATCTTTGACTAGAAATAGCCATAAAGTCCTTTAATTCAACTAGGCCATGATCATTCAAAGTAGGCATGGCATATTTTTGTAGAAACAATTAGTATAAGTGAAATGTGAAGTATAGGAGTTGGAATCAACTCAAAAGCATTTTTGGTTGATTTTTAAGAATTAATCTAAGGCAGAAAAGTCCCTGCCTTGTTATTTTTATCATTTAAATTCTATAATAAATCTAAGGTTGAGGCCAGTGTAGTCTTATAGATAATTTAACAAGGTTTCCAAATATATAAAATTTGTTCAATTTGGCTCAGTAGAGTTGTCCCTATGAAATTTTGAAACTAGCATCAGATTGTAATTCAAATAAAAAGGAATTAAACGAGTTTGAATTCAAACGGGGGCGGGAAACTAAATGGGCCAGCCCAGCTTCGCTGGCGATGCGGGCGGGCCGCCTGACAGTGGGGTCCACTGTCAGGGCGTTTTAAAACGCCGACGCGGTATGCTTTGTTGTGGACCGTCGGATTAAAGGAGGATCTAACGACGCAGAGTCGTCGTCGACGTCGACGAGCGGCGGCACAGGCACGGCGAGGGTTTGGTGCTGGAGGCTTACCGGAGCTCCGGCGAGGCACAGCGAGGGTTCGCGGTGGCGTGGTCGAGGACGAGGAGGCAGAGGGTGGTCGCGGCAGAGCTTAGGGTGGAGGAAATCGACGGCGGCGCTGAGCTTCTGTGGCGGCGGGCTCCGTCCAAATTCCGGCGGCCTCGGGCTTAATTGGAGCGAGGAAGGTGTTGAGGCGAGTGAGTGAGATGAGAGGAGGGCAATGGTGTGAAAGATTGGTCCCGGGGCAGCCTGCTTTTATAGGGGCGAAGGGTGGCCGAGGGGTGCGGGGCAGGTCGACGGTGTCGGGATGGCTACGGCGGGCTAGCGTCACGGGCGAGGGTTCTGCAGTGTTGGCGACGTCGAGGTGGTCACGACGAGCGTCAGCGCGCTGAAAACGGAGCACGGGAGCATGCTGGCGGCGTCCTGTACTGGCGGTACGGGGCGGACGGTCGGCGACGATGGCGTCGGCCACAGGGCTTGCGAGGGCCAATGGGCGTGTCCGGGAGGTGGCTGACGTCGAGGTGAGGCTGCAGGTGAAAGGAGAGGTCGAGGGGAGCGCTGAGTCGACGGGGCGAGGTGATGCTCTGGCGCGCCCGTGGCCGTGCTCGTGCGCGTGCTGGCGAGGCTGACCTGGGTGATCACGTCACGGCCCGGCGTGTGTGGTCTTCTCCAGGGCCAGGGCTTGCGCCAGCAGATGCGAGGTGAGGTGAGGGCTCTCCGGGACATGGTCGAGCGAGTTGAGGTGAAGGGAGAGAGAGGTGGCGGGGTGGTGAGCATGAGGGCCGGCATGGCATGGCATTGATCATGGGTGGCCTTGTAACAGTGAAGCAAAGACATGGTGGGGTAGAGGAGATGTGCAGGGGTACTGGGGATGATCAGAGCATCCAAGGGCATGCTAAAGTCCACTAGGTTTTAGTGTGTGTCACATTTGCCAAATAGTGCACACAAGGTGTTTGATACAATGGCCGAAAGAGAAATGTTTTTGAATTTTTCAAAAAATATTTGGTGAAGTTGATTTAAATAAAGTTTAGAGCACAATGGTGGTGGTGGTGCTCAAAATGAAGTTGGTTTGTGAAATTTCAAAAATGGGGGTGATCTTCTCTTTGTTTCAACATCACCACTTGTCTCCTCTATTCTGGTCGACCTACTCAACATGAGGTATGGTGGTCAACATGAAAGTTGTTCACCTTCATATGGTCTTGGATGACATGGTCATAGTTGACCAAGTTTAGTTTGAAGAAAAGTAAAAACCAGGGGTTAAAGTGGGGAACATTTTATAATGTGGCCAAATGACCATTAGTGCATGTGAGCTCATATTTCATCCAAATTTGATTTGATTTGAGTTTGTTTGATTCCAAAGGTGTTTATATGTGTTTAGTAACCAAACACAACCAATTGTGCAAGCCATAAAGGTCTATGTTCAAGATTTGTAAAAATGGCCATATCCACATATGTGTATTGGAAAATCTTCTTATTTTCTTTTTGATTTGGTTTTTCTTGATCCCCTTGATGTGGTTGAGGTTTAATATGATATAAGAAAACAAACCAAGCAATGGAAACAAGTTTGATGGTCTTTGGCTCAAATTTGTATTTTTGGCCATGTGCACATATGTGCATTTCATCTTTTTATTTTATTTTCTTTACCTATGACCAAAGGTCATGGTTCATGGTTGATTTAGTATTAGTTTGGGTTTAGTAAGGTTTTCAACCATTTTGGCAAGGTATAGGTGCTTAGGTCAAGCTTTTGGAAAAATGGCTATGTGTCACATATGCCTCTATGCATAGGTGGCATTTGATTTTTAATTTGACTTGGCTTGACCCAATTGATGTGGTTGAGTGTTGAAAAGGCATATGGAAGTGATCCAATCATTCACCACAAGTCCTAAGGTCAAATTTCTAAAACTCACAATTTTGCATGTTACTCTCATATGCATCTATGGCATTTTTAGTTTCTTTTTATATTCTTTGGAAACCACTTGGATTTGGTTTGATAAGCACTAGTTAAGGTATATGAAGGTTTTCCAAACCTCTAAGCAAAGTAGAAAGGCTTAGGGTAAAGTTTTATAAATATAGCCATAGGCACATATGCCTTTTTCTTATTTAAATTCCTTTTATTTTAATTTAACTAGGGTGGTGAAAAGAGGGGTGAAGTTTAGGGTTTTGTGGGGTTCACAAAGGTTCACCACCATTTAGCATAAAGAATAAAGGTAGGGTTCAAGATTTACCTATTAGGGTTATATGCCCACATATGTCTTTTATTTTATTTTGTGTTTCTCAAAATAGGTCTATAATGATTTCCGGAGAAGATTAGGGTTTAAGGTTTTTCTTATTTGATTTCTTTCTTCTTTATTTTATTGGGTTGGTGACCTTCACTTGATCACTTTAGGGTTTTAGGGTTTAGCACATAAGCATAGTAACACTCATCATGGCAAAACACAGGGTTTAAAACAAGGTCTAGATGTATCAATCTTATTTTAATAAAAGTTTTTGTTGGTTCCAAAATTTGGAACTAGGGAAATTCATTTTGTTCATTTTTGAAATTTTTGGGTTGTTACACTGACGCCACCGCGCGGACGTCATCACGGCCCCACGCGATGACGCCAGCCCTCGCGCGCTGGTTGGCCGGCGCCACCGCCAGACGCCCGCCCGTTGCCCTGCCTCGCCTATAAAAGGGGTGCTGCGCCCCTCCTCCACCCTCACACACTCCCCACTTCCTTCCCCCACCTCCACAGACGCTCCAGAGAGCGCCCAGGGCGCTGCTCTGGGCTGCTGCTCGATACTGCGCGGCGGAGCCCTGCCCGATCACCGCCAAGGTCGCCAAGCCGCCGCCGTCGACACCCCTCTTTCCCTCCTCTTTCTTCACTCACCCCTGGCCAAGCAGCACCTCACCATGCCCTTCTTCTTCTTCCAGACCCGCCCGAGGACGCCGCCGCGAAGCCCTGCCCGTGGAGCACCGCGGCAGCGTCGCCGTCGGGAAGCAGCAGGGAGGAGGAGCAGGACGCCGCCCAAGCCAAACCCGCCCCGTTCCGCGACGACCCCGACCCGCCTCGACCCCGCCACCGTGCCTCCGCCGACGCCGGTGAGTCTCCGGCCACCCCTGCCCCCTTCTCTGCCAGAGCCGGCCGCCCTGGCCGCGCCGCGCGTCGCGTGGATGAGACGATGGCCTTGGGCCATCGGATCTCCATCCGACGCCTGCATGGGCCATGCAGGCCAACGTGGCCATGCACGGCCTGGTCCACCCGGGCCCCCTCTTCTTTTTCTTTTTGTTTTTCTTTTTTTTTCTCCTGCCCGCGTGGCAATTTCCCTGGGCCGGCCCGTTTCACTCCCGCGCGGCCCAGCTCCTTTCCCGCCCGTTTTTCGTTTAGTTTTTGTTTAAACTTTTCCCGTTTTTGAATTTAAAACCCGTGAACCAAAATGCTCATAATTTGAGATCTATAATTCGAAATAAATTGAAACCAACTGCGTTAGAACCAGGTTTTTAATACCTTTCACATGCCACTGGCCCCATATTTTTAGGATTTTTATACGAATTTTAGTGTAATAAACATGCTCTATGTATTCCATACACTCCACAAAAATCCTAAAATCATAGAATTAATATTTTTTACCAATTCCAATTGTGATGATCTTGTTTTAATGTTGCCCATCTTAGAAAAATAACATGAGTCCCTGTAAGGACAAAATCTGGTTCATTTGTATAAATATTGTGCCACATGAAATATTGCCCATTAAGCACTTTACCAAACGCAAATCCAAAGGAAAATCATTAGGTACCCTTTTCCTCAAATGGGTTAACTTCCCTTCTTTCGTCCGTCCACGAGGCAGTCAAAAGAAAGAGAGAAAGGGGCGGCTATAACGCAGGTGTCGTGGCGGTTGTATGCCACAAGGTTCTTTTTAATTAATTTCCACCCCAACCCTTTTTCCTTATAAACTTGGCCAAATCATGATTTCATAACATGTACCCCTGCATGCTTTACCATGTTCTTTTAAAACTTTATTTTTGAGTTATTTGTTGATTGTATGTTGCTCTTTTATTTTCGCGACGTTAGATACGAACGTGGGAGAAGCCGAAGGAGAAGATTTTGGAGAAGGTGTTGAAGAAGACCAGGGACTAGCCAGCCAAGGCAAGCCATTTACTTTGACTCTTTATATCCATGTTCTTGGTTAAGATCTTTCTACCCTTGGTCTCTTGTTTTCTTGCGTCTCCTTGGGTTTGCTTAATTTGACTCTTTTACATACTTGTCACCAAGTGTGTAATGCCCCCTCTCGATACTTTGCGTACTTACTCTAAGCATGTGAATCACAATTCCCACCCCTTTTTGACACCCTAATTCTAGTAAACACTTGGGGTTATATCATTAAAATTCCTCTACTTGTTGATCATCTCCATTCATGCTCAATGTGAGTATGGATGTCTTGACACCCTTCTTGGTATGATGGCAAACTATGTGCCATTATACGTCATAGTTCACTCATAAAACTTTAGGTTGGGAAAACCCTCAAGGTTTTACCTTGTTGTAAAAGTTTTGAAAAACCTTGGGAAGAGATTGTCTTGCCCATGAGTGGTTTCAAATGGAAGTTTTAGTAAAGAAAGTAACTTGGTGGTTATGGTGGGAAGGCTATGTCGGTAACTTGGATTTTTGGAAAAACAACACATGGTTCTATGCATTCGCCCGGAACAACCTTTTAGCGCAACCACATTACTCCAACATGGGCACGGGGCTTAGTTTGATGTTCGTTCTCTTTAGCATGAGGCACCGCATAACTATACAAGGGTACGGATTACCCTCGAGTCCGGTTTGTCAAGTTTGGGACAATAGTATAACGGGAGGCCTTCGGGGCTGACCCGTCCGGAAGACACTATGGGTCTCCTGGCTTGGCGGTGGAGCCACGCTCAAATGGAGGTGAGCTGCCACGGTGCCGGGGAGGTATACACTCCATAGGGTAGGACCTCTTGCTAATTTGAATAAGCGAAAGGCTTCGACCGATTATACGATACCCACATACTTTCGTATGATGGACCGGGGATGATCCCGGCGGATTTATCGGATCTTGTGGGGAAAGTGCACAAACTCTGCAGAGTCAAATCTATTCGAATAGCCGCGTCCGCGGTCATGGACAGTTGGGATGGTCGTTGTTTAGCTATGTTGAGTTTTGTTTTAAGAAAAGATTTACAAGCAAGGAAAGTGTTTTCAGAAAGTACTTGGAGTACTGGAAATATGGTGGTGACCATGATGTGATGGTCGGAAAGAAAATAAAAATTGGGTCTACCCTTCCTATGAGTTTTATGTAGTGAAGAATCTTCTTAAATTAAATCACGTAGGAATGTCATAGGGAAAAATCTATGAGTGTCTCCTTCAATTCAGAAGTTGAGATGCTATCTCCACCAAAAACACTTCTCCCCTTCTACATGTCATATTCTTAATTGATAATCGAATTCCCTCTTGATCTCATAGTTTAGTCGTGGTATCTAGTTATGTTCATTTTAAATGGTTTGCGAGTACAAATCAAAATGTACTCACGGCTTTGTCCCCGGCTATCTACTTGGCCAGTACTATGAGGAGGATTTTGAAGATGATGGAGGTTATCAGGACGACTATGCGACCTAGGACGTTTCCCGGTCAGCTGCCTGTAGGGTTTAAGGCATGACTTGGGCCCGACGAAGTTGATTGTATCCGCTGCACTTTGATGTTTGATTTCAGCCCGAAGTGGCCATTTATGTAAGACTTGGTCATGAGACCGTTTGTAAGACTATTTATTATTTCGGTACTATGTAATGGATGTTGTAACTCTGATTATCAGTTCGGTTATGTGCTCATGTTACACTGATCATGGGATCATGAGTGAATGCATAACGGGTATATCGGACAGTTGGTCCGGGGTGCCACAAAAGACATGATTAACTAAATCATAGTATAAATGGTTGGTTCACAACAACTCAATTGCTTGCTTAAGATAGAGGGAAATAGGTTTACTGACTCAACATGAAAGTAAAAGATAGGCCCTTCGCAGAGGGAAGCAGGGATTAAATCATGGAGGAACATACTTTCAATGTTGATGACAAGGAACATACTGTTTATTTTCCTAAGAGGATTGATAAAGTATATGGAGTTAATACAATTTCTAATTTGAGATCTATCAAAGTGGGACTTATTGATTGTCCTATATATGAGCCTAAAGAAGGATATCAAACTATTGTGATTGGATCCATATCAATACAATATAAGGTAACATGATTGATTTGAGGTTTATTTCTTCTTATCACATGTAAAATTTATTTGGTGGCAAGACTTGATCAACCTTGTTAACAAGTATATTTTAAATGCATGGAAGAGCTAAACAACATTTCTTTCTTTCTCCACTTGTTTTACTTGCTGTAGTACTACTTGTTTTGCAAGATGCTTTAGTTGTTTAGAAGTTTGAAAATCTTTTCTGTCCTGAAATAGTTATTTTAACACCCAGAAATGTGCATTTTTCGAAGTTTTCAAAAATTTACAAAAATTATATCACTGGTCCTATTTTTCAAAATGCAACCTGGGAGTGCCTGGGGCTGACCAGTTGTGGCGACCCGAACCTGGAGAGATCCGGAGTCTATGTGCATCCACTGTACTAGTCCCAAGGATTTGCTAGTACGCACATTCACCCGAACCTGGAGAGATCCGGAGTCTATGTGCATCCACTGTACTAGTCCCAAGGATTTGCTAGTACGCACATTCACGAGATAAATATCACAGTCATATCATTATTACAACGCATCAAATCCGATACATAGTTATTTATTACATAAATGCCCGTAGGCCAAAATGAACAGCGGAAGACAAATAAAGCGCCGAATCCAGCAAATGTGCCACAGGCAATCGACTGGAGCATCGTGACCCTAACATCGTATCTCACTCGTCTTCGAAACAACCTGCAACATGAGACGTTGCAGCCACGAGAGTGGTCAACACTTTGAATGTGTGGCAAGTTACACCAATGCAATAATATACCTATTTCTACATGCTTAGGGATATCAAAGTAAATGGCTATAGGTTTAACATTTGCGCAAAACAATATTTTACATCAATAAATCACATTTTAACATTTCCAAAGTTCTAACTCGTCCTAACTTTAATAAACAATTTTATCAGGTAATATATGACTAGAGTTCACACAGTCCAACTAGCCTAGATGAAAGTACCCGTGAGCGACACACGAACACAGGGCTTTCCCCAAAATCCCACCTATGAACGACACACGGACATAGGGTTTGAAATTTAATTTATATTTAGAAAGACAAAGTTGCGAAGAAACATCTTCAGGTAAAAGTTACTCAGCTTCGCCCGTAACCGTGGGCACGGCTAATCGATTAGTTCTACACCCTGCAGGGGTTGCACACTTTCACCACATGGCACAACCCGAAGGTTATGCCGAGGTCTTTCCCAAATGGCTAACTACTTATTTCCAGGCACGCCCGCTCCAAAATAGACACAAAGTCTCATACCGATGACGGTCCTTAAGTAGGTTTCCACAAGATAATCAACCAAGCCAGAGCCCATATGACATGTGGTTGCACGAAACAACTGAGCAATTCTAAACATGAATTTGTTCTTTTAGGGGTCCCTGGGCGGCGGACCCAACCAATTTGAGCACACAGCTCCACACGCGATGACCCATCATACCACTCCGCCCAGGATGAAATAATTTTACATTTTAATTTGGTAAACACATTTCACAAACCATTTCTATTTCGTGAACATTATTTCATTTGAACCCCCCAACGGATTTTATTTTAGCATGACTAAGCATAACTATATCGTTCAAAACTTTACTAGAACTTAATCTAGCATATATTTACCTAAGGTTACAAAGTGGGTGATAATCCCTACGGCTTATTTCTACCATAGGACATAACTATAAAACATCGCCATTTCTAAAAATACTTGGCTAACAAAATAAAACTATCGCATGCATTCCTACTTTTATAATCAAAATAGCATAGCAAAAATAAATGGGATAGACATGTAGATGTAACTTGCCTGAGCAGTGACCTCCTACTTCTTCCTGAGTACCGCCCTCGCAGTCCGGACAATCTAACGTAAAGTAAAACATCGCGTAAACAACCATTGGAATAAAAGAACCAACTTGAAACATGCAATGAAAACTCTACAAAATTATTACTGCGGTAGATTTTATTATCCAAAAATTTGGTCCTTTCATTATAGTTTAGGCTTAGGCTTAGGACGGAGAATGGTCGAAAAGGGGTTCGCGGCTATGTTGGTACGGACAAAATAGCTTCCAACTTAAGTTTGAGCTAGAACAACTTTATTTAGTTTGAAAAGTGAAGTTAGTAAATTTTAAAAAAAGAAATAAGAAGGATTTTAGTTTATGAAGCTACTGCAGAAATTTGGGTTCAGGCTATCAGTATCTACTCGTGCAGAGTTACAGGAATTTACACTAGCCCAACGCTATGATCTGAACTAGGCTGAAACTAGGAACAGAAACAAAGAAAAAGAAAAGACAAGGGAATACGTGGATGTGCTCACGATGTGTGTCCGGCAAGGGATTTTGCAACTCCGGTCGTGGACGGAAACGGAGCTGCAGACGTCGGATGGTTTGGGCGAGGCTTGGAGGCGATGCTTGTAGACGTGACGGAGCTCCACCGGTGGTCAGCTGGTTCCGGCGAGGTTGGAAAGCGACGAGGGCAATGTCCGCGGCGCCGGCGTGTTCGTCTCCCGTTGCCGCGGATGCTTCCGAGCTCCTATGGAAGAGAGAGGGCATTAGGGAGGCGTGGAAGGACGCGGAAACGACCAGGGAGGCGTTAGAACGGCGAGGCAACCTTTACCGCGACGGAAATCGTCGCCGGCGTCGGAGAAAACGGCGGCGGCTCCTCGACAAAATTCGGGCTACCGGGAGCCCGAGGGGAGATGGGAGTGGGGCGTGGTGTTGTGGAGGTCAAGGAGGTCTCGGGGTCTCTTATATAGGCCCAGGGGACGAGCGACCAAGGCGGATTGAGCGGCGGCGGCCGATGTACTCGCGGTGGTTTCTCGGGAGATAGCGATGCGGAGGGAGAGGGATAGGCCTCGGGCTCTGAGGATAAGGCGGCGGAAGTTCACCTTCCCCAGGTGCACCTCACCTGGACGCGCGGGGGTTGCGGGAGGAGCGCGCGTCCTCGCCGGGAGAAACGCGGCGGCGGGCAGGAGGTTGAAGACGAACCATGGGGCACTCTGCCCGTTCCGTGAGCTGCCTGCTGACATGTGGGCCAGCTACTATGTTCGGTAAGATAGAAAGAATAAGAAAGAATAGGGAGAAAAGGGTCCGATGCGGCTGGCTCGCTAGCTCGATTCGGTGCAGCCAAGACATGGTGTCCACCATGCGTACGTGAGAGTAGTTTAGGTGCAGGTAAAAACTTTATTTCTGTATCTTTCCTTTGTATTTATGATTTGACAAGGTTTTTAGCCTCAACTTTTATTCCGAAAAAACCAGGAAATTCTGTAAAATCAAACTATGTATATAGGGCTTAGGGAAACTTGTTTACAATTTAAATGAAAATTTATAAATACATTTTCTTTGCAAACCTTTGGGAAAGTCATTTTATTCCCTCGCTCTCGAATAATTTAAAAGTTTTAAGAACATTCAATAAATCCGAAAGTAATCATATAAAAATCCAATTGGACTAAGTATAAAAGTTCCTCCCCCTTTGTTCATTGATTTAAACAAGGTTTAGAAGAAAATTCAATTAGCCCTCAAAATGTTTTAATTTCTTCGAAAAATCAACACACATCAAAGCACTCATTCAATAAATATTTATTATATTTAACATTCCAAAATGGTAAATTTTGGGATGTTACACCAGTGGGGCACCCCAGGGCTGCACCCCATGTGCCGGCGCGGCCAGCAAGGGGGGCGCGCCACCCTGTGGTGAGGGCCCCACCTGGCCCTCCACTCACTCATCCACCTACCACTCCACTCTCTTTCACGGGAGAACACACCACCATTGTTCAAACCCGAGTTTCTTGCTGCTCTTGCTCAAAATTTTCGATCTCCTTGCTCAGCCCATCTTTGCTGCTGAGATTTGGAGCATTTGTTCTCCGGTATGTGACTCCTCCGATTATCCAAATAGAATTTTGTATAGTTGAGTATATCTTGAGTAATTTGCTGCTGTAGGTGACATGTTAAGTGAGTTTGCATGCTTGATTCAAGTTGTAAAAATTAGTTTTGATGCATGTTTAGTACTCTATCAAGTTCCTATAGTAGTCTCCCTCATTTATATGTCTCAAAATCAACTTTTATAATGATTGTTGAAAAATTTCAGAAAATGGAGTGGAATAGACACCAACTCAACCAACATGAATTGGAGGTGCATGAAGTTATGAGAGTCCACCGTGAAGAGGGGGTATACCCCTCCTACTACCCATGCACCGATTTCATGAAGAGTGCAGGAATTTTTCAGGATGTTCAAAATCTAATTTCTAATGCAGGGTTAGAAGATTTTGTTGTTGGTGAACCTTACCAATATGCAAAACTAACCATGTCAGTGGTGCAGGACTTTGAATTCCATTGGTCCCAACCTAACCCCATGGTTCGATATAAAATCTACAATAAAACTATCAACTTGCCCTTTGATGATTTTTGTGCAGCTATTAAAGTGCCACAATGGGGATCGTGTGAGAAGATTTGGGGGCTTCCACGACAACTTTTGAATTTATACGAGATGATCTGTCAAGAGAGAAGCTTCTCAGATGAGAGTGGTAAAATTCGTAGTATTCAACTCCCATCTATTCGCTATTTTGCTTACTTTATCACCAAGTGTGTTCTTGCTAGAAAGAATGCAAATAAGTTATCTATCCATGACTTGGTTTTCTTAGCTGCTGCATTGCAACATGATAGAACTTATAATTTGGGTGCTTTGATAGCATTTAGACTTACTACTAAACGTGATAAAAGAGGAATTTTTGGAGGTCTCATTGCCTCTCGTTTGCTAGCTATGCATGGTGTAGAACCTCACCCTCTTGATGTTCAGCTCTCTGTAGAGAAACTTGATATTGTTTCCATAATAAAACATGACTTTGTTTCTAATCGGTCTAACTTTAATAACCTGTCCTATGAGATAACCTTTTTCAAGAAAAAGTGGAGAGTAATTAAATCCGAAAGGCTAGTTGGATTGCCTGCACCTGCTTTGTTTAACCTTGATTCCAGGAACGGTTGGTCGGTCACAGAAGATGAAATTGATGCATACATAGAGAGTTGCGGCCATCACGCAGGGGACGGCATGGAGGAGGCCGAGGAACCCCTCGACTTGTCATCCAACGCAGCAAGTTCTTCACATTAGCATTTCGGGCATGTGGAGCCTTCATCCTTTTCTTCGGCACAGGGATCTTATTACGACCATGCCATGTATGATCCACCAGCGTGGAACCCTGACCCTCGCTGGGGTTGACCTCCACTTAGGCCAAAAGCCTAAGATTGGGGGGAGGTATGCCGGCATCACTCATTCATTGCATATTACAATTGCCGGTCATTTTATATACTTGTTTCGCTTCTTTTTGTTGTTTCTCTTTCGGTTATTTTTTATTTCAATAGATTTCTTATTTTAGTTTTTGAAGGTTGTTACTACTATAGTAACATTTACTTTTACCTTTTTATTTCATTTATGTGTCGATGGTTGCCTCTAATATGAGGAAGATGATATTTGGGGAAGTGCTGTCTAAAAAACAGATTCTGGACTGATGATAAAAAAATTCCTGTGCGTAGCCAGAACGTTATTTTGAGCTGCCAATTTTTGTGCATGTTCCCCAGATTATTATCTAACTTTCATTAGTTGAGCACTTTTCGATTTGAACAGCAGAAGATTTTCGAGAAAAAAATGATTACTGTACTGTTGTCAAGTTTTGGCAGATTTCTGCCACTTTGCTTTTCTGTGGTTCTTTTAGTTTTCATTCCCTTGTTTTTGCTTTGTTTCTTTTATAAAACACAAAAAGATCAAAAATATTTCTGTTGTTTCTCTTTATCATTTGTTTATTTTGTTTCTTGTTCCTATTTTGCTTTATCTACTATCGTTGGTTTGCTATGAGAAAATCCAAAAAGATTTTACTTTCGCTCTTGTTTCCAATTCGAAAACACCAAAAAATATTTGTTGTTCTTCTTCGGTTTTGTAAAGTTTATTATGGAGTTCAGCAGTCTCCGGTGGTTGGAGCTTGGTTTTCATTCCATATTATTCAAGCCACACAAGTGAAAGGCAATAATGACGATCTACGACAACTCGATTGTGGTGAGAGGCTGTATGAACTCTATTTGTTTTCATTTTTGTACATATACTCATCCATGTGAGCATGCTTAGTTGGTTCAAGTGAGGTATATGTCATTTAATGAAAGTCTAGTAGTTCATGATCTCTCTCATGTTTAGCTCCAATTTATTAATATGAGTAGCATGTCATAAACATTTGCTTGCATTGTTTTATTCATAGATAGGTATGACATTGTGGTATCCTCCTCTGAATAACTCGTTTGAATTGTCTTGGCACATGCTCACGCATGCATATGACTAAACAAAAAGTCAATTAAGCCTCGATGATTTACTTTGCATCAGATTTCTTGTATCACTTTTATGCCTCCCTTAATTTTATTCTGCCGCAAGCATGATTATGACAGTTATTGCTCTCTTGATTGTCGCTTCCCAGTCTATTGCTAGCCTTCACTTGCACTGAGCGGGAATGCTGATCGTGTTTCCAAATCCCTGAAAACCAAGTTATTCCAAAGCGTCCACCATAAATACCTATGCATGGCATTTCAAACCATTCCAAGTAAATTTTCATGTGCTACCTTTAAAACCTTCAAAATACTTCTTAATTTGTGTCAATGTTTTATAGCTCATGAGGAAGTATGTGGTGTTTTATCTTTCAATCTTGTCGGTCAGACTTTCACCAATGGACTAGTGGCATTACATCCGCTTATCCAATAATTTTGCAAAAAGAGCTGGCAACGGGGTGCCCAGTGATACGTCGCAAACGTATCTATAATTTCTTATGTTCCATGCTACTTTTATTACAATACTTGAATGTTTTATACATACTTTACAGCATTATAATATATTTTCCGGCACTAACCTATTAACAAGATGCCGAAGTGCCAATTGCTGTTTTCTGCTGTTTTTGGTTTCAGAAATCTTAGTAAGGAAATATTCTCGGAATTGGACGAAATCAACGCCCAGGGGCCTATTTTTACACGAAGCTTCCAGAAGACCGAAAGGGAAACGAAGTGGGGCCACGAGGTGGCCGGACACCGGGCGGCGCGGCCCGGGCCCCGGCCGCGCCGCCTGTTGTGTGGGCCCCTCGTGACGCCCTTTGACCTACCCTTCCGCCTACTTAAAGCCTCCGTCGCGAAACCCCCGTACCGAGAGCCACGATACGGAAAACCTTCCCGCGACGCCGCCGTCGCGAATCCCATCTCGGGGGATTCAGGAGATCGCCTCCGGCACCCTGCCGGAGAGGGGAATCATCACCGGAGGGGCTCTACATCATCATGCCCGCCTCCGGATTGATGCGTGAGTAGTTCATCCTTGGACTATGGGTCCATAGCAGTAGCTAGATGGTTGTCTTCTCTGCTTGTGCTATCATTGTTATAGATCTTGTGAGCTGCCTAACATGATCAAGATCATCTATTTGTAATGTTACATGTTGTGTTTGGAGAGATCCGATGAATATAGAATATTATGTTAAGTTGATTATCAATCTATCATATATGTGTTGTTTATGTTCTTGCATGCTCTCCGTTGCTAGTAAAGGCTCTGGCCAAGTTGATACTTGTAACTCTAAGAGGGAGTAATTATGCTCGATAGTGGGTTCATGCCTCCATTAAATCTGGGACAGTGACAGAAAGTTCTAAGGTTGTGGATGTGCTGTTGCTACTAGGGATAAAACATTGATGCTTTGTCTAAGGATATTTGTGTTGATTACATTACGCACCATACTTAATGCAATTATCTGTTGTTCGCAACTTAATACCGGAAGGGGTTCGGATGATAACCTGAAGGTGGATTATTTAGGCATAGATGCATGCTGGATAGCGGTCTATGTACTTTGTCGTAATGCCCTGATTAAATCACATAGTAATCATCGTTGATATGTATTGAATCTTTATTTGTCAATTGCTCGCCTGTAATTTGTTCACCCAGCATATTAGTTATCTTATTGGAGAGACACCACTAGTGAACTGTGGACCCTGGTCCATTCTTTTACATCTGAATACATTCTACTGCTTTTACTGTTCGTTGCAAACAAACACCATCTTCCACTCGATACGTTTAATCCTTTGTTTTCAGCAAGCCGGTGAGATTGACAACCTCACTGTTATGTTGGGACAAAGTACTTTGATTGTGTTGTGCAGGTTCCACGTTGGCGCCGGTTTCACTGGTGTTGCGCCGCACTACACTCCTCCACCAACAACCTTCACGTGCTTCTTGGCTCCTACTGGTTCGATAACCTTGGTTTCATACTGAGGGAAACTTACTGCTGTGCGCATCATACCTTCCTCTTGGGGTTCCCAACGGACGCGTACATCTACGCGCATCACCCAGCCCCAATTAATTACAACTTTCATAAATAATTCTCTTCACATGTTTTTCCCTGATTTATCAGTACGCAACTTAATTTACAAATAGACACTCCTCCATGGTATGAGAATGTTGGAAGGCACCCGAGGATTCGGTTAGCCATGGCTTGTGTAAGCAAAGGTTGGGGGGTGTCGTCCATAATGAAACTAAAATACATGTGTAAACAAAAGAGAAGAGGGATGATCTACCTTGCTGGTAGAGATAACGTTCTTCATGGGAGCCGCTCTTGAAAGTCTGGTTGACAAGGTAGTTAGAGTACACATTATCATTTGTTGACAACAACAAACACTTCTCAAAACAATTTTACTTCTGTTTTAAAAATGAAAAGCTCTAGCACATGTTAATCCCTGCTTCCCTCTGCGAAGGGTCAATCTTTTACTTTTATGTTGAGTCACCATCCTTTCTTTGAGCACCTTCTTGAGAGCATAATTGTCATTCTTAGTGTAATATGTTTGTCCAGAATATGGTTAACTGTGGTATAACTTTGATGCCTTTATCTTTGATAGTATTTACTTCTAGTCTTCCCATGAACTTCAGAGGTGCCTGGGCATTTATGTTTTTCTGTACAAATACGGCAAGCGAGATACCACTTTATCATATCTTTTTATGAGCATTGCAATCCTGCTTATAGATATGTTTCATGATGGTTATTATTAGTTTGTTGGTATCTTTTTCATGATTGACATAACTATTAGATGACTTTATTTGCATTTATCTTATTATGAATTGCCTAAGTACTCGTCGATATAATGAGAATATTTACATCAAATGAGCAAACGTGTTCGTGAAAGTTCTTTTATCGCACTCAGTTGTTAACTGAATTGCTTGAGGACAAGCAATAAGCTAAGCTTGGGGGAGTTGATACGTCCAGAACATATCTACTTTCCCGAACACTTTTGCTATTGTTTTGCCTCTAATTTATGTATTTTGGATACAACTAACACGGACTAACGCTGTTTTCAGCAGAATTGCCCTGGTGTCTTATTTTTGTGCAGAAAATTGACTTTCAGGAAAATCCCCCGAAATAATTGCAAAGGGCCTATTTTTCCAGAAGACACACGGAGCCAGAAGGGCAAGCCAGGGGGAGGCCCGCGGCCTCCACACCATAGGCCGGCGCGGCCAAGAGGGGGGGCGCGCCGCCATATGGTGAGGCCGCCTCGGCCAGCCCCCGACGCTCCCCTCTGGACTACTTAAAGCCCTTGACCTAAAAACGCGAGGGGGTTCGACCACTTTTCCAGAAGACATCCAGAACTCCGCCGCCATCGCGAAACCCAATCTCGGGATCAGAAACTCCGTTCTGGCACCCTGCCGAGACGGGGAATTGGAGGAGATCATCGCCATGATCACCATCGACGCCTCTCCATCGACCATCCATGTTTCCCCCATCCATGTGTGAGTAATTCCCCCGCTGTAGGTTGAAGGGGATGGTAGGAATTGGATGAGATTGTTCATGTAATAGCCATAAGATTGTTAGGGCATAGTGCCTAGTATCCGTTGTTGGTACTTTTATGATATTGTTGCAACTTGTTATGATTAATTCTTGTCACTAGGGCCCGAGTGCCATGATTTCAGATCTGAACATGTTATTGATTCATGATGATATTCATTGTTTTATGATCTTACCTGCAAGTTGTATACACATATTGTTGTCCGGAACCCGAGGCCCCAAAGTGACAGAAATTGCGACAACCGGAGGGGAAGGCTGTGATATGAGGATCACATGTGTTCACGGAGTGTTAATGCTTTGCTCCGGTTCTCTATTAAAAGGAGTACCTTAATTACCAGTAGTTTCCCTAGAGGCACAGCTGCTACCGGCTGGTAGGACAAAAGATGTTGTGCAAGTTTCTCATTGCGAGCACGTACGACTATATACGGAACACATGCCTATGGTTGTTTAGTACTTGGATACTGTTTTATTATTATCTGCAAATGCCTAGTCTTGATTATTACATGAGTTATCTTATCCATGCAGCGCCCATTCATCCATCCCTATGCCTACAGTATTTTAATCCTGCTGTTTACTATAATCACTACTGTTGTCTTTATTACACTGCTGCTTATATTTCACTACTGCTACTGCTATAAAACTGTTGCTACTGATAAACTCTTGCGAGCAAGTGATGTCTACGGGACCTTCTATTCTTGTAGACAGTGTTGGGCCTCCAAGAGCAGAGGTTTGTAGAACAGTAGCAAGTTTCCCTTAAGTGGATTACCCAAGGTTTATCGAACTCAGGGAGGAAGAGGTCAAAGATATCCCTCTCAAGCAACCCTGTAATCACAAAGCAAGAAGTCTCTTGTGTCCCCAACACACCAAATACACTTGTCATGTGTATAGGTGCACTAGTTCGGCGAAGAGATAGTGAAATACAAGTAATATGGATGTATATGAGTGGTAATAGCAATCTGAATAAAATATGGCAGCGAGTAAACATGCAACAAAACAGTAAACAAACGGAGATTCGATGCTTGGAAGCAAGGCCTAGGGATCCTGCTTTCACTAGTGGACAATCTCAACAATGATCACATAATAGGACTACTCTACACCCTTTTGTTGGATGATGAACACATTGCGTAGGATTACACGAACCCTCAATGCCGGAGTTAACAAGCTCCACAATGCAATGTTCATATTTAAATAACCTTAGAGTGCAAGATAGATCAACATAATTACACCAAGAACTAACATAGCATGCACACTATCACCATCATGCATATGTAGGAGGAATAATACACATCAATACCATCATAGCAATAATTAACTTCATAATCTACAAGAGATCATAATCATAGCCTATGCCAAGTACTCACACGGTGCACACACTATCACCATTACACACGTGGAGGAGGAATAGAGTACTTTAATAACATTACTAGAGTAGCACATAGATAATATTCAACTAGATCACATAAAGAGAGAGATGAACCACATAGCTACAGCGGAGCCCTCAGCCCCGGGGGTGAATTACTCCCTCCTCATCATGGAAACAGCGATGGCGGTGAAGATGGCGGTGGAGACGGCGGTGGAGATGACTCCGGGGGCAATTCCCCGTCCGGCAGGGTGCCGGAACAGAGACTTCTGTCCCCCGAATCTTGATTTCGCGATGGCGGCGGCTCTGGAAGGTTTTCTCGGGTCCCGTCTTCCGTATCGGTGTTTTTAGGTCAGGGACGAATAAATAGGCGAAGAGATGGAGTCGGAGGGGCCACGGGGTGCCCGCACCACAGGGGGGCGCGCCCCTGGCCCGCGCGGGGTGTGGTGTGGGGCCCCCTGGCTCCCCTCTCGTCCCTCTCCGGTGCTCTGGAAGCTTCCGGGAATTATAAGGTCTTCGGTCTTTATTTCGTCCGATTCCGAAAATATTTCTTTACTAGGATTTCTGAAACCAAAAACAGCAGAAAACAGCAACTGGCCTTTCGGCATCTCGTCAATGGGTTAGTTCCGGAAAACGCATAATAATGACATATAATGTGTATAAAACATGTAGATATCATCGATAAAGTGGCATGGAACATAAGAAATTATCGATACGACGGAGACGTATCAGCATCCCCAAGCTTAGTTCTGCTCGTCCCGAGCAGGTAAAACGATAACAAACATAATTTCTGAAGTGACATGCCATCATAACCTTGATCATACTATTGTAAAGCACATGAGATAAATGCAGAGATTCGAAGCAATGATGAAGACAATGAGTAAACAAATGAATCATATAACAAAGACTTTTCATGAATAATACTTTCAAGACAAGCATCAATGAGTCTTGCATAAGAGTTAACTCATAAGCAATAAATTCTTAGTAGAAAGCTTTGAAACAACACAAAGGAAGATATAAGTTTCAGCGGTTGCTTTCAACTTTAACATGTATATCTCATGGATAATTGTCAACACAAAGTAATATAACAAGTGCAATAAGTAAACATGTAAGAATCAATGCACACAGTTCACACAAGTGTTTGCTTCTAAGATAGAAAGAATAGGTAAACTGACTCAACAATAAAGTAAAAGAATGGTCCTTCAAAGAGGAAAGCATCGATTGCTATATTTGTGCTAGAGCTTTGATTTTGAAAACATATAGAGAGCATAAAAATAAAGTTTTGAGAGGTGTTTGTTGTTGTCAACGAATGGTAATGGGCACTCTAACCCCCTTGCCATACAAACCTTCAAAGAGCGGCTCCCATTTTATTTTATTTTTGGGTGGCACTCCTTCCAACCTTTCTTTCACAAACCATGGCTAACCGAATCCTCGGGTGCCTGCCAACAATCTCATACCATGAAGGAGTGCCTTTTTATTTTAGTTTTATTATGATGACACTCCTCCCCACCTTTGCTTTCTCAAGCCATGGCTAACCGAATCCTTCGGGTGCCGTCCAACAATCACATACCATGGAGGAGTGTCTATTTTTGTTAACTAGCTGGGTGGCCCGCGCAAATTGCGCGGCTAGCAATTTGAAATGTCACCATCTTATCCAATTTTTTTCTTCTTAACACCATTCTTTTGGATTTATACTGGTTCGTTACTGCTAATTCTTTTCAACCTGGATGATAAACATTTGGACATGTTAGAAAAAACACCAATAATTTTCAATATGAATTCATGTAAGGTCTATTCTGCAGAAGAGGACTCCAAAACTAAAATTCTATTCTTTCTCCAAACTTCGACAATCAATGTTGTTTCATCGCTAAGGAATATTTCGTTCCCATCTCTAGAAACATTAACAAAGATCGGTGAAGTACCAGTTGGAATCATAAGTGAAATTCCCCGCTGCTTGGGCTCCTTCTTCATCAAACATGCGAATTGTAATATCTGTGAGTTCATTGTGATGATAGAAAGGACAAATACAATATATATATCGATAAAAAAATAATGTAAACTGATGAATATAACTTTTTTTGGTGTGTTTCCCCAAAAGTCATCATGTTGCAACATCTTTTGTATTTTCTAATTGGGCTTACCTTTTATGCATACATACATGTACGTGTCATTTTGGTTGCATGCTGTCCATGTATAACCATTCTCTTTCATGCTAAATCGACCTTAAATCTTACCTTGTCTTTGTTTTATATTAAAAACCCCTCACTTACTTCTGCATCATAACTTTTTAAGTGTCAAATTGTTTTTTCTTGACAGTGATTTATGAAAAGCTTCAGCGCCCATTTTAATTACACTTAATCATGTAAATTTTTGAATCCATGAAGGTCAACACGTAATACTTCTGATTTTTACTGAGTATATGAACTTTCTAAAATATTTTACCCACTCCAATATGAACCCTTTTACGGTATGCATTATAAACTTCTACTTTTTTGTGTGGAATAGTGCACTTGTCATGTCCTCGTGCTTATTTTACTATGATGAAATGTCTCAATATTTATTCCCAGTAATCCGTTTCTATGTTTATGGGAGATCTTAGTATGGATAATCTTGTAAATTAAAGTTTAACTAATGATCTATGAAATTTTGACGTTGTGATTGAGCAAGCAAAAAAAGCAAGAATTAAACGTTACCTCACATCTGCCCAAATGATTTTACTGAAATAGAATTGCCATGTGTTCCACAAACCACTGTCTAAAATGATCTGAAATCTGCAAAAATGAAGAAGAACGTATGGCCAATGTAGGCATATATGGCTAGCAGAGTAGTAGCAATTTGATTTCATGTGAAAAAGAGATCGGTGGTAGTTTCCACTGAGCCATCTGCAATGAAGGGATTTCCATGTGCAACATACTACTCAAAAAGATCAAAAAAAAAATGTAATATGTATAATAACAACCGTTCAAATTACACTTCATGGTTAATTATTTTACCTTCTGAATTCTGACACATCTTCTACCGTGCATCATGTCTAACTCACCAGGCCACCATGACTCATCTGGGCAATACATGTGACAGAAACTCAAAACATGGTGTGCAAAAGTAGAATTTATCACTCCTCGGTTTTCATTAGATTTGTGTTCGAATCTTCGAGACTCTATTTCCTTAATATACATTTCATTACATTTCTCTTCGTAGACTTTTTTATGATAAAGACTCGCAGATTTAATGAAATCTGAACTGTAGGTAACTCATGCAAATTTTAGCCGTAGGAAGTCTATCACTTCAGACCCATTAAATTCAGAGGCTAGTACTGACATAGATTAAATTTTGGTACCTAATATTTTTAGTTTTTGCTGATGCCATATTTTTGAACAATTGAAGAGAAATAAGAGGCCTATATACTTATGATACTATGGGTTTAAAGCAATCATTGTTTAAGCTTCCAAGTTCGATTATGTAGTGTTTCCTCAAACTCCATTCAATTATATTCTTTCCTCTTACTCCAGCAATCAATAAAGTTTGTATGCATAAATGCACACGTTTACCCATGTACTGAATTTCTACCATAACAAACACACTTCAAATCCTAGACTATCTTTTCTAGGATTAAATCTGGCACACTTACACATACATCATAACTTTGTATGTGTTTTACAAAAGGTATACTATCTCTTCTGACAGTAATTTAAGAATAGCTTTAAGCACCCTATTTGAATTGCTTCATCTTCTAAAATTTAAGCATCTCTAATGGTCAAAACAAAAGAATTCAAATTATTTCCAATGATTATGTACTCCACTTTATTTACCCAATTCATTATACATCATACATGCTCTTAAGAGTGAGATAAGCATTATAATATGCTATTTTTTGGTAAAATCATGCAGTTATCAATCACGATTAATTTATTAATAAAAGCATTAATATTTCCCCACTGTGAATCATTTACATGAGAGCTCCGTAAACATGCATTGTATTTTTTAACTACAAAATCTATTAACTGAAATACTGTTTTGACAAAAAAAAATTTAAGAAGTAAAAGCTACCTGAAATTCACCGAGAAGATTTTATTGAAACTATATTGTCATGTATTCCGGAAAACGTTATCCAAAAGATTATGGCACCTGTAAAAATAAAGAACATAAACAAAGTATGTAATGTTCTACATTAACAGAAGTTGTTGCATGATGATATAAGCTGAAAGACGAATTCAAAAATCCATTTATAGGTGCTTTGGTACCTTGTATGCCAAAAGCCATAAATAAGAATGAGCCAACACTCTCTTAGTAGATGCTGATTAGAAACAACACAATTTCGTGCATTTTTGCTAGAAAGATCAATTCTAGTAGCCATTCAGTTAATCTCAATATAAGGGATTATTACATGCGGATAGATCTGTGCAACATACCAAAAGAAGTAGAGGTTATTATGAAATTTAATATCATTGTCACTGGAGTAGATCTTAAATGTATAAAATTAGGGAACTCGCCAGAAGATCGGTTCTAGTAACCTTTCAGCAAAATTTCAACTTACAGATTATTAGGTGCAGAAAGTTATGTGCAACATATAAAAAACAATTATTATGAAATTTAATGAATATTACGAAATTAATATCATTGTCACTCGATTGATTTTTAATGTAGAAAATCAGGGAAAACTTGTAACAGGATAATCTCAGAATAAAATATACTTTCCTCAAGAGGCCACCTTCTTGATATCTTCAATGCATGGTTTATCCGTCAGACCAGAACATAGTTTTTGTGCTTCCAAAGATACTCATATTCTATTTGATCATTAGGTGCAAGTAAACTGAAAGTATAGATCCAGTAAAGAAAATCGTAGTTACATGCTTGAAAGAGACGATACCTTTGGGCTTTGGTGGAACTGAATCTTCTGAACCTGTGAATCTTTTTCATGACAGCCTAATAGTAGAGACCCGACCTGGATTTAAGAACGCACATAATCAAAATCACCAAACTCATGCCAATGCATACACATATGCATGGAGCTGTGCTAGTCTCCACTCTCCTGAGGATGGTCTGATTTGCATGATCCGTGGACGTGGGTAGAGGATGGTCGTGCCAGTACAAACGACGTATACGTTGCGTTGTTCCTTGCGGAACTACACGTTCGGAAGACGGCAGTGCCGCGTGCCGCCTCGATCGAGGGCGCTGTACGTGAAGCTGCATCCTACGTATTCTCCATGGCTCAATGCCTCCATCCCCATGGCATGGAACTTCGTCTCGATCCTAGCGACCATGGACGGCGCATCACGGGAGTGTGTTGATTGGATTCTGCTTGCGCGTCGCAGGAGAGGCGGCGGCGGATTAGATTTGGAATAGTTTTCGTGCATGTCCCATAGACGTGGAGAAGGACACTTTATACGCACAAATCGTTACAAAGCTAATCGGGCCATTAATCTTGATTTGCATGTGCCTATCTAATCTAAACCGTTGGTTGTCTGTTGTTTTAATAATATAATAGATTAATTTGGGACTGGGAATCCCATTGCCAGCTCTTTTTGCAAAATTATTGGATAAGCGGATGAAGCCACTAGTCCATTGGTGAAAGTTGTCCAACAAGATTGAAAGATAAACACCACATACTTCATCATGAGCTATAAAACATTGACACAAATAAGAGGTAATAACTTTTGAATTTGTTTAAAGGTAGCACTCAAGCAATTTACTTTGGAATGGCGGAGAAATACCATGTAGTAGGTAGGTATGGTGGACACAACTGGCATGAATATTGGCTCAAGTATTTGGATGCATGAGAAGTATTCCCTCTCGATACAAGGTTTAGGCTAGCAAGGTTATTTGAAGCAAACTCAAGTATAAAATGGTGCAGCAAGACTCACATATAAACATATTGTAAGCATTATAAGACTTTACATTGTCTCCTTGTTGTTCAAACACCCCAACCAGAAAATATCTAGACTTAGAGAGACCAATCATGCAAACCAAATTTTAACAAGCTCTATGTAATTATTCATTAATGGGTACTAGGTACATGATGCAAGAGCTTAAACAAGATCTATATGAGCACAACAATTGCCAAGTTTCACATTATTCAAGACATTACACCAATTACTACATGTAGCATTTCCCGTTTCCAACCATATAACAATTAACGAAGCAGTTTCAACCTTCGCCATGAAAATTAAAAGCTAAGAACACATGTGTTCATACGAACCAGCGGAGCGTGTCTCTCTCCCAAACAATCATTTATTCAAACAAAAACAAAAACAAAAACATACAGACGCTCCAAGTAAAGTATATAAGATGTGACAGAATAAAAATATAGTTTCAAGAGAAGGAACCTGATACTTTGTCGATGAAGAAGGGGATGCCTTGGGCATCCCCAAGCTTAGATGCTTGAGTATTCTTGAAATATGCAGGGATGAACCACTGGGGCATCCCCAAGCTTAGACTTTTCATTCTTCTTGATCGTAGTATATCATCCTCCTCTCTTGACCCTTGAAAACTTCCTTCACACCAAACTTCAAGCAAACTCATTAGAGGGTTAGTGCATAATCAAAAATTCACATGTTCAGAGGTGACACAAACATTCTTTTCACTTCTGGACATTGCATAAAGCTACTGGACATTAATGGATCAAAGAAATGAATCCAACATAGCAAAAGAGGCAATGCGAAATAAAAGGCAGAATCTGTCAAAAACAGAACAGTCCGTAAAGACGAATTTAAAGATGGCACCAGACTTGCTCAAATGGAAAAACTCAAAACTAATGAAAGTTGCGTACATATCTGAGGATCACGCTCGTAAATTGGCAGATTTTTTCGAATTTTCTACAGAGAACTGTGCCCAGATTCGTGACAGACAGCAATGCTGTTTCTGCGCAGCGATCCCAAATATAACATCAACTTTGACATAGAAATTTTACTTGGCACTAAAACATGATAAGGAGAGGTTGCTACAGTAGTAAACAACTTCCAAGACACAAATATAAAACAAAGTACTGTAGCAAAATAACACATGGGTTATCTCCCAAGAAGTTCTTTCTTTATAGCCATTAAGATGGGCTCAGCAATTTTGGTGATGCACCCGCAAGAAATAGTATTTGAAGCAAAAGAGAGCTTCAAGAGGAAATTCAAAACACATTTAAGCCTAACATGCTTCCTATGCAGAAGAATCTTATACACAAATGAATTCATGAAGAGCAAAGTGACAAGCATAAGAGGATAAAACACGAGTAACTTAAAGATTCTTAACATAAAGAGGGGAAACTTAATGTTATTAAGATGCATATAACCATATTTCCCTCTCTCATAATAACTTTCAGTAGCATCATTGATGAAATCCACAATATACCCGTCACTTAAAACATTCTTATCATGGTTCATATGCATAGAAGTATCATTAATTTTGGCATAAGAAGAGTTATTCTCATTAGTAGTAATTGGAGCAAGATTATTATCAAGAATTTGAACATGGTAAACAAGTTGCATACTAAGGGAATGGTTTTTTGCAAGCCCATCATAATTATGACAAGTTTCATAAGGATAATTGTAACATGTGTCATATACATCTCTATAGCAATTATCTAAACCAGAATATGTAATATCATCATTTTCACTAAAAGTAGAGGTCTCAAATAGATCTTCAAGCACAACATCCCCAAGCTTAGAGCTTTCAATATCATCGTTTAAGGGGACATGAATAATGCTATCATCATTACTTTCATAATCAGTACCAAAGAGATTTTCAATATCAAAGGCAGTGTGTTCACCCAAATCATGATCACTAATATGGGTAAAGGATATAGGAAGATCATCGTACTCAGATTCATTATCATAATAATCATTAGGTGCAACATACTTACAGTTACCTATTGTTACCTCATACACGCGGGGATATGCCATTGCCTCTTTCTCTTTATTCTCTTTCTTCTTCTTCTTCTTCTTCTTCGTTCCCTTCTTCTTCTTCTTCTTTTCCTTCTCCTCGCTTCCTTCTTTAGGAGGAAGAGGCTTGAAGGGTGGCTTGTCCGCATAACCTGATTTACTTTTAGAAACAATAGAAGAAACTTGGGAGGATCCCTCCTTTTCATTAATTAATTGAAAACACACAGCGGTCCTATCATATTTTGGCAAGGTGTCATCTTCTAAAATATTCTGTATGTAAGTATTTGTATGGCAATTATTAATGCAGTAAGAAAGACAACCATGCAGGACATCATCAATATCAAGATCGTTAATATTTAACAAAGAAATTTTTCTTGATAACTCTTCACACTTCAAAAATAGGGTAAGTTCATCATGCTGATTAGGAATAATTTCATCATCACAATACAAATTTGCAGCACTCATGGGGTTTGAATTATCATTGGAGGAACATTGAAAATTAAAATGACCAACTCTATGGCAAAGTTCACAAATAAAAGGATAGAGGGCACACACTTTTTCTCCAAGATCATCTAGAGCTCTAGACCACTTTCTAGTTTTTTCATTTCTGTGATGGATACAATATTCATCTTCTATTTGATTAATTCCACAAGGTCTATGTATTCCACAAAAATTAACATGCTTATAGGAAATAGCATTCTTAGGAGTTTGAGCATGCTTATTGCAATCATTAACAACAATGTCATTCTTCATGCAAGCCTCTTTAAAAGGTTCATGATACTTATCAAAATTCTTTTTAGGCAATTCTAAATGAGAAGCAAAGGCTTTATAAAGATTTGCAGCAACTTGAGAGTCAAGACCATAAGTAGCACTCATATTTCGAAATTTATCAAGTATTCATAAAAGTTTCAATGCATTCATAATCATAGTTTATACCTGACTCTTTACCTTTGTCGTTCTCCCAATCTTCGGCGTTCTCCTTAATCCGATCAAGAAGGTCCCTTTTAAACTCTTCTTTATTGCTCGTGAATGATCCGGAACAAGTAGTATCCAGCAAGGTCTTATCTTGAAAAGAAAGTCTTGCATAGAAATTATCAATGATGATATTACCTGGAAGCTCATGATTGGGGCATTTGAGCATTAAAGTCTTCAATCTCTCCCAAGCTTGGGCAATACTCTCTCCATCATGAGGCCAAAAATTATATATATGGTTTCGATCTTTGTGAATTTCACTTGGAGGATAGAACTTGGAATAAAATAGAGGCACAATATCCTTCCAATCAAGAGAGCGCCCGTCCTTCAATAGTTTATACCAATGCGCCGCTTCACCAGATAGCGACATAACAAATAATTTCTTTCTAACTTCATCCATTGAAATACTTGCACACTTGAATAACCCGCATAATTCATGCAAAAACAGTAAATGATTCCTAGGATTGACAGTTCCATCCCCTTCATAGCGGTTATCCATAACACGTTCAATAATTTTCATAGGTATTTTATACGGAATACTTTCAGCAGGTGGATTTAAAATATCAGAAGCATCATTAAAGTTATCGCATATGGGAGATAAAGCATTATCAGAACAAAATATTTCTTCCAAAGCGGAGGAGCTAAAAAGATTATTTTTATGTAAACCAGCTTCCCCAAGCTTAGACTTCTTCATAGCATTAGCAGTAATTGCAATCATACTAATAACATTGCTACTATCATGTAAATAAGGTTCCATAGGTTTTTTAATTTTTGTATCAAACCATCCATGTCTTAAATCAGGAAATAGAATAAGAAGCTCTTTGTTGTCCATTATGCCTAACTAGTGTAAACAAGAAACAAAAAGATGTAATTGCAGAGTCTAAAGGAAATAGCTTCGAGCACACACACAATAGCGCCAGAAAAGTACTGTTACCTGGAACCGAAGTATGAGTGCCTTTTACCTTTCCTCCCCGGCAATGGCGCCAGAAAAGTGCTTGATGTCTACGGGAGCTTCTATTCTTGTAGACAGTGTTGGGCCTCCAAGAGCAGAGGTTTGTAGAACAGTAGCAAGTTTCCCTTAAGTGGATTACCCAAGGTTTATCGAACTCAGGGAGGAAGAGGTCAAAGATATCCCTCTCAAGCAACCCTGTAATCACAAAGCAAGAAGTCTCTTGTGTCCCCAACTCACCAAATACACTTGTCAGGTGTATAGGTGCACTAGTTCGGCGAAGAGATAGTGAAATACAAGTAATATGGATGTATATGAGTGGTAATAGCAATCTGAATAAAATATGGCAGCGAGTAAACATGCAACAAAACAATAAACAAACGGAGATTCGATGCTTGGAAGCAAGGCCTAGGGATCCTGCTTTCACTAGTGGACAATCTCAACAATGATCACATAATAGGACTACTCTACACCCTTTTGTTGGATGATGAACACATTGCGTAGGATTACACGAACCCTCAATGCCGGAGTTAACAAGCTCCACAATGCAATGTTCATATTTAAATAACCTTAGAGTGCAAGATAGATCAACATAATTACACCAAGAACTAACATAGCATGCACACTATCACCATCATGCATATGTAGGAGGAATAATACACATCAATACCATCATAGCAATAATTAACTTCATAATCTACAAGAGATCATAATCATAGCCTATGCCAAGTACTCACACGGTGCACACACTATCACCATTACACACGTGGAGGAGGAATAGAGTACTTTAATAACATTACTAGAGTAGCACATAGATAATATTCAACTAGATCACATAAAGAGAGAGATGAACCACATAGCTACAGCGGAGCCCTCAGCCCCGGGGGTGAATTACTCCCTCCTCATCATGGAGACAACGATGGCGGTGAAGATGGCGGTGGAGACGGCGGTGGAGATGACTCCGGGGGCAATTCCCCGTCCGGCAGGGTGCCGGAACCGAGACTTCTGTCCCCCGAATCTTGATTTCGCGATGGCGGCGGCTCTGGAAGGTTTTCTCCGTATCGTGGCTCTCCGTCGGTGTTTTTAGGTCAGAGAGGCTTAAATAGGCGAAGAGAGGGAGTCGGAGGGGCCACGGGCTGCCCACACCCTAGGGGGGCGCGCCCCCCCTGGCCCGCGCCGGGGTGTGGTGTGGGGCCCCTGGCTCCCCTCTCATCCTCCTCCGGTGCTCTGGAAGCTTCCGGGAAAAATAGGAACCTGGGCGGTGATTTCGTCCGATTCCGAGAATATTTCGTTACTAGGATTTCTGAAACCAAAAACAGCAGAAAACAGGAACTGGCACTTCGGCATCTTGTTAATAGGTTAGTTCCAGAAAATGCGTAAATACGACATATAATGTGCATAAAACATGTAGGTATCATCAATAAAGTAGCATGGAACATAATAAATTATCGATACGTTGGAGACGTATCAGCAAGTCTGTTTCCAGGTGCAGCTGAATTGACAACTCCGCTGTTAAGGCTTACAAATATTCTTTGGCTCCCCCTGTGTCAAATCAATAAATTGGGTTTTACTTCCCTCGAAGACTGTTGCGATCCCCTATACTTGTGGGTCATCAAGTGGTTTTGGGTTTCAAACATGGAAATTTCAAAAACCTCCCAAAAACTTCATATTAGAGTGACTAATTAAGAAGGATACACGCTTCCCTTTTCATTTTCATGTTTTAAACTTGTTTAAATCTTTGTCAGACCTAGGATTTGACCAAGATTCAAATATATGGGCATAAAATTAAAAAAAACAGAAAAATGAAAAACCAAAGTACATAGTATTCTTATGTCATATAGTTAGCATTGAAGTTGATAAACAAGGTTTAGACATATTCAAACCAGACAAATCATGTATCTACCCCCTAACCCTAAACTCGGTCTTATGAAGTCTAGCATGAAGAGAAGTCGTTTTGGGTTTCAAACGTTTAAGCCAAAAGCCCCTTTTCAAATATTTCAAACTTATTCAAATTTGAAAGACATACAAGTTATAGCACACATAGTGCATACATTTTCACACATACTGCACTAGATGCTAACCCTATAGTTTGAGGCCATTTGGATGAGGTAGAAAAAATTCTTGGATTAGAATCGTGTTGTTCAAACCCCGTAGTTGGATTTTTTTTGAACCTTGATCTGTATTTCTGGGCAAAACCCTAGTTTAACCTATTTAATTATAGATTCGTATATCGATTTTTCTACCTTTTTTATTATTACTATGCAGCACATGTGTGTTTGCCCATCTAGTGAAACTCGGAGGAAGAGGGATCACTCGGAAGGACAGAAAAAGGGAGAGCATTATGGTGTCTCCCCTTTTTGGGTGACGATGTTGACTATTGTGCAGGGTTTGTCAGTGAGCAGGAGGTGCGAGCGAGCGAGCGAGTCGAGCGAGGCCGAGAATGAGAGAGATTTGTTTTTTTGTGTGAGAGGGACAACCGAAGGATCCTAAAGGACCCAGAGACTTCCAATACGCATCCTGATGCGTCTTCTCTTGACAAAGAAGATGGCTGGGAGTTTGCGTACCTATTGCACGTGACTTGTGCTCACTGAAGTGTGGGACCTCACGCGTGGGCACCACACGTAAGTGACAGACCTGTTGGTGTAAAAACTCGGTTGATTATTATAGTGCATTAGAAAAAAGTTTCCTATGGATTCAAGGGTAGGAAATACAAGTTAACTCATTTACATGACATTATTTTTTCCATGAAGCAAAGTTAACACATCTATCAATTGGTACATTTTGGAGTGAGTAAGAAGGATCCGGGCTTACTTATTCGTTTTCACGTGTTAAACTTGTCTAAATCTTGGTCAAACCTAGGATTTGACCAACAAGATTCAAATGGGCAGAAAAATAAAATAAAAACAGAAAAATGAAAAACCAAATCACATAGTCTTCTTATGTCATATAGTAATCATTAAAGTTGATAATCAAGCTCTAGACATATCAAACCATACAAATCATGTATCTACCCCCTAACCCCTAAACTCTGTCTTATGAAGTCAAGCATGAAGAGAAGTGGTTTTGGGTTTCAAACATGGAAATTTCAAAAACCTCCCAAAAACTTCATTTTAGAGTGACTAGGAAGGATACATGATTCCCTTTTCATTTTCATGTTTTAAACTTGTTTAAATTATCTTGGTCAAACCTAGGATTTGACAAGATTCAAATGGTTAACAAAATTAAAAAAAAACAGAAAAAAGAAAAAACAAAGCAAATAGTTTTCTTATGTCATATAGTAAGCATTAAAGTTGATAAACAAGGTCTAGACATATTCAAACCAGACAAATCATGTATCTATACCCCCTAACCCCTAAACTATATCTTATGAAGTCAAGCATGTGAAGAGAAGTGGTTTTGGGTTTCAAACATGGAAATTTCAAAAACCTCCCAAAAGCTTCATTTTAGAGTGACTAAGAAGGATCCATGCTTACCTTTGCATTTCATATTTTGAACTTGTTTAAATCATTATCAAACCTAGGATTTGACCAAGATACAAATGGGTGGGCACAAAATTCAAAAAAATTAGAAAAAATGAAAAACCAAATCACATAGTCTTGTTATGTCATATCGTAAGCATTCAAGTTGATAAACAAGGTCTAGATATATCCAAACTAGACAAATCATGTATCTACCCCCTGTCGATCTTATGAAGTCTAGCATGAAGAGAAGTCGTTTTGGGTTTCAAAAATGGAAATTTCAAGAACATCCCAAAAGCTTCATTTTAGAGTGACTAAGAAGGATACAGACTTTCCTTTTCATTTTCATGTTTTAAACTTGTTTAAATTATCTTGGTCAAACCTAGGATTTGACAAGATTCAAATGGTTACCAAAATTAAAAAAAAACAGAAAAAAGAAAAAACAAAGCAAATAGTTTTCTTATGTCATATAGTAAGCATTAAAGTTGATAAACAAGGTCTAGACATATTCAAATCATACAAATCATGTATCTATACCCCCTAACCCCTAAACTATATCTTATGAAGTCAAGCATGTGAAGAGAAGTGGTTTTGGGTTTCAAACATGGAAATTTCAAAAACCTCCCAAAAGCTTCATTTTAGAGTGACTAAGAAGGATCCATGCTTACCTTTGCATTTCATATTTTGAACTTGTTTAAATCATTATCAAACCTAGGATTTCACCAACATACAAATGGGTGGGCACAAAATTCAAAAAAATTAGAAAAAATGAAAAACCAAATCACATAGTCTTGTTATGTCATATCGTAAGCATTCAAGTTGATAAACAAGGTCTAGATATATCCAAACTAGACAAATCATGTATCTACCCCTGTCGATCTTATGAAGTCTAGCATGAAAAGAAGTCGTTTTGGGTTTCAAAAATGGAAATTTCAAGAACATCCCAAAAGCTTCATTTTAGAGTGACTAAGAAGGATACAGACTTTCCTTTTCATTTTCATTTTTAAACTTGTTTAAATCCTGGTCGAACCGCCTAGGATTTGACCAAGATTCAAATGGGCATACAAATTCAGAAAAAAAATCAAAATAATAAAAAACCAAAGCACATAGCATTCTTAGGTCATATATATAGTAAGCATTAAAGTTGATAAACAAGGTCTAGACATATTAAAACCAGACAACTCATGTATATATCTACCCCTAACCCTAAACTCTGTCTTATGAAGTCAATCATGAAGAGAAGTGGTTTTGGGTTTCAAACATGGAAATTTCAAGAACCTCCCAAATGCTTTATTTTAGAGTGACTAAGAAGGATCTATGCTTACCTTTTCATTTTCATATTTTAAACTTGTTTAAATCTTTGTCAAACCTAGCATTTGACCAAAAGATTCAAATGGGCATAAAATTCATAAAAAATCAGAAAAATGAAAAACAAAAGCATATAGTCTTCTTATGTCATATAGTAAGCATTCAAGTTGATAAATTAACAAGGTTTGGACATATTCAAACCATACAAATCATGTATCTACCCCCTAACCCTAAACTCGGTCGATCTTATGAAGTCTAGCATGAAGAGAAGTCATTTTGGGTTTCGAACATGGAAATTTCAAGAACATCCCAAAAGCTTCATTTTAGAGTGACTAAGAAGGATCCATGCTTACCTTTTCATTTTCATATTTTAAACATTTTTAAATCTTTGTCAAACCTAGGATTTGACAAAAAGATTCAAATGTGCATAAAATTCAAAAAAATCAGAAAAATGAAAAACAAAAGCATATAGTCTTCTTATGTCATATAGTAAGAATTCAAGTTGATAAATTAACATGGTTCGGACATATTCAAACCATACAAATCATGTATCTACCCCCTAAACATAAACTCGATCGATCTTATGAAGTCTAGCATGAAGAGAAGTCGTTTTGGGTTTCAAACATGGAAATTTCAAGAACATCCCAAAAGCTTCATTTTAGGTATGGCTGTAGCAGACGTCAAGCCTGCAGAGTGATTAGTCGACATTATTAAACTGCATGTTTATAAATCTTGTAAATAAATGTGTGCCATCTGCTTACCAATTGGCATGCACAGGGAAAACATTTATTTTTGATCTACGCTTTATTCCTTTTTGAGCTATCATCTACTTGCTACTACTAATTTGCCCTTCTACTTGCTCTACTCAAAGTTCCATGATAAATCTCGTTAGCATTTTTTTCTAATGCATGCTAAAGATACTGTACTAGAGTACAAAGAGGGCCGGAGAGAAAATATAGGCATCACCAGTGAACAATCAAACCCATCTCCTGTCTCCATCGATAACTATCAATTTTCTTATTCAGAACTTGATCCTACTGAACAAGAATCTGAGGGAGACCTGAGTAAAGAGGATGCCTGATACGTACAAAACGTATCTACTTTCTCGAACACTTTTGCTATTGTTTTGCCTCTAATTTGTGTATTTTGGATACAACTAACACGGACTAACGCTGTTTTCAGCAGAATTGCTCTGGTGTCTCGTTTTTGTGCAGAAATTCAACTTTCAGGAAAATCCTCGGAATTTATGTTAAAGGGCTTATTTTTCCAGAAGAATCACGGAGCCAGAAGGGCAGGCCTGGGGGAGGCCCAGGACCCCCAGACACTAGGCCGGCGCGGCCTGGAGGGGGGGGCGCCGCCCTAGTGTGTGGCCCCCTCGGCCAGCCTCTGACGCCCCCCTTCGGACTACTTAAGGGTTTCGATCTAAAAACGCGAGACGGGAAGTCGAAGTCGCCAGAAAACATCCAGTATGCCGCCACCGTCGCGAAACTCTGTCTCGGGACCAGAAACTCCGTTCTAACACTCCGCCGGGACGGGGAATTGGAGGGGATCATCGCCGCCATCGCCACCGACGCCTCTCCATCGACCAGCCATGTTTCCCCCATCCATGTGTGAGTAATTCCCCCGCTGTAGGCTGAAGGGGATGGTAGGGATTGGATGAGATTGATCATGTAATAGTCATAAGATTGTTAGGGCATGGTGCCTAGTATCCGTAGAAGTTACTTTTATGATATTGTTGCAACTAGTTATGCTTAATGCTTGTCACTAGGGCCCGAGTGCTATGATCTCAGATCTGAACATGTTATTGTTTCATCATGATATGCATTGTTTTATGATCTTACCTGCAAGTTGTATACACACGTTCGTTGTCCGGAACCCGAGGCCCCAAAGTGACGAAATTGGGACAACCGGAGGGGAAGGCGGTGATGTGAGGATCACATGTGTTCACGGAGTGTTAATGCTTTGCTCCGGTACTCTATTAAAAGGAGTACCTTAATTTCCAGTAGTTTCCCTAGAGGCCCGGCTGCCACCGGCTGGTAGGACAAAAGATGTTGTGCAAGTTTCTCATTGCGAGCACGTACGACTATATACGGAACATATGCCTATGGATTGATTAGTACTTGGATACCGCTTTATTATTATCTGCAAATGCCCTACCATGATTGTTATATGAATTCTCTCATCCATGCAACGGCCGTTCATCCATCCATGTGCCTACAATATTTTAATCCTGTTGTTTACTATAATCACTACCGTTGTCTTTATTTCACTGCTGCTCGTTATTTCACTATTCCTACTGCTATAAAGCTGTTGCTCTTGATAAACTCTTGCGAGCAAGTCTCGTTTCCAGGTGCAGCTGAATTGACAACTCCGCTGTTAAGGCTTACAAGTATTCTTTGTCTCCCCTTGTGTCGAATCAATAAATTGGGTAATACTTCCCTCAAAGACTGTTGCGATCCCCTATACTTGTGGGTCATCAATGCCCTTGTCAAGCACCCTACTCCACCCCCAAGGTGATTGCTCGCTCTTTTCATTGGCATTATTGTTGCATCTTCAATAACTGTGATGTATCCGTCCAACCCAGCCCAAGTTATAGCATTATCATCTGCTCAGTTAACACATAATAATAACATATGTTTCATCATGTCTTGGCTTGCTGTTCTTATGTTTCATATTCGTATCAACCATGTATATGATTTTGTTGATTGTACCGTTTATCTCTGGCAGGCATCAGGGACTTCACGTAAGGACGTTTCAAATACCAACAAGGTGAAGAACATAGTTCAACAGGAAGCTCAATGGCTGACAGCCCACCTAAAAATTCACAGCAGACCCAGTTTCAACAGCAGGTTCTCAACACCTAACTAATCACGATCGCCCGCCGATCTTTGGTCCTGCCAGAGACAACTTCTTCCTTAAATATGATGGTGGGGCCGAATTAGGTACGTATTCCCTTACATGCTCCTTTACATAAATACCTTGATAGCTTGATGTAATGCTTAAATTTGCAGTTCCACCACGACCAAGAAAACGAAGGGGGCCAACGACTTTGAAATCACTTAAAACTAAGATTGCCCGAATGGGAACAAGATTTCCCATCACATCAGTTATAGCAGGTATCAGAAGGCCACTGGATCCACAAGAATCATCTAATATAACATCGATCACAGGCGTTTTTGTCAGGACTCAAATTCCTATCTTTCCATCATGGAAACAACACGTAAACATCCCTTCCCATTTTGAAGGTTTACTGCACAGGTTACATGTAAGTCATTTTCGTAAACAATACCATGTTGCTCGTTCAGATGCCCTCTAGCTTGCTGTTGGCGAGCTATCTAACACATGAACGGTTCCCATTGTTGTAAATAGACATGTCTTGAGTTTGATGATGACATGAAGAATGTAATCACTGTTATCAGGAGCATATTCTCTTCAGCGTTGCGCCAGGAGCACCATAGGCTAAAGATGAGATACTTTGATGGGAGGACTCCTAGCGATATTCCAACAACCTCTCCTATACTACAGATGACTGATGATCAATGGTGTGATCTTGTTGAGTATTGGTCTGCTCAAAAGAATTTGGTATGTTCTATGAAGACAGTGAGACAAGATCACATTACTGATTCCTTTTTAAGCATGTGTCTCACAAGTCTTCATTTGTAGTTCATCGCTCGAAGTAACATGCGTGCTCGTAATAATGTACGTTTACATCAGCGTACAGGATCTCGTAGCTTTATTGGACACCTCTACTGTATGGTAAGGAATGTTATCTGTATAGCTATATTTAAATTAGTAAATCATTTAGAATTTATAGATGCACAATATACATCGTAAATTGATGTCTCTGTTTTATTTATAATATTATTTTTTTGAAAACTTTCAATTGTCGCATGTCGGCATGTGACGTGGTTGTGAAACTAATTTATATTTTCTCTTACGAAAATATCAGAATGCAAGGCAAGAATACTGTGAGAGTACAGATAGAGAGATGAGTCTACTTGAGCAATTCAAGGTGTGCCAGACGAGCAGAAATTGTTTGACTGGACATTTTGCACAGAGTTTTATTGTAAGTATTCTCTACTAATGTCAGTTATGGTTTTTCAATTGTATGCAGAAATATCTTGTCATATCTGTCAAGCTTCATGCACTAGCCAACACAACCAAATGTCCGAACTGGTGGAAACGGCTAGTACAATTCACTTATATACTTCTCAGCAATATCATGCACATTACGAATTCTACACATGGATCCATGCATATTTTTATAGTCCTTCTATTACGTGTTAGCAATAGAAGACATGTCAATATGATGTAACATGCTCTTACTAAAATGTATATGCGGTAATCAGCCATGCCAGTTTGTAGGATTATTAGAGGTAGTTCATACACATGTCTGCACATTATAATCTCTTCTCTTACACATGTGTAACAACTGAAAACTCATCAGTCTGACATGAAAGTGGAGCTGGCAAAACCATAGAAAGATGGTATATAAAAAACCCAAGAAGAATGTCTGAATTCATTTTCCAAGGTACTAAAATGTCATGGTATAGCCAACAACACATTCCTGCGTAATGCTGGGTTCACAACTAATTTGTCGAGGTCCAAGTCCAAGTCAGAGCCCAAGCGCAGGTTGAGGTCCAAGTCATTGTCTTTTTATGTTCTCGAGGAACAACTCAAAGAGGAACGAGCAATAGTGGCTGCACAAAGAGTAGTCATCCACCGTATAACTGCAGGATTAGAAGCAAGTCAAGCCCACCTGGGCAACATCCTGAGAAAGTGTGGAGCTGCTGAATACCACAGTAAACACTAACAGTCAAAGGTGTCCCTTGGTTGTGTGAAAGGGTTTGTGATGCTGAACTATTTTGTTGGTGCTTCTATCTGCACTTGTTATGTACCTGGTGGTTGTTTCCTTAGTGATGTGGATTTAATGAAAACTGAATGGATTGGATGCACCAATATTTAATCAAGGTTTAATCTGATTTGTAGTATTTTTTGTATTGCGCTGCATGGGAAAATCATAAGTATTAGTTGGCCCATTGGTGACCATTTTCATACATTATTTTAGTTGATGGGTCCTTGTCCTTGTATCCCTGAAAGTAGGTAGTACTACAGTAAGCACTACAAAGGAAAACAATTTTTTGACAAATCACTTTCGTCATATTAAGGCCAATTTTCGTCAAGGATTACTTCGCGGTGACAAAATTTGATCGTCATGGGGTTCGTCAAGGAAGCTCCGTCATAAAATATCGGGGGTGACGGTATGCATTTTTTCGTCAACGTCAAATGTTTGATGGTGACGACCCGCAAATTCGTCAACATCAAAGGTTCATTGTTGACGAGACAGGTTTGTCACGAAAAATTGCAACTTTCGTCAATATCTAAATCTTGGGAAGTTTCGATTGGTCCAAAAAAAACATACGTGGCCTTACATGTGGGTCCCATTTGGCTTCGACAACATGGGTCCGACGGCGCCGACATGGATATCTGTCATGTGGGACCGGCATGGTGCTGATCGGTGGGACCCACAAAATATTATGACAAGCTGGACCCACAATATTCGACCGGTGGGATCCGGAAAATTCAGACAAGTGGGACCAGGTTGTTGCCGACATATGGGTCCCAATAATGCTTGATCTGGTGGGACCCACAAATTCGACAAGTGGGACCACAAATTGGTGCCACGTGGTTTCATTTAATAGTGACGTTGTGACATTTTCCGTCACCTTTTGAATTTGACAAAATTTGAGAGCATTTGAATTATTTGCGAAATTTGGGGAACAAAAAAACTCGCGAAATATCAAAAAGTAGACAATAAATATCATACTTAAATGGTGGCACAAGAAGTATATATGTCTCTCACAGACCGAAAGATTCATAAGAAAATTACAATTGGAACACAAAGAAATTAAAAGACCTATGATTAATAATGTTGTAGGACGGTGGTGCAATAGATTAGTTGCCCCGGGATTGAGACATGGATGGTGGCTGGGATGTCCTCAAGAGCAAATTAAGCACGGCATCCATTTACTGTCGACCTCTTTTCATAAGCCGAGTCTTTTCTTCTTGGGCTTTCTTCACGGCTTCAAGTTCTTCCTCCTGCTTCTTCCCGATGTCTTCAAATTTTTCATCTTGTTCTTGCGGTCTTGCCTCGCATCTCACCGTGGTACGTTTCAACCGCCTTGTATGGAGTTCTCGCTCTTGATCCGCCGGTCTTTGTTGTAGCTCTCGGATGAGTGTAGCTCGGACAGAAGACTTCCTGGAACTTGTTGCGACGCCCAATCTTGGTAGGAATGTCGTTGTTGCAGGTGGTGGATGGGCTTTTCTCGCTCGAACTAGGCTGAACAATTTGCAAATCGGTCAAATCAGGTTCATCTTCATTACGTGGCGCCGCTTTTTTGCCACCATTTGATCCTGCATAAAGATTACAATCATTGCATGGACAACATACAAAACTGGATTATATTATATTGTGCTAATAAGAAATATTTCTTACATATGCACTTTTTGCTTCAGCACTCATAATGTTATCCTTGTTAGTGTGTGTGATTCTAAAAAATTCAATTGGAGAGGTTTCTTGTTCCTGCTGCTTAGCCTTCTGCTTGAAAAAATGTAGAATGCACATTACCATTGTACACTCGTGTATGACTGAAGTATGAACTGTATTGGGAAATTCAGAACACTTACTAGATGTTCCCAGTGAGCAACATAGCTTCGAGATCCGGTGGTATGGAAGCTGTTTCACGGCTTCTCTGTTCTTTCCATTTATTACACACAGTCCCTATGTTCGGTACATGCATTTTATTTATCCAGATCAGAGAAATGTAAGAATTCAGTAGCTGTTATTGAAAGGAATAACATTTATGTACCTGGTACTTCTCATCAAACCATCTTTTCACCAGTTCTTTCCAGCTTTTCTCTTCTACGTGACCTGGCTTCTCAAGATATGCTTGCTCCAGTGTGAGATTTTTAATTTTCGGCCAATACTCCTTTTTAAGCCTATATCGGAACTGCCGAATACTAACTTGCAGCATATCAGTGCACACATCTTGAGCCACCTCATCATTTTTGTCCATATTAAACTTTCCCTGCAAAATAGTGATGCATTAATCAGTAGATTCTTAGATAGTTGATCATGTAGCATACTAATTAGGTTAAACCAAGATTGTACAGGACTCACCGCTACTGTACTTATAGCATGAGGAATGACATGTTTGAGAGTTGCATCTTTCCTGTATCGTGTCCAGTGTGTTGCAAGCGGCATTTTTCATGGATGTGAATACCAACCTCATTGCTCAGCTTTGCTGATTGGACATAATCCTTGGGTCTCCTGACACCAGGAGTGAATTCAATTGGCATCTTATTGCCACCATGTCTTCTTGTGTACTCATGTAGTCCATGGCCCATGGTACGTCTGCGTCCACCTCTCTTTCTCTTACTACCGTCAGATGTTGTCAATGTCTCTGAAATAAGAGATATGAAATGATTCTCTTTTATATGAAAATATGCGGTACAGTGTTTAGTTTTTACAAATTTTCATACCTTGTCGCTCAAAGTTTACAATTTGATTGTCCTCAGGAGATGAGGTGCTGCCTCCAGATGTCATGATCTGGTTAGGTGAGGTGCTCCTTCAGTGTTCAGACCAGCAGTGGCCGTCGGCTCATCAGATGACCCAGCTTGAGGTTCAGTTGTTGCCATTGATCTTGTTGCAATGTTGGATGGTGCAACTTCAGGTCTGGATCGCTTCTTCTGTGCAACTATTGCAGAAGAAGCAACTATCTGCAAGCACAGTAGAGGCTACATTAGTAGGAAACATTTAGCATGTACGTATTTCCTATCATAGTTCGGACATAGTTCCACAGGACTCGAGCTGAAGTTTTGCTTGACGGTGCGCCGATCCTCATCCGAATGAAGATCATCATCGGCGGTAGCTATCTCTTCCGGATTCGGTTCATACGAAGGGTCCTCTTCGACCTCCATCTCTTCGCGGTACTGTGTCCTTTAGATTGTTACTAGTTCCTATTTGTACCCCACCATACACTAATGTACGTGCAAAACCAGTGAAATCTTTACGAAATTTGTGGCCAGGTCCATATCATCGTGCGAAATTTTTTCCATGCGTACTACATTTTCTTGCATTTGTTTCTCCTTGGCAAGCTCATATGCCGGCTTGACGGGTTTTTGTGTCTCCGCTGAAATAATCGGAAGAGCGCAGCGTGAACAAAACATAAGAGGGGGCCAATTCCATAGAAAACAGCAAATAATTGTCTTTGAGAAATATTGTACAGCAGCAAATGATTGAAAACATAAGAGTCTACGTATGATGTCGGCGAACAAAATATAAGAGGGGGCATATGCCAGGCTAAGGGACATCATGTGCTTTTAGATATCTACTCGTAACAAATAATTGACACAAGAGACTCCCCTCGCACACTGAATTATGCATGTCTATTGATAGCTTGGCGGGCTTGGTATGCACGTAATGAGGTATGGGTAGTTCAGTCCTATACCGATAGAAGTTCAGATATGTGCTTGATAGAAGTTCGGATATGTGCTTGATAGAAGTTCAGATTTCTGACGATAGAAGTTCGGATATGTGCTGAAATTTGATTTTTGACTTTTGAAAGACATAGATAAACAAAAATTGTGGAAATAAATAGGCGATGAAACAAAGTACAGGATTAAAAAAACTTCATTACATTGTTAAGACGTGCATTGCACGTGCAAACTAACTAGTTCCATAGAAAACAGCAAACAATTGTTCTAGATCAAACTCTGCTTCCCTACGAAGCGAGGAATAAAAGTACGAAGCAATGTCGTTGTTCACTGTAGCTCGTCGAGGCTGTTTTCGGCAACGGCTGGAATTAGTTCGGTTAAGTGTTTCGGCAAACAATTGTCTATGCAAAAGATTGTACGACGACGGGATGGCAAAGATTGTATAGCACGGCATGATTGTCTACGGAATAAAAACGATAAACCCTATACGTATAATGTCGGGATTGGATCTATCAAATATGCAAGATCTAGATATAGGTCAAACGGGCGTGGTAGACATGTAAAACCGATCTCTCGATCTAACCATCCGAAAAACACAACAACAAGCCGATCACCGACAGATTTACCTTGGCGTTTCTTCGAGCTGGGCGCCTTCTTCGGCGTGTGTGCGCGATTTTCCTTCCCCAGACGTTTCGACGACTGCCGGCCATGGCGACCACCGGCCGGGGAGATAGTTGCGAGATGGAAGAACGTCCGGCGAAGACACCGGATCGGGGTGAGCACGAGAGGATGAGGTCGGGGGTGGGGAGTTAAGATGCTCGTAAATCATGGGGGAGAGGCACGACGTATATAAGGGAGGGCGAAATATTTGATAGGTGGGGTGCGCGGGAGGAGTGGAGGGAACGAAAAATTTGTGTGTTTTGGCAGCCGTCGTACTAAAATTTGGAGGGAACAAGGTTTTGCCGTGGAAGAAAAAATATTACTCTGAAAATGGAACTGTACATGTATATTTAAAAAATACCAGAACATGAATGGGATGCATGAAAAAAATCTAAATTTGGGACCCTCCTTTCGTTCGAAAACCCCTCTTTCGACACATGAATGGAACATGAATGGGCCATTCCCCCTCTTTTCGTCCGAAAACCCCTCTTTCGACACATCTACACCATGGGGACACCATGCCACCAACTCCAAAAAATCAAAACCCATAGCAACCAAGGTTTCATATCACAATGTGCACAAGGGTGCCAAATCATGCCCCAATCCATGGTGGTTTGGTCAGTTTTTGGCCATTCCCCCCTCTTTTCGTCCGAATTAAAACCCCTCTTTCGACACATCTACACCATGGGGACACCATGACACCAACTCCAAAAAATCAAAACCCATATAAACCAAGGTTTCATATCACAATGTGAACAAGGGTGCCAAATATTGCCCCAATCCATGGTGGTTTGGTCAGTTTTTGGCCATTCCCCCCTCTTTTCGTCCGAAAACCCCTCTTTCGACACATCTCCACCATGGGGACACCATGCCACCAACTCCAAAAAATCAAAACCCATAGCAACCAAGGTTTCATATCACAATGTGCACAAGGGTGCCAAATCATGCCCCAATCCATGGTGGTTTGGTCAGTTTTTGGCCATTCCCCCCTCTTTTCGTCCGAAAACCCCTCTTTCGACACATCTCCACCATGGGGACACCATGCCACCAACTCCAAAAAATCAAAACCCATAGCAACCAAGGTTTCATATCACAATGTGCACAAGGGTGCCAAATCTTGCCCCAATCCATGGTGGTTTGGTCGGTTTTGGCCATTCCCCCCTCTTTTCGTCCGAAAACCCCTTCTTTCGACACATCTCCACCATGGGGACACCATGCAACCAACGCCAAAAAATCAAAACCCATAGAAACCAAGGTTTCATATCACAATGTGCACAAGGGTGCCAAATCATGCCCCAATCCATGGTGGTTTGGTCAGTTTTTGGCCATTCCCCCCTCTTTTCGTCCGAAAACCCCTCTTTCGACACATGTCCACCAAGGGGACACCATGCCACCAACTCCAAAAAATCAAAACCCATAGAAACCAAGGTTTCATATCACAATGTGCACAAGGGTGCCAAATAATGCCCCAATCCATGGTGGTTTGGTCAGGTTTTGGCCATTCCCCCCTCTTTTCGTCCGAAAACCCCTCTTTCGACACATCTACACCATGGGGACACCATGACACCAACTCCAAAAAATCCAAACCCATAGAAACCAAGGTTTCATATCACAATGTGAACAAGGGTGCCAAATCTTGCCCCAATCCATGGTGGTTTGGTCAGTTTTTGGCCATTCCCCCCTCTTTTCGTCCGAAAATCCCTCTTTCGACACATCTCCACCATGGGGACACCATGCCACCAACTCCAAAAGATCAAAACCCATAGAAACCAAGGTTTCATATCACAATGTGAACAAGGGTGCCAAATCTTGCCCCAATACATGGTGGTTTGGTCAGTTTTTGGCCATTCCCCCCTCTTTTCGTCCGAAAACCCCTCTTTCGACACATCTCCACCATGGGGACACCATGACACCAACTCCAAAAATCAAAACCCATAGAAACCAAGGTTTC
>NC_061508.1:169620713-169768539 GCF_022539505.1 Lolium rigidum
CGTGTAGTACTTGGCGTAGGCTATGATTGTGATCTCTTGTAGATTATGAAGTTAACTATTGCTATGATGGTATTGATGTGATCTATGCCTCCTTTCGTAGCGTGAAGGTGACAGTGTGCATGCTATGTTAGTACTTGGTTTGGTTATGTTGATCTGTCATGCACTCTAAGGTTATTTAAACATGAACATTGAATATTGTGGAGCTTGTTAACTCCGGCATTGAGGGTTCGTGTAATCCTACACAGCTTAGTGGTGTTCATCATCCAACAACAGAGTGTAGAGTCTAGCATTTATCTATTTATTCTGTTATGTGATCAAAGTTGAGAGTGTCCACTAGTGAAAGTATGATCCCTAGGCCTTGTTCCTAAATATCGCTATCGCTGCTTGTTTATCGTTATACCGCATCTTTACTTCCTGCAATATTACTACCATCAACCGCACGCCAGCAAGCACTTTTCTGGCGCCGTTACTACTGCTCATATTCATTCATACCACTTGTATTTCACTATCTCTTCGCCGAACTAGTGCACCTATTAGGTGTGTTGGGGACACAAGAGACTTCTTGCTTTGTGGTTGCAGCGTTGCATGAGAGGGATATCTTTGACCTCTTCCTCCCTGAGTTCGATAAACCTTGGGTGATCCACTTAAGGGAAACTTGCTGCTGTTCTACAAACCTCTCGCTCTTGGAGGCCCAACACTGCCTACAAGAATAGAAGCACCCGTAGACATCAAGCTATTTTCTCGGCGCCGTTGCCGGGAGGAAAGGTAAAAGGCACTCATACTTCGGTCCCGAGGTAAAGAACTTTTCTCGGCGCCATTGTGTGTGTGCTCAAAGCTATTTCCTTTAGATCCTGCAATTGCATCTTTTTGTTTGTTGTTTACACTAGTTTGGCATAATGGACAACAATGAGCTTCTTATTCTATTTCCCGATTTAAGACATGGATGGTTTGATGCGAAAATTAAAAAACCCATGGAATATATTAGTATGAACACTTTGAATACCATTGTTGCTAATGATATAGAAAGTTCTAAGCTTGGGGAAGCTGGCTTTGATGAGCATGATATTTTTAGTCCCCCAAGCATTGAGGAGAAAATTTACTTTGATGATATTTTGCCTCCTATTTATGATAATTATAATGATATTGGTCTTTTAGTACCACTCTGTTATGGAGGATAAATTTGATTATGATTACAATATGCCTGCTATATTTGATGATGAGAATAATAATGATAGCTACTTTGTTGAATTTGCTCCCACTACAACTAATAAAACTGATTATGCTTATGTGGAGAGTAATAATTTTATGCATGAGACTCATGATAAGAATGTTTCATTTGATAGTTATATTGTTGAGTTTGCTCATGTTGCTACTCGAAAGTTATTATGAGAGAGAAAATATGGTTGTAGAAATTTTCATGTTACTAAAATGCCTCTCTATGTGCTGAAATTTTTGAAGCTACACTTGTTCTATCTTCCTATGCTTGTTACTTTGCTCTTCATGAACTTGTTTATTTACAAGACTCCTATGCATAGGAAGCATGTTAGGCTTAAATTTGTTTTGAATTTGCTTTTTGATGCTCTCTTTTGCTTCAACTACTATTTCTTGCGAGTGCATCATTAAAACTACTGAGTCCATCTTAATGGCTATAAAGAAAGAACTTCTTGGGAGATAACCCATGTGTTTATTTTACTACAGTAATTTTGTTTTTATTTTGAGTCTTGGAAGTTTTTACTACCGTAGCAACCTCTCCTTATCTTATTTTATTGCATTGTTGTGCCAAGTAAAGTCTTTGATAGAAAGGTTGATACTAGATTTGGATTACTCGCGCGAAACGCATTTCTTTGCTGTCACGAATCTGGGCCTAATTCTCTGTACGTAACTCAGAAAATTATTCCAATTTACGTGAGGTATCCTCAGATATGTACGCAACTTTCATTCAATTTGAGCATTTTCATATAAGCAAGTCTGGTGCCTCAATAAAATTCGTCTTTACGGACTGTTCTGTTTTGACAGATTCTGCCTTTTATTTCGCATTGCCTCTTTCACTGTGTTGGATGTATTTCTTTGTTCCATTACCTTCCAGTAGCTTTGAGAAATGTCCAGAAGTGTTAAGAATGATTGTGTCACCTCTGAACATGTGAATTTTTGATTATTCACTAACCCTCTAATGAGTTTGTTTCGAGTTTGGTGTGGAGGAAGTTTTCAAGGGTCAAGAGAGGAGGATGATATACTATGATCAAGAAGAGTGAAAAGTCTAAGCTTGGGGATGCCCCCGTGGTTCATCCCTGCATATTTCAAGAAGACTCAAGCATCTAAGCTTGGGGATGCCCAAGACATCCCCTTCTTCATCGACAACTTATCAGGTCACTTCTCTTGAAACTATATTTTTATTCGGTCACATCTTATGTACTTTACTTGGAGCGTCTGTTTGTTTTTGTTTTTGTTTGAATAAAATATGATCCATCATGCTTGTGTGGGAGAGACACGCTCCGCTGGTTCATATGAACACATGTGTTCTTATCTCATAATGTTCATGGCGAAGGTTGAACTCCTTCGTTAATTGTTATATGGTTGGAAACGGAAAATGCTACATGTAGTAATTGGTAGAATGTCTTGAATAATTTGATACTTGGCAATTGTTGTGCTCATGTTTAAGCTCTTGCATCATATACTTTGCACCTATTAATGAAGAAACACATAGAGCTTGCTAAAATTTGGTTTGCATAATTGGTCTCTCTAAAGTCTAGATAATTTCTAGTATTGGTTTGAACAATAAGGAAGACGGTGTAGAGTCTTATAATGTTTACAATATGTCTTTTATGTGAGTTTTGCTGCACCGGTTCATCCTTGTGTTTGTTTCAAATAACCTTGCTAGCCTAAGCCTTGTATCGAGAGGGAATACTTCTCATGCACCCAAAATCCTTGAGCCAACCACTATGCCATTTGTGTCCACCATACCTACCTACTACATGGTATTTCTCCGCCATTCCAAAGTAAATTGCTTGAGTGCTACCTTTAAATAATTCAAAATTTATCACCTCTCGATTTGTGTCAATGTTTTATAGCTCATGAGGAAGTATGTGGTGTTTGTCTTTTCATTCTTGTTGGGCAACTTTCACCAATGGACTAGTGGCTTCATCCGCTTATTCAATAATTTTGCAAAAAGAGCTGGCAATGGGATTCCAAGTCCCAAATTAATTAACCTAAATAGACACTCCTCCATGGTATGTGATTGTTGGACGGCACCCTAAGGATTCGGTTAGCCATGGCTTGAGAAAGCAAAGGTGGGGAGGAGTGTCATTATAATAAAACTAAAATAAAAAGGCACTCCTTCATGGTATGAGATTGTTGGCAGGCACCCGAGGATTCGGTTAGCCATGGTTTGTGAAAGAAAGGTTGGAAGGAGTGCCACACAAAAATAAAAATAATTCATGGGAGCCGCTCTTTGAAGGTTTGTCTGGCAAGGGGGTTAGAGTGCCCACTACCAGTCGTTGACAACAACAAACACCTCTCAAAATTTTACTTTTATGCTCTCTTTATGTTTTCAAAACCAAAGCTCTAGCACAAATATAGCAATCAATGCTTCCCTCTGCGAAGGGCCTTTCTTTTACCTTTATGTTGAGTCAGTTCACCTATTTCTCTCCACCTCAAGAAGCAAACACTTGTGTGAACTGTGCATTGATTCTTACATACTTGCATATTGCACTTGTTATATTACTTTACATTGACAATTATCCATGAGATATACATGTTACAAGTTGAAAGCAACCGCTAAAACTTAATCTTCCTTTGTGTTGCTTCAATGCCTTTACTATGAATTTATTGCTTTATGAGCTAACTCTTATGCAAGACTTATTGATGCTTGTCTTTAAGTGCTATTCATGAAAAGTCTTTGCTTTATGATTCATTTGTTTACGCATGTCATTACCATTGTTTTGATCGCTGCATTCATTACATATGCTTACAATAGTATGATCAAGGTTATGATGGCATGTTACTCCAGAAATTATCTTTGTTATCGTTTACCTGCTCGGGACGAGCAGGAACTAAGCTTGGGGATGCTGATACGTCTCCAACGTATCGATAATTTCTTTTGTTCCATGCCACATTATTGATGATATCTACATGTTTTATGCATACTTTATGTCATATTTATGCGTTTTCCGGAACTAACCTATTGACGAGATGCCGAAGGGACAGTTCTCTGTTTCTGCTCGTTTTTGGTTCCGTAAATCCTAGTAAGGAAATATTCTCGGAATTGGACGAAATCAACGCCCGGGGTCCTATTTTTCCACGAAGCTTCCGGAAGTCCGAAGGGAAACGAAGTGGGGCCACAAGGTGGGGACACAGTAGGGCGGCGCGGCCCAAGCCCGGCCGCGCCGGCCTAGTTTGTGGCCCCACCGAGACTCCACCGACCTTGCCCTTCCGCCTACTTAAAGTCTCCGTCGCGAAAACCCTATCACGTTCGACGAAACCAGAGAAAACCTTCCGGAGCCGCCGCCATCGCGAAGCCAAGATCCGGGGACAGAGTCTCCGTTCCAGGCACGCCGCCGGACGGGGAAGTGCCCCGGAAGGCTCCTCCATCGACACCACCGCCATCTTCATCAACGCTGCTTGTCTCCCATGAGGAGGGAGTAGTTCTCCATCAAGGCTCGGGGCCGTACCGGTAGCTATGTGGTTAATCTCTCTCCTATGTGCTTCAATACAATAATCTCATGAGCTGCCTTACATGATTGAGATTCATATGATGATGCTTGTAATCTAGATGTCATTGTGCTAGTCAAGTGGGTTTTACTTATGTGATCTCCGGAGACTCCTTGTCCCACGTGTGTAAAGGTGACGAGTGTGTGCACCGTGTGGGTCTCTTAGGCTATATTTCACGGAATACTTATTCACCGTTATGAATGGCATAGTGAAGTGCTTATTTATATCCCTTTATGATTGCAATGTGTTTTGTATCACAATTTATCTGTGTGCTACTCTAGTGATGTTATTAAAGTAGTTTATTCCTCCCGCACGGTGTAATGGTGACAATGTGTGCATCATGTAGTACTTGGCGTAGGCTATGATTGTGATCTCTTGTAGATTATGAAGTTAACTATTGCTATGATGGTATTGATGTGATCTATGCCTCCTTTCGTACCGTGAAGGTGACAGAGTGTGCATGCTATGTTAGTACTTGGTTTGGTTATGTTGATCTCGTCATGCACTCTAAGGTTATTTAAACATGAACATTGAATATTGTGGAGCTTGTTAACTCCGGCATTGAGGGTTCGTGTAATCCTACACGTTAGTGGTGTTCATCATCCAACAAGAGAGTGTAGAGTCTAGCATTTATCTATTTATTCGTTATGTGATCAAAGTTGAGAGTGTCCACTAGTGAAAGTATGATCCCTAGGCCTTGTTCCTAAATACTGTTATCGCTGCTTGTTTACTGTTTTACTGCATCTTTACTTCCTGCAATATTACTACCATCAACTGTACGCCAGCAAGCACTTTTCTGGCGCCGTTACTACTCCTCATATTCATTCATACCACTTGTATTTCACTATCTCTTCGCCGAACTAGTGCACCTATTAGGTGTGTTGGGGACACAAGAGACTTCTTGCTTTGTGGTTGCAGGGTTGCATGAGAGGGATATCTTTGACCTCTTCCTCCCTGAGTTCGATAAACCTTGGGTGATCCACTTAAGGGAAACTTGCTGCTGTTCTACAAACCTCTGCTCTTGGAGGCCCAACACTGTCTACAAGAATAGAAGCACCCGTAGACATCACTCCGCTGTTGCATATGGACAAATATGTCCTTAGGCTTTTCTCATAGTATTCATGGCGAAGGTTGAATCTTCTTCGTTAAATTGTTATATGGTTGGAATTGGGAAATGCTACATGTAGTAATTCTAAAATGTCTTGAATAATTTGATACTTGGCAATTGTTGTGCTCATGTTTAAGCTCTTGCATCATATACTTTGCACCCATTAATGAAGAAACACCTAGAGCTTGCTAAATTTGGTTTGCATATTTGGTCTCTCTAAAGTCTAGATAATTTCTAGTATTGAGTTTTGAACAACAAGGAAGACGGTGTAGAGTCTTATAATGTTTACAATATGTCTTTTATGTGAGTTTTGCTGCACCGGTTCATCCTTGTGTTTGTTTCAAATAACCTTGCTAGCCTAAACCTTGTATCGAGAGGGAATACTTCTCATGCATCCAAAATCCTTGAGCCAACCACTATGCCATTTGTGTCCACCATACCTACCTACTACATGGTATTTCTCCGCCATTCCAAAGTAAATTGCTTGAGTGCTACCTTTAAAATTTCTATCCTTTACCTTTGCAATATATAGCTCATGGGACAAATAGCCTAAAAACTATTGTGGTATTGAATATGTACTTATGCACTTTATCTCTTATTAAGTTGCTTGTTGTGCGATAACCATGTTCCTGGGGACGCCATCAACTACTCTTTGTTGAATATCATGTGAGTTGCTATGCATGTCCGTCTTGTCTGAAGTAAGGGAGATCTACCACTTTAATGGTTAGAGCATGCATATTGTTAGAGAAGAACATTGGGCCGCTAACTAAAGCCATGAATCATGGTGGAAGTTTCAGTTTTGGACATATATCCTCAATCTCATATGAGAACATTAATTGTTGCTACATGCTTATGCATTAAAGAGGAGTCCATTATCTGTTGTCTATGTTGTCCGATATGGATGTCTAAGTTGAGAATAATCAAAAGCGAGAAATCCAAATGCGAGCTTTCTCCTTAGACCTTTGTACAGGCGGCATGGAGGTACCCCTTTGTGACACTTGGTTAAAACATGTGTATTGCGATAATCCCGGTAATCCAAGCTAATTAGGACAAGGTGCGAGCACTATTAGTATACTATGCATGAGGCTTGCAACTTGTAAGATATAATTTACATGATACATATGCTTTATTACTACCGTTGACAAAATTGTTTTTTGTTTTCAAAACCAAAGCTCTAGCACAAATATAGCAATCAATGCTTCCCTCTGCGAAGGGCCTTTCTTTTACTTCTATGTTGAGTCAGTTCACCTATCTCTCTCCACCTCAAGAAGCAAACACTTGTGTGAACTGTGCATTGATTCCTACATACTTGCATATTGCACTTGTTATATTACTCTACATTGACAATTATCCATGAGATATACATGTTACAAGTTGAAAGCAACCGCTGAAACTTAATCTTCCTTTGTGTTGCTTCAATACCTTTACTTTGATTTATTGCTTTATGAGTTAACTCTTATGCAAGACTTATTGATGCTTGTCTTGAAGTACTATTCATGAAAAGTCTTTGCTTTATGATTCATTTGTTTACTCATGTCATTACCATTGTTTTGATCGCTGCATTCATTACATATGCTTACAATAGTATGATCAAGGTTATGATGGCATGTCACTCCGCAAATTATCTTTGTTATCGTTTACCTGCTCGGGACGAGCAGAACTAAGCTTAGGGATGCTGATACGTCTCCGACGTATCGATAATTTCTTATTTTCCATGCCACATTATTGATGATATCTACATGTTTTATACACATTATATGTCGTATTTATGCATTTTCCGGCACTAACCTATTAACGAGATGCCGAAGAGCCGATTCGTCGTTTTCTCGCTGTTTTTGGTTTCAGAAATCCTAGTAAGGAAATATTCTCGGAATTGGACGAAATCAACGCCCGGGGTCCTATTTTTGCACGAAGCTTCCGTAAGACCGAGGGGAAAGGAAGTGGGGCCACGAGGCGCCGACACCACAGGCGGCGCGGCCCGGCCCTTGGCCGCGCGGCCCTAGTGTGTGGGGCCCTCGTGTGGCCCCCGCGTTGCCCTTCCGCCTACTTAAAGCCTTCGTCGTGAAACCCCCGGTACCGAGAGCCACGATACGGAAAACCTTACCGAGACGCCGCCGCCGCCAATCCCATCTCGGGGGATTCTGGAGATCGCCTCCGGCACCCTGCCGGAGAGGGGAATCATTTCCTGGAGGACTCTTCACCGCCATGGTCGCCTCCGGAGTGATGAGTGAGTAGTTCACCCCTGGACTATGGGTCCATATCAGTAGCTAGATGGTCGTCTTCTCCTCATGTGCTTCATTGTCGGATCTTGTGAGCTGCCTAACATGATCAAGATCATCTATCTCGTAATTCTATATGTTGTGTTTGTCGGGATCCGATGGATAGAGAATACTATGTTATGTTGATTATCAATCTATTACCTATGTGTTGTTTATGATCTTGCATGCTCTCCGTTATTAGTAGAGGCTCGGCCAATTTTTACTCTTAACTCCAAGAGGGAGTATTTATGCTCGATAGTGGGTTCATGCCTCCATTAAATCTGGGACAGTGGACAGAAAGTTCTAAGGTTGTGGATGTGTTGTTGCCACTAGGGATAAAACATTGATGCTATGTCCGAGGATGTAGTTATTGATTACATTACGCACCATACTTAATGCAATTGTCTGTTGTTTGCAACTTAATACCGGAAGGGGTTCGGATGATAACCTCGAAGGTGGACTTTTTAGGCATAGATGCATGCTCGGATAGCGGTCTATGTACTTTGTCGTAATGCCCAATTAAATCTCACAATACTCACTATATCATGTATGTGCATTGTCATGCTCTCTCTATTTGTCAATTGCCCGACTGTAATTTGTTCACCCAACATGCTATTTATCTTATGGGAGAGACACCTCTAGTGAACTGTGGACCCCGCTCCATTCTTTTACATCGAATACAATCTACTGCAATACTTGTTCTACTGTTCTTTGCAAACAATCATCATCCACACTATACATCTAATCCTTTGTTACAGCAAGCCGGTGAGATTGACAATCATCATCCACACTATACATCTAATCCTTTCAACGTGCTTCTTGGCTCCTCCTGGTTCGATAAACCTTGGTTTTCATTCTGAGGGAAAACTTGCCGCTGTACGCATCACACCTTCCTCTTGGGGTTCCCAACGGACGCGTGTTGTACGCGTATCAGCAACCTCACCTTCACCGCCTCCGGCCGACGGCCTCGCCGTTGATTTAGGCCTCCCCGGCCCTCACCGACGAGCTCTACAGCTCCGCGGTGAGCTCCTCTTCCTCCACGTCCCCTCCACCCTCTCCCTCTCGCCCTTCATAGCCATCGCGCCGTGCACCTGTGCCGGCCGACGCTCGGCCTCGTCGCCGGTCGCTCTCCGGAGACCTCCCCGAAGCGGCGCCGCCACCAGCCTGCTCGCCGTAGCCGCCCACGTCCGATCCTCCTGTCCGCGCGTGCAGGGAGCGCGCTAGCGCCGTCTCTGCATGGTCACCGGCGATGAGCCGCCGGTTGTTGACCACCAGGTTGACCCCGGTGGGGCCCGCCCCTTTTCTTTTCTATTTTGTTTTATTTCTGTAAGTGAAAATGCATTGACAGGTGGGTCCCACTGTCAGATTTTTATTAATTTCAAAAACATTTAAGAAAAGAATTAATCTATGACATGTGGGCCCGTGTCTGTCAGAATTTTAGTATTTTCCAAAATTTTCATAAATGATTTAAAATGAATAAAACTTGTAAAATTCATAACTATTTCATTTTAAATCAGAAAAATATGTATAATATATCAAAATTTTCAGAAAAATGAGATCTAAAATTTAGTTACACAATCATGCATAGTTAAACAACTTTGAATCCTAGTTGTTTTAGAAGAACATAATCAACCCCTCTGAGGGCCTCCGGAACTACTAACCCTAGTCCGTCGAATCCCAGTTAAATTGATGACGTCTGAGGGTTATTTCAGTACCTAATTAACATGTCATATCGTCATACTTGTATGCGCATTGCATCGATGCCATGTGTTGATTGTTCCTTTACCTTTCGGTGTTTGCCTCTTCGCGATCGATAGAGCAAGTGCCCGAGACGATGAAGGTCAACAACGACGCAACTCAATACTTGTCCACCGACGAACAAGTCAAGCATGGGATCTCCGAAGAAACATATTGGTTCATCAGGGACAAAGGCAAGCCCTAGCCTGGTTCACATTATGATTTCGAAATGCTTTTACTTCTGGTTCCTACATATTGCATACGCTTTCCATTATGTTTTATCGGTAGGTATAGTTATCCTATGTGTTACATTTACCATCCTTGTAGCCTAAAATACTCTGATCCACTACTCCTAGCAAGACTAGGTTTGAGCTCGTGTGCATCGCTAGAGACATTGTATCGAATATGCATAGCCATGCTTAGTTGACGAATTCTGATCCATCCGATTGATGAATCAAAGCTGTGATTGAACCTAGTATGGCAGGATGACGTGGTAAGATCAGTGATGATAATTAAACATGCTTAAAGGCTTGGATGGGCCGCCACATGGGGATGTGGTGATTTGACTCGTTCTCGCCGATACTAGGACCCGAGTTCTCGCCTTCGGAACCAAGACTGAGCGTACAGCCACACGGGGCCCATGGGAACCCCTTGGCCCGAACTTGCCTAGCTTACCCATGAGTCAATTAGATTGCGAGTTCCATTTGGCATTCTGCATGGCGAAGGCGTGTAAAAGGTTTTCAAAGGTGCATCATACATGGCGTGGCCGGGGTGAAGGATGCTGGAGGCATTGAACTGGATCCCCTGCGCACAATGACCGGGACCGCCTCGGAGAATGGCTACCTACGATGACGGAGATCCCCAGTTAGTTTGACTCATGGAATAGGCGAAGCAAGGGAAAGGTTTTGGTCGACCACCCTCTGCCGGCACACCAAGGAAGTGTGCTAACGTTCTGGCATTAAGAGTCGGTCGACGCGTGTGGGTAAAGTTGTACACCCCTGTAGGGTTAAATCTTTTCGAAAAGCCGTGTCCACGGTTACGGACGACTTGGTGATGGATTCTGTGATCATAGACAACATGAACCTAATCGTAAAACTTGGAATCAATGTGTGTTAAGGATCCCTCCTCAGGGTATCGAGGGGGTGCTCCTAGTTTATAGATTCAGCTGACGATGAAGATTCGGTGGATTCAATATGATGATCAGTAGAGCTAGAAATATCGCTCTCTTATCCCCTTTTAAAAATGATCTGAATAGACGAGCTTTTGCTCCCTCTTGTTTTACAAAGGAAAACTGGCTTTACGCAAAATAAGCTCCACATAAAGCCTTGCATACCCGCTTTGCTAACAGGTTGTACTAAGTCTTGCTGAGTCCATGTACTCAGCTTTGCATGCTTTGTTTCAGACGAAGTCGCTCCAACAAACGAAGGTTTCTAGGTCGAAATCGACGAGTAGCTTGGGATCCCCAGGTGGCAGCCTAGAATCTATGGGCTGGGACGTCGCCGTTATGCTCATGGCCTCTTAGGCCTTTTGCTATCTTGCTATTTAGAATAGCATAACTTCGCTTCCGTTGATTGATGATTTGTCAGGTCAGTGACCTCTGCTTGTAATACTTTGGTTCTTTGCTCAGTTATGAGCTTGTATTACTCTTTGAGTCGTAGAGTCACTGTTGTGTTACCGATTCTCACCCTGTAGGCACTAGAGATCTAGGTTAGGCTTATGCCAGATGAAGATCTGGGTTTGTCTAGCCTACGACCCCCGGGGTCGCCACAATAGTCGTCATCTTGTCCATTTCCTTACACCATTCTTTGAACACGATGGTATCTTGAAGTGTCATGTTGGCGAATTTGGCATCTAATTCTGCGAAGTATAGCTTGTGGGCTTGTGGTGTGTTGCATTCCCATGCCATGTGCTTGTTGGATGTGCACACATCACAATGGAGACTGGGCATTCCCAACAACAATGAACTTCTTGTGTGAAATTGAGGCATTGGGAGCTACGTGGTCTTGGTGGACAAATCATTGTCATGTTGGCATAAAGATGGGTAGACCGTCCTTCATCTTGAAGTGTAGACTCCATGGTCTTCATCTTGGGGCTTTATCTTCTTGTAGGCGCCCTTGTGGTGGTGGCGGTAGGTGAGGGAAGCACCATGAGATGTGGTTCCTCTTTGTTTACACTTCCCACCATCTTCCTTGGTTGTGTAGCGTCTTGTCTCGCACCATTGGAGATCTTCTCATGTGTAGGTGGTCTTGGAGATGCCATTGTGGTTGTGCCGCTAGGCTTAGTGGACACCATATGGTTGGTGTTGTTGACCTTTGTAGCCTTGGCCGCTTCATGTCGAGGCTCTCATCTTCTTGCATCATCACCATGTCTTGAGGGGTGCCGTCGAAGATCCTTGGGTGGTGTTGGTCGATGGCGAACATGAGGTGACTTGTGTCGGCGATGATCATGTGGTGACGCATGTCGATGGTGGTCATGAGGTGGTGATGGTCGACGACGATCATGAGGCGACGTGTGTTGATGACGATCCTCGGCATTCCTAGATGATGGTTCATGTGGCTTGGCACTTTGATTATGGCGCCTTCTTGAGCTCGGAGTAGAGTGTCGATGGCGATCATGGTGAGGACACTCTTGTTGTTCCATAGGATAAGCTAGATGTAGATGATCATGTGCATAAGCACTCTCATGGTTGCGCCGTCTTGAAGGTCCTCTATCTTCATATGTAGTTCCATTGACCAAGATGGGGAACTTGTAGGCACCGGTCTTGTTTAAGGTGGTGTTGAAGCTAGGTTCCACCATGGTGTCGATGTCGTGCTCGGTGCGGTGCTCCATCATGTTGTTGTAGTCGTAGTCGAGGTAGTGATCCACCATGTCGTCGATGTTGTAGTCGAGCTCAGAGTGGTGGTCCACCATGTTGTCCATGCTTGGCGAGCCATGGTCGGTTTAGAGATGCTCTATGTCGGTCATGTCGATGATGCTTGCGAAGCCATAGTTGTTGTCGAGCTCCACATGGGCCTCCATATCCGCGGTGCTTGCGGAGCTATCACCCTCATAGTGCTCCATGTCGTCCTCCGTAGACTCATCCTCCCTATACATGTTAGTCTCAAGGCTTGGTGTATATATGGTGGAAAGAGAACTATCAAAAGGTCAAAACTCGCAACAAAATCGAGAAAATGGTTCAAGTTAGATAATAACTGTTATGTACTCACACAAACACTCAAAGCACATGCAAAGGGCTAAGAACTCTATATGGTGGCAGGTGCGGAAGTGGATAGAAAACTAAAAGAACCAAAGAAAATGTCTATTGTCAAATGTGGGTAAAATCCAAAGTCAAATGTCAAAAGTGGTGATCTATGTCAAGGAAACACGGAAACACACACAACAGAGAACAATGGGGTTAGCGCGACCAAGGAAGTGGGCAAGTAACAAAGATGGTCCTAACGAAGACTATTAGCTCGTTGTCACGCCAACATAAGAGAGACCGTAGCTTGGTTGCATATGAGAGAAGCAACCAGATTTGCACAAGATGTCACTCTTCTCTTTTCTCTTTTAGTGCTTACAAGCTTTGCACTCCTTTGTATCGGTGGACACAAACTCTTTTTCTATTTATGTTTTTTTCTTTTTTCTTTCTTTGCTTAGAAGATTTATTTTTCTCTATGTCACACCTTTTCTTCTTTTGTGTATCTTTCTGACTGAGCTTGCTTCGGAGATTTGCTCAACACAACGCACACGCACCCTCTCACGACCGTGGCACTTGTGCAATGCTTCGCAACACTGGAAAAGCCACTCTCAATAGGATAGGTACACAAAGGAAGAAAGTTTGGCTACAAGGTGAGGCAAGTTATACCTATTGATGTTTGGCGGTGTCAAGCACACGGACTGGCGATGATCGAAGTGGTGTTGATGATGGTGTCGAAGTTGCGTCGAAATCCGGGGTGCCGATGTCGTCGTCGCAGTGTTCATGTAGGTGCGAAGTGGTTGTCACGGACCAAAGGCATTCCAAATCGGAAACCGGGCAAATTAAGTCAATGCCCGAAAATTTGGGTCGAAACGGGCAATCGAAGTTGTCAAAATTTTGGAGTCAAACGGGCTCGGAAAAATTGTCAAAAATGGAGTCACAATATTGTGAGATGGCTGTCAAAATTTGGGGCAAAAAGATGTGCCAAAACTGGGGGAAATTAGGCCAAAAACTGAACATGAATAGAGTCTTGGCCAGCACTGCCGGGGTGCATCGGGCGGCACTACCGGGGTGCTTCGGTCGTCACTTTCGGTGTGGTGCGGCTGGCACTGCCGGTCTGCTTTGGCCGGCACTTCCGGTGTGGTGCGGCCAACACTGTCGGTCCTGATCGAGCGCGGGGCGGCAGGAGATGGCCCGGGCACAGAGTGCGGGCGTGCGTGGCTTGGGCTGGTGGTTGCGTTGAGGCCTGGGCGTTGAGCGAGCGCGGGAGGGTGCCGCGTTGTGGGGGGGGGGGGCACACGCGGGGAACTGCAGCGGCGGGATGGTGGCACAACACGCGAGGGCGGAAGCTAGGGCGTGGTCGGCGCGCTCGGGCGAGGTGGGGCGGAAAAGGGGTGGACGTTGACTTGGGAAAGGTGCAGGGGCGCAGTGGCTGGTCGAGCGGAGGGGAGCTGGTCGCGACCGGGCTTAGCGCTAGTCTTCACGGCATCATGTGCTTCATTGCCAACACGGCACGCCAAGGTGATCCTTTATGCGTTCCTACAATCACCTATTTGGAACGATATACTACTTCATACTCCGTCATATCTTGATGATAGGAACTCAACGACAAGTATGGTGGGAAGGAAGGATGGCATGGAGACCCGACGACGCAAGGCCGATGTCACGGAAGCATGGAAGAGAAGGAGGAAGAGGAGCTGGAAGCTCCAGGGCCGGCACTGCCGGCCGACACACCCCGGCACTGACGGCCAACGCACCCCGGCACTACCTGCCTCCCCACGCCGGCACTACCGCCCAGCCACCAGCTCGATGCCTGCGCCGGCACTGCCGCCCCAACAAGTCAACATCGAATCTGGGCCGTTCATCTGCCCATCTGTGGCGCTGTCTGTTTGTACCAAATTACCAGACTACCCCTCCTTAGTCGTTCCCTATAAATATGCACCCCTGATACATCTCCAACGTATCTATAATTTCTTATGTTCCATGCTAGTTTTATGACAATACCTACATGTTTTATTCATACTTTATATCATTTTTATGCATTTTCCGGGACTAACCTATTAACAAGATGCCGAAGCGCCGGTTCTCGTTTTCTGCTGTTTTTGGTTTCGAAATTCTACACGGGAATTATTCTCGGAATTGGACCCCACGAAGACAGAAGTCAATATTTTGCCGAGACGGACCCAGAGAGCCAGAGAAGGGCCAGAGGGGGGCCAAGGGGCTCCCACACCATAGGGGGGCGCGGCCCCACCCCTGGTCGCGCCACCATGTGGGGTGGGCCCCTCGGGACTCCTCCGACGCTTCCCTTCCGCCTATATATTCTCCCACATGCGAAAACCCTAAAGATATCAGTCATATTCCACAAAAAGTTACGTAGCCGCCGCCATCGCGAAGCCAAGTTCGGGGGACAGAAGTCTCTGTTCCGGCACGCCGCCGGGACGGGGAAGTGCCCCAGGAATCCATCTCCATCGACTCCATCGCCATCTTCATCGCCGTTGCTGTCTCCCATGATGAGGAGGGACTAGTTCTCCCCCGAGGCTGAGGGCTCTACCGGTATCTATGTGGTTCATCTCTCTCTCCCATGGTGTGATCTTTATGTGATCATGAGCTTTGTAATCTAGTTTAATATGTAGATGTTACTCTTGTCTATTATGCACTCTAGAGGTTACTTTAATATGAACTCCGGATTCACTCTCCACGGTGTGATGGTGACAGTGTGCGCATCGTGTGTGATTCCTTTATGACGTTGTGGAGCTTGTTTACTCCGGCTTGAGGTGTGCTTTTGCAGAGCTACACAATGAATGGTGTTTGTTATCCAACAAGAGAGTGTTTGAGAGTAGAATTTATTTATTCAATTATGTGATCATTGTTGAGAGTGTCCACTAGTGAAAGTATGATCCCTAGGCCTTGTTTCTAAGCATTGAAACACCGTTTCCAACAAGTTCTGCTACATGTTCGCTTGCTGCCATTTTTATTTCAGATTGCAATTACTACTTATAATCATCCATATTACTTGTATTTCACTATCTCTTCACCGAACTAGTGCACCTATACATCTAACAAGTGTATTAGGTGTGTTGGGGACACAAGATACTTCTTGTATCTTAATTGCAGGGTTGCTTGAGAGGGATATCTTTGACCTCTACCTCCCTGAGTTCGATAAACCTTGGGTGATTCACTTAAGGGAAACTTGTTGTTGTTCTACAAGCCTCTGCTCTTGGAGGCCCAACACCGTCTACGGGAATAGAAGCGTGCGTAGACATCAAGCTATTTTCATGGCGCCGTTGCTCGGGAGGTAAGGTAAAAGGTATTCACATCCTCCAGACTACTAAGCTATTTCCTAGCACTGTTGCTTAGGTGTGTGAGTGCTCGAAGCTATTTCCTTTAGATTCCGCAATTATATCTTTTTGTTTCTTGTTTTTATTTCACTAGTTAGGCTTAATGGAAAACAACAAAAATATTAGAGATCTTTATAGTATTTATCTTGAGTTAGGACATGAGGTGTTTGAAGAGAAAATTAAAAAACCTATGGAACTTTATATGCATGCTAATGGCAATGTTATTAGTATGAATGCTTTGAACACCATTGTTGCTAAATCTATGGAAAATTCTAAGCTTGGGGAAGCTGGTTTTGATGAGCATGATATTTTTAGTCCCCCAAGCATGGAGGAGAAAATTTACTTTGATGGTACTTTACCTCCTATATATGATGATTACAATGATGATTATCATATTTTCAGTCCACCTACTATTGAGGAGAAAATTAATTATGATTACAATATGCCTCCTATATATGATGATTATGGTGATGAGAATAATAATTATAGCTATTTTATTTAATTTGCTCCCACTACAATTAATAGTAATGACTATGCTTATGTGGAGAGTAATAATTTTATGCATGTAGCTCATGATAAGAATGTTTCATGTGATAGTTATATTGTTGAGTTTGTTCATGATGCTACTGAAAATCTTTATGAGAAAGGACAATATGGTTGTAGGGATTTTCATGTTACTAAAACATCTCTCTTTTTGCTGAAAATCTTGAAGTTGCGCTTGTCTTGTTTTCCTATGCTTATTGCATTATGCTTACATGACTTGTTTATTTACAAGATTCATTTTCATAGGAAGTGGGTTAAACTTAAAAGTGTTTCTTATTTGCTTTCGATGCTCTCTTTTGCTTCAATTCTTATTTCTTGCGAGAGCATCATTAAAATTACTGAGCCCATCTTAATGGCTACAAAGAAAGCACTTCTTGGGAGATAACCCATGTTTTTATTTTGCTACTGTTTTTGTTGTGTCTTGGAAGTTGTTAGTACTGTAGCAACCTCTCCTTATCATGTTTATTTCGTTTTTGTGCCAAGTAAAGTCTTTGATAGAAAGTTTATACTAGATTTGGATTTTTGCGCAGGAACAGATTTTTAGCTGTCACGAATTTGAGCTGTTCTCTCTGTAGGAAATTCGTAAAATCTTAAAAAAATTCATGAGTAATCCTCAGATATGTACGTAACTTTCATTCAATTTGAGATTTTTCATCTGAGCATGTTAAGTGCCTCGAAAAAATTCGTCTTTACGGACTGTTCTGTTTTGACAGATTCTGCCTTTTATTTCGCATTGCCTCTTTTACTGTGTTTGAGCGGGTTTCTTTGCTCCATTAAATTTCAATAACCTTGGGTAATGTCTAGAAGTGTTGGGAATGATTGTGTCCTTGCTGAACATGTGAATTTTTGATTATGCAGTAACCCTCTAATGAGATTGTTTCGAGTTTGGTGTGAAGGAAGTTTTCAAGGATCAAGAGAGGAGGATGATATAATATGATCAAGAAGAGTGAAAAGTCTAAGCTTGGGGATGCCCCCGTGGTTCATCCCTGCATATTTCAAGAAGACTCAAGCATCTAATCTTGGGGATGCCCAAGGCATCCCCTTCTTCATCAACAACTTATCAGGTCACCTCTAGTGAAACTATATTTTTATTCCGTCACATCTTATGTTCTTTACTTGGAGCGTGATGTCACATCCCGAAATTTTCTAAATTTTGGAATATCAAATAAACATAAATTAAATGCTTGATTGTTTGAATTTGATTGAAAATTCACAAAGAATTAAAAAAATTTAACTTATTTACAAGTTAATTCCAAAATAGTGTTTTCAAAGACTTTTGGTTTTAAAGTATTTTCAAAATCAAACATATAGGCCAAATGTATATAATGATTATTTTGTTTTCACAAAGGGATATTAAAAAGGTTTTTGCAAAATATGGAGTTTTCATAAAACTTAGTTTTGAAAAGATTTTCCAACAATGCTCTATTTTGTTCGGAGGTTTTGAAACTTATAAAACTATTTTATTTGAGAAAATATTAAACCCTAAAAAGGCAATATAGCCACATAGACATGTATATCAAATTTTGGTTTTATAAAATTTATATTTTTATTCCAAATTTAGCTTTATATTGAAGTATTTTTCATAACGAATCCAACGGTACCTTATTTGCATTTTTCCGATTTTTTTTTGAAGCCAAAGTGTATTTCCAATTTCAAAAAAAAAAAAAGAGAAATCGGGCCGGCCAGCTGAGCCGACCAGCCGACCAGCCAGCGCCGCCCGCGCGGCAGCCAGCACTCCGCCGCCTCGTCCCGGCCCATCTCCCCACCCCCAGCCCACCCGGCCGATCCGGCCCAAGCCGCCCCAGCATCCACGCGTGCGCTGCACGCCACGGCCCAGCGCAGCACGCACGCCCGCGCACGCTCGCCGCCGCCCTATTTCCTTTTACTTTTCGTTTTAGTCCCACATCGTTTCCTTAGACAAAATCGCATCAGCCTATTATTAACCTATATAAAAGCTACTCCCTCCGTCCTAGAGTGTAAGTCATATTCTCAAAAACTATTTGTCCCATAACCCTCACCTCTAAGGCATAATTTTATTTAATGAGAGAGAGAATGGGGTTGCATGCACCAATGAGGGAGAGAAAGAGAATACGTACGCAGATGAGAGAGAGAAAGGGGCTGCATGCACCAATGGGAGAGAGAAAATGAGACCCAATCAGCTAGTACCTTGGGCCAAGATATTCAAAAATTGTGACTTACAAACTAGGACGGAGGGAGTAGCTGATTTCGTGCGCTGCTAATGATTCGGCCACTGTTCATGGCCTATTTATCCACTCCTTCATCCATCCATTGCATGACACGTTACTTTTTTTTCCTCCACCGTTTGCTCTGTTAGTTGTTACGCATCTTTTTTTTTTCCTGGGCAACCGGCAACCGGTTGTTGGCCTCTCCCTTCGTATCCTTTTATTCTGGAAGATTTGGTCAAAGCGGCATGTAGTCAAAGTGGTGCCCACGACTCCACATCGATCGATGCGAGCGGCCGCTTTGCTCCCATCTCTCGGCTTCCTCCCTATTTCCGCTGCCCACCTCCTTCCTCTAGGGTCGACAGCCTCTTCCCCCTCTCAGGCCACAATCTCTCTCTCTCCAGGCTTTTGACGGTGTGGAGGAGGAGCCCAGGGCTCTCCTCTCCTTCGCAAGGCGACTGGCGGCGTGATGGAGGGCCTCGGCACCATCTCTTCGGTTTGTTTCCCGTTAGTTCTAGGTGGGCATGAGGTAGGCGTGGTCGCCGGTGGAGAGATGGTCGTGCCTCGCCGCGGTGGTTCCCGTCTCATCTTGGAGTACGCGTGCCTCGGCCCCATCGAGGAGGTCCTGGTCACCGTCCGGAGTTCTCCACGTCGCGCCGCCAGCGAGCTTCCAGTCATGGAGGCTGACCTAGGGAGTTGTCCCGTGCGTCCGCGTCAGATCGCCCACGGCAGCACTTCCGTGTGCCACTACACGGCTTCCCGCGCTGTCCCATAGATGGCGGCAGGGGCGGACCAGGTATGGAGGTCCACCCTCATCTTCTCTATCAGTACGGCTCATGTAGGCTACGTCTTTCACATGTCTCCATCTCCCCTTATGCAGATAAGCAAAAAAAGAACAAGCAATAACGAGGTATGAATAGGGAGCAGCAATGGCGGTTAAAAAAGGATTGATTTTGTTTCCTACTGATACACACCCATTGTCATGCATATAGTAGAGTTCTTCCTTCAACTGAAAGTAGCTTCTCTGCCAAGTTTTCTATTTGTTGTTTATCTTTTTTACCTTCTCATCTTGCATTTAAATTGAGCCAATTCATGGATTTGATTGAATATTTGTTTTGTCTGCCGTTAGAACATGTTTAGGGTTAGTTCACATGTACTTCTCAGGTTTTCCTATATTTTTACAACCTTTCATGCCAATATTTATGCTTGGATTTCGCATTACAACAGATGTAACTACATACAGGTCAAAAATTGGCAGCCTTCCTTCCACGAATGAAGGAGGTCTTCATGGGCAAAGTTCAGAAAAACTCGCACCCATTTGCTGTGTTTTTACCTAGATTCTTTTGCGGTAAGTATTATAAATTACGCACCACACTATTTTCTATTTGTATGCGCAAATCTGTAGTAAAGGAGCTAAGTTCAGAAGTCTACTATGCTCAAAAAAAAAAGTTCAGAAGTCTACAGATGCCAATAATCAGGGAGGTAATTTCAGGTGTCCGTAGATGCCAGCAATCCTTTATTTCATCTGTCCTTTTATAACTTCTAACAGTCATAGCCAGTTCATTCAATAAAGAGTCATGGTTTCTTTGTATTTAGTCTTTCGTTTTTCTTTCTCAATTTTCGCTTATTCTTATATGTAGGGAGAACAAAACTTTGCATGATAATTAAACAAAAAGTAATATTGAGAAACTGAGAACAGTGCAATTATTTCATTCACCTCAACAAAACGAGTTCAGAGCTGATCGATATAATTGTCTGATGTATGTGAAGGAAGTTCGGTTTTAGTAATTCAAGAAAGAGGAACATACCAGTTGTAGTACACCAGGTCAATCCACCTCCCATTGTTCTCTGTCCTCCGTGACCCCTTGATGCCGACCAGTTCGATTCTGGCTCTCCATCTGTTGCGGCCGCTTGCCACCGAGCATCCCCTTTTCATCCAGGGCCTCACCGATAGAACCAGTGCTCCTGAAAAGCTAGATGTTGATTACCAGCCAGTTCCATCGCCATGCATGCCAGCAAAATGGAGCTTCAGTTCATTCAGGCAAACACAGGGGAAAACACAGGTTTTGGCTATAAATATCATTGTTGCTTCCTAATTTTGATGTTTCCTTGGTTATTCCCTACTGAATAGTGCCTCTTATGTGCAGAACCGACCAAACACACCATGCATATTTCATTCACCTCAACAAAACGAGTTCAGAGCTGATCGATATAATTGTCTGATGTATGTGAAGGAAGTTCGGTTTTAGTAATTCAAGAAAGAGGAACATACCAGTTGTAGTACACCAGGTCAATCCACCTCCCATTGTTCTCTGTCCTCCTCCGTGACCCCTTGATGCCGACCAGTTCGATTCTGGCTCTCCATCTGTTGCGGCCGCTTGCCACCGAGCATCCCCTTTTCATCCAGGGCCTCAGCGATAGAACCAGTGCTCCTGAAAAGCTAGATGTTGATTACCAGCCAGTTCCATCGCCATGCATGCCAGCAAAATGGAGCTTCAGTTCATTCAGGCAAACACAGGGGAAAACACAGGTTTTGGCTATAAATATCATTGTTGCTTCCTAATTTTGATGTTTCCTTGGTTATTCCCTACTGAATAGTGCCTCTTATGTGCAGAACCGACCAAACACACCATGCAGACTTCATTGGTTTATAGATGTAAACCCAAAGACCTATCAATGGAAAATCCTCGCACGCATTGGCCACATTTGGGAAAATAGAGACCAACAAACACGGCGGAATATGTACAAGCTAGGGCTCATTGTTGTGGACTCTGAGATGATATTCTGCAGTTTTCAGCAGTCAAATTATTTTTCTCCTTATTCTCTTCACAAAGTGAAGATAGGTTGTGTCTACTTCACTGCTAGGGATAAGGTCACTAGCCTTTTACATGTTCTCTCATGTGATGTCTCTACGTTTCAGGCTTTCAACTTTCAATGTATAGCATGTACATTGTGTTGCTGTTCCATGTCCCAAGATGTTATGAAGTCCCCTTTCCATGTTTGATTTAACTCAACTGTGCATCTTTCCATACTGCTTCCACATGATTCGAGGCCGAGCGGCCGGATTGGATTGCTGGTCGTGCCTCTTTCCCATGGTTCCCGCATCCTCCCAGCGTGTCCACCTCCAGCGAGAGGGAGTGGTGGCTGGCCCGCCGAGCGAGGCCCAATGGCCGCCTCTGCTCCTCTCCCTGGCCTCCAGTCCCTCTCCTGTCGCCCCTCAGTCCATGTCACCCCTACCGCCATCCATGGCTTCCAGCGGCATCCTCTGCCTCTTCAGCGAGGCATCCTCACTGCTCTTTAGCAATTTCCGTGTGATTCGCCAGATCCCCGGCCTGTCCGTCGTGCCTATCCGAACGGCCTTTGGTCGCCGGAATGATTTGGGGACAGGGGCTGCGGAGGCTAAGCTCGCCGTTGGTCGGGATGCCTGCTGCCCCAGCTTGATGGCCAACAAGCTGGCTTGGTTGCTAGCTTCTTATCCTCTCTCTAGGTAGTCTGCACTCAAACTGAGGCACAGAGCCCTACAAAAGTAGATTACAGTAACCACCATGTCTTCTGTTTATGCATCAGTTACAAGTTCAGCTAATGCAAAATTGATGCAACGTTTATTTTTTGCGTTGTTGTTTCTACAGGTTCTAAAAGTTGTGTTCATGGATCCAGAGCTTCTAATATGTGACTTTTCAGTTCTCAGGTAACTACAAATTTTTGTGTGATCGGTACCACCTGATGATTTGGTTTGTTTCATTGTTGTGCGTCTTTGAAGCCAACCGTTGCATGTTCGCTTGCATTTGTTTTCGTAGTTGTGAAGATGGATGGGGCTGGCCAACATGAACCACCAAGGGCGTCCACGCAGGTGCCATGGTAGAGGCCATACTGCGGGGTTTTTGGTCCAATGGCTCGGTCCGCATGATAGGTCAGAATTCAGAAAGAGGTACTTCCGAGTTCTGATGAGGGACGGCATGGATTCCTAGAGGTATGCATCATATTTGTTCAATTTACTGTTCTTCCTTCAATTTGTGCACTTAAATTTAAGAAGCAGATACTTATCCAGGCAGCAACACATACCTTACATCTAAGAAACTATCACTGACCTATATTTCTATGCAAATCTGAATAGAACGTGTTCTTTCCCTTTATCTAAAATAATCTCGCAATTGTGTTGAAAGGAAAATGGTGTTAGTGCATTAGTGTGGTAAGATCTTATGTGCTTTTCAGTCATTACACAAGCTATCATGAAGCTTCGATTTTTATGGTTGGATTTTATGTACTTTTCAGTGACAATGAAAAAATATTGGTGTTGACTGTAACTGCGTTGGAATAAAACTCAACCGCATGACGATGCTTATAACTGCCCTATGATTTAATATATATTGGACGAGCTAAGGTAGTCTTATTTTATAATTTGTTCTTTTTTCATGATGTTACTTAGTTGGTTTCTGTATTTATGAAAGGTGCACAATGATTGGCCTGCTAACTGTCGCTGTTTGTTCTGTCTGTATAAATACGTGGACTTATTTCATGTTCAACGCTTCAGCTTCAGGATGCCGGTTTGGCCCAGTAGGAGTGTCAACTACTGAATTTATTTGTCAGCATAAACATGCTATAGCTGTGTTATATATATTTTCTATTAGTAACCATTTCCATGCTATGCTATAGTTAGCCCTTTCTTTTCTATACTTCGTGTTGTTGTTAGAGTTGTGCTGAAGACTATTCTCGGTAACTTCTGTCTTTATACTGCTTCTAACCGTTTTGATCAGCTTACTCTGCAATGACCATGGTCTCTATGAAATCAGCTCTTCCTTTGCTTTTCTAATTTTGATTTATTCGCCAGGCTGCCAAACATAAGCTTAGGTCTATGATTATAAGATGCAACAAATCTTACCTTTGGGAGTGAAGGTTCAGCCTTTTCAGTTACCTTCCTTAGGGGTCGTATACTTGGTGTCGCGCAGCCTTTGGCAACACGGCCCTTCGAGTCCCCTGATGGTCCTGATTCTCTTTCTTTTTTCTTGCATGAGTTAACGACCACTGCTATCAAAATTACAAATGTTCAGATAGAAAGCTAGGTAGAAAAGAATATTATCTCGATTAGACATGCATATATATGTTATATTTCTCGCCACAGTGGAACTTCCATGTTTTGATTACAAATCCAAACAGAAACTCATGAGTACTTGACCAAAAATACATTCCACACAAAAGTTAAGAAAAGAAATATTGTGTTAGCAAATCTGATGCTACAGATTTCTATGCCATGGTATTGATCAATTGCAATAAGTGTTCATTCTTTCTTGCTACAAAAAAAAGCTATGCTTAAAAAAAGTTAGTTAGCATACATGATGGTTACATTTTTAGACCAATTTCCTAATCAATATGGAGGCAATAAATCTTCTTGCCACTTCCCCTCAAACAAAGTAAACTTTACTGGGAATCAGAATGACGCAAAGAAATAACTAACACAACTCTACTTTCAAGATTTAATCAGGAAGTTGCAGAGATGCCCACGGAAAAATACTACAGGTGGTGGGCAGGCTGCCGATGACTGCATGCAAGGAGGGGTCGTGCAGGGCAAGTTGCCCTATCCAATCGACGACGTTGTCGGCTTTGTAGTTGTCCTCGAGCATTGGTGACCTCATGCTGCAACCCTGTGGCCAGGCTCGAGGCTGCCGGGTGGGACGGCGAGACCAGTAGCAGAAGGCGACAACAGCGCACGAGGACATGATCTCGCGGACAAGCATGGACATGATCCCGAACAAGGTGGTAGCAAACATCAGAGGATGGCCGCTGCTTTGCAAAGATGCTCACACTTTTCACCGTTGGACAGGAGCATGCTACTGCTGGAAAAAAAACAAGGGGTTGGTAGTTGCAGATTGCCTAGATATGAACTATGCAAGCTTTGGATATGTTGTAGTGTCTCCCTCCTCTAGATTAGCTTTTGAGTTGTTCTCTTAGAAACAGTAATCGGATGATGTAGAAGAACTTTTTTTGGTTGTATGTCCATGGAATCAGGGGCAGCCCCTTTTCTCTAAATAAACTATCAATTATGTTTACACACTGACCTTCATAGGTTTCTCCGTAGGTTAAATATAATCCAGTTTTTCTTCTAACCAAATAGTTTCGAATAAGCTGAGAAAACTTAATTGTATGGAAAGCACATTACAGAGATTGATATGGTTGCATAATGCAACATCTTGGATCTTAGCACATGAGATAATTAGCATACAACGTTTTGGGACGAATTCATCTTTTATTTTGAGAAAAAAAACTGTATCCATCTTTCATCTAAAATAAGTGTATGTATGGTAGCAATGTAGTGCTGCCAGTTCATTTATATTAAAGTTCCAAAAGCTTAACATGCCATGTTATGTTTTCAGATTGTTAAGTAGCCTATTTACTTTTTAAAAGAATAGAGTACTTGAAGTGACCAAAATCATACAATAAGCTGCTGGCTACAACCAAGTGGCGCCTATAGCTGAACATCCAGAAATTGCAAGTAAACGAATTCCAAATCAGCACATTTTACCAGCAAAAAAACTAGATCAAGTACATAATGGAGAAGACAGAGGTGCATGACGGGACACGTACCAGCAAATCTTCTCTTCCTCACTCCATGTGACGGGTACTGCTGCGTCAATCTCAACTCGAGAGTGAGGGGACAGTCGTGGCCACGCCCACTCTGTGCCAAACTTCCGCCGAGCGCCGACGGGATGACAGAAGCCGCGGCCTCGCGGCTACCACCGCCAGGGATCCAACTGTGGTGGATCAACAACCGCTTCCGGCGTTTCGTTGCACCAGGGGGCTGCTACGCCTTCGTCCGAGCACCGCTGATGGGACTTCAGGTTCTGTCGCTCCACGCCCCTGCCGGTTGACGACCGCCTTCCTTGGATCGAAGTCTGTAGGAAGACAATCGCCGACGGTATCAGAGCCACCGGCTTGCCTCCGTGCCCACTCTACTCCCGTGCTCGGGTTAGGTTTCACGCAACGGCGCAGCAGGCTGCAAGGAGGCAACACAGCTGCAGGGTGCCGGCAGAGCGGGACGGGGGAAGCGCGGACGAGCGGCCAGCTGCACCAATTTTAGGGAGGACGGCATCAAATCAGGGAAGCTCGACCGCAAGGCTCGACAGAGAACGAGAGAAAAGGGGAAGAACGAGAGAGGGTCAGAAAGAGTGAGGTACGCGTGTGCTGTGTCGTATGGAGTCCTCGCGCGGTGCTTTTATTTTTTTTCCATAGCAGCAACCCGACGTGTCATTTTCCGTTCACACGTGCGTCGTGCGTGTATCGTCCTGTGTGATCATTGTGTCAAGATTCCAACTCATGCTTTTTTCAAGATTCCAGCTCCTGTTAATATACGAATTTCGTACGAGCCCGTCCGATCTTATTCCAAAGGCGCTTGCCTCACCCGTCAAGCCGCGGTGGCACCTCAGAGTGAAACCAAGATCCGTACATACAACCAAATTTAAGTAAAAAAAAAAAAAGATTAGCACCCCAAAACTTAAGCAAGGGAAAAAATTAGCACCCCCAAATTTAAGCAATGCCCATAAGATCAGTCTATAGCGAATTTTTTTACATACCTACGAATTGGTCCATAAGTATACAAATATCGTTAATTAGGTTGGCGTTGTGATGGAGGTATCAGACATATTTTATATTCCCTCTTTCAAAAAAGCTTTCTGTCTAGAAAAAGTTGAGAAGTTTTTTTGAACGGAGAGAGTACCATGTAAATCGTGGTATGTGAAACAATTTCGATTTATGAAGTACCGCGTGCATATGTCTGCAATAAATATGGAAATGAAAACTAAAGAAAATATGGAAAAAAATACTCATCTACCTTCATAGCAATTGTCTGTCATTGATCTCACCAAAACATTTATTAAGACGTTCTACCAGGTGATAAATTTTCTTAATTTAAGAAGTGGAGTTCTTATGTCAATCAAAGGATACATGTAGAGCCCGTCTAGCTACGAGCTCCATCACCTAAGTCTAAGAAATCTCTCCACCGACGCCCCTGACTTACACTGCCCGATGCAGCTCGCGCACACGAGCACTTACGCACAGGCGCGGCGTGTCGCCGCGCCACTGCTTCCTAGTACCCTATATAAAGAGACCACCTAGAAGCCCCAGAGCGCACACGCGCCCAGCGCCCCAGCGCCTCCTCTCTCAAGCCGCGTGCGACACCACGCCATGCGCAGCGCTGCTTACGTATATACGGGATGCAACATCCGCAACGCAATTTTAACGCCGCGACCCAACGCAATTCTCACCAGGTAAATAATCTCGATTTCCGCGACCCAACGCAATCGTCACTAGGTAAATAATCTCGATTTCCGCTCTTTTTACGTAGATTGTCTTTAGTAACTTTGTAATTTTATTTCTTTAGATCTACACTTCCGTTTAGAATAGTGGTTCTTCCATTAAGTTTGTAATTAGATCCTCTACAACTTTCATGTAGAAAGTTTTTCCATCTGAGCAACTTGTTTGTACAACTTTTTGTACACCATTAGAAGTGGAACCACTTAGAACTAGTTTTGTAAAATTCATATCTTGAGTTCTACAAGTCGGATTTTGGCAAACTCTATACCGTTGAAATCAGCAAATCACGTAGATCATGTTAGACATTTTGCATGTCAGTTTTGCACACTTTATTTTCGCGATATCCCTTTGATTCGCAACATCGTCTATAAAATAAATCCCACAAATTTTTTCTGAGAGATTTTTTTGGTGATACGTTTGTAATGGAATTCTCTACAACTTTCGTGTAGAAAGTTCTTCCATCCGGAGAACTTTTTCTAATAACTTTTCGCGAAAAGTGTAGACCTATAACTGGTTTCGACATAGTTTCTTGGTCAAAATGATCCTTATGATCATACCCGTCTTCCAGGACCAGTTATAATTCTTTATATTGTTCACAGATAATGCATAGCTTACCCCTGGTTGTCTAATTCATATTATTCAAATAAAAAATGAGTTATTTGAGTAATTCCATATATCATTAGTTCATATCCAGACCTATGTGTAACTCATACTATCTTAGTAAGTGATGTCACACTTTACTAAATAATGTTTTGAGCTACGCCATTTGAGACTCGTGTGATTTTATCACATGGATCATTCCATTTACCCATTCTTGAGTAGCAAACAACATTTGACCATAGGTTCTTATCAATCATTTTCTTTCCATGTATTTGACACATCTGTTCAATATCTCCAACTCATATCTTGCAAGCCATACCTCATGTCATATCTTCTTTATCCAATGACTAAAACACAATAAATAACTACTTGTTGTTTACTTGGTTTGATTTTATTGTTGTTGAATGGTGTGTTTATGTTTTGCTGTATTCTATGTTATAGTTTGTACGGAGAGGCACGTATTTTGATTAAGAGAAGTGAACGCGCTTCAACTACCAAAAGGCAAGTGACATTCAAATCCTACCTATTTCATTATGCATTAGTGTTTTTCAACTAGTATGCATGGTAGGATTTTGTTTTCAAAAGAAAAGTATTATGCTATGCTTAGCAAACCCTAGTAGTGTGTAGCTACTCCTGAACTTATTAATAGAATATTTTATTTTTGCTCTGCAACATCAAATGCCAAATGTTGTTTCATTGTTTCGATTGTGATGGTTTGCAAAGTGAAAATTAACAACCCTTAATGAATCACCTGGGTGGATTGTTTGAGTGGTGGGCGGCTGCTCAGGGCTCCGATCCCTGGGGATGGACCAGTGAACGGGTGGGTGCCTGAGAGTGCGCGGTTGAATAGGGGTTGCCACCCAGGATTAAAGAGATTATTATGTCGCCCTTGTTTTAGATAGCTTCCAAGTGCAACCACAATACATTATGGGCTCTGTCTTAGCTAAGTACTTAGTGGGAAACCTCGCCTAGGGTACCGCAGTGGGTGGAGTTTCGTGGTACGGGCGGATCCGGTAGGTAGAGGGGCTACTAAAGAAAAGCTTCGTGGTGACCTTGTTCTGGCCTTAATGAAGATGAAGAATTTTGGCAAAAAGGCTTGGTTGCGAATTGTGGGTAAAGAGCACAATCTCTCGAGAGTTAAACCTAAGATCTTAGCCGTGTCCCCGGTTATGGACAATTTGAGCTACTGGGCAGGGAATGTACGGAAGAATCTCATCACCTTTTATGAATGTATTTAAAATTTGGTATCAACCTTTGAAAACTCATGGGAGATGTAACCATGTGATTATTCTAAAACCCATGGAGGATTTAACCATGGTGTGATTTCATAATGTCATTAAAAGGATTTCAAAATGTTTTGTTTTAAATAAAATATAGGATAAAATTGGTTTTATGCAAATTTGCCTAAACTCCACTAGCCAAATATCATGTAGTTAGTCATTCCCAAAACTGCCACCATATAAGTGTCATTTGCCAGTACATCATTGTACTGACCTCCATTCGTGGGGCTGCATATTCAAACGTGCAGGATTTTCTGAGGAGAAGTACGTGGTAGGATCTCGAGTCTACATTCCAACATGATCTGCTCGTGGCACATGAAGATGATGGAGGCTCATTGCTGATTTACTTTCCGCTGTGTTTATTCTGAGCTAGTCCATGTGACTATGCAATTTGTAAGGTTTTACTTTACCCTTTGGATCAAAGATGTAGTAATTTGATATTATTGCAATGATTACTATATTTTGTAATGTGTGTGCTATCAGTGATCCCGGGAATAGCACTATACACAGGTATCTTGCCTTTGTTTAAAAGGTAGGGTGCTACAGAATGGTATCAGAGCATAGTGTTGCCTGTAGGATCGAGACCCTAGGTTTGGATTAGAAATAGGAAGACCCTAGGGTGAAAAATTTGTCTAATCCTATTTCAATCAAAAAGTTGTTTGCTTTGTGAACTTCTAGTATTCTCACCTACTTCATCTTCAAAAATGTTTTCCTCTTGCCTTAGATGACCTACCATATAAAACAATCAAGGAACTAGAGATGATGACCTGGAACCCGAAGTGAGTGACTGCTGCTTCATGTGACATTCTTCGACTCTGCAAGAAGTGTTTCATGGAAGACCAATGAACAACTTGAAGAAATACTTCGATGTAGACTGCACAACACACGAAGATACACCAAAGGAGTAGAATAGAAACTTGAAACATCCAAAGCAGAAACAGACCAGACCACCATTAACTCCTTTTTTTTATTGAAACAACGCTAGCATTAGAAAGTATTGATCTTACCAAATTGAGGTATGACCATACTAGTTTGTTTGTGTTTGAAATATATTGCTTGATGCTTGTTAGATGTTGATTGTAAGATGTTTTGCCTTGATCTGATGTGTTTGGGTAGGAAATCTCCTTTAGACCTTTCTATCTATTCTCATCTATACCTAACCTAGAGAATGTTTTCTCGGCAAGTCACCATGAAGACAACTTTAGCAAAACCAACCTTGATATTTCCTATCAAGATGAAGAATCGTAGAGTGAGGGATACGCAAAACACTAGTTAGGAATCGATAGAAATGTTTTTCAAAATAGTTCAATAATGGGGATTGAAACATTGATTCAATTCTCCATGGAGGTTTTTGTCAAATTTGTAAGGTTGACCAAGAGTTAGAATACGAGATGTACCAAACTGAAAACAAGAAAATGATTGGGTGCGACATGGATTGGCCCCCATGACGACTACTCATATTGTTTGCTCTTGTTATGAGGAATGGTAAATCTAGAGAGACGTACCTACAAGAAAGACATCGCTGTTAAGCCTGAACCATAGGGTGAATAAATATTATACCCTTATAGTAGGCAAGTGCTGCCAAGCGTAGGACCGCGTTTAGTTTGAAGATCTAGCCACTAGTTTAGAGTGGTAGAAGGATATCGATGACACCAACAAGTAAGAAAATGAAGGATGCCTTGAAGTAATCTGATTGACCCAAGGAGTGACCCATCAGTATCAAAAGTAGTTCAACAACCAACTATTTGGATTAGAAGCCCTAGTATGAAGGAAACCTATGCGACTCACTTTGGAGAGATATGTTGTTCACTATATGTGAATAAACATTCGCCTAATGGATGTTAACTCAGAAACCCTAGATGTTTTCCAAAGATGACCCGAGGTCAAGTCATATACTCGGATGTGCCAAGTCATATCCAATATGAGTTTAGCCTAAACCAAAGACCTAAGACTACCTAACAAAAGTTTCTTTTAAGGGTGGTAGAAGCCATGCCCTTGGATTATGGATTTACATCAGATGCTGCACAAGATGGTGTTTTGGAGAAGGTATCATAAGGAGTTCACCATGACCAAGTGTACTTTAGTAAAGGTTAATACCCATGGGACGATTACCCATAAATGGATGGACACAGTTGATGATATAACCGCATATGGTTTAGTGTAACGTTTTCAAAGCTCGAGGTTAACTTCCGAAATCTTCTCGGAGATGTTCGAAAAAGAAGCAATAGTGAGTATGAACCTATTAGAAGACCTGGACCCAAAACCTTTTCTTTCTAGCCTTTCTCAAATCTCGAGGACGAGATTTCTTTTAAGGGTGGTAATCTGTCACATCCCGAAATTTTCTAAATTTTGGAATATCAAATAAACATAAATTAAATGCTTGATTGTTTGAATTTGATTGAAAATTCACAAAGAATTAAAAAAATTTAAACTTATTTACAAGTTCATTCCAAAATAGTGTTTTCAAAGACTTTTGGTTTTAAAGTATTTTCAAAATCAAACATATAGGCCAAATGTATATAATGATTATTTTGTTTTCACAAAGGGATATTAAAAAGGTTTTTGCAAAATATAGAGTTTTCATAAAACTTAGTTTTGAAAAGATTTTCCAACAATGCTCTATTTTGTTCGGAGGTTTTGAAACTTATAAAACTATTTTATTTGAGAAAACATTAAACCCTAAAAAGGCAATATAGCCACATAGACATGTATATCAAATTTTGGTTTTATAAAGTTTATATTTTTATTCCAAATTTAGCTTTATATTGAAGTATTTTTCATAACGAATCCAACGGTACCTTATTTGCATTTTTCCCATTTTTTGAAGCCAAAGTGTATTTCCAATTTCAAAAAAAAAAGAGAAATCGGGCCGGCCAGCCGAGCCGACCAGCCCAGCAGCCAGCGCCGCCCGCGCGGCAGCCAGCACTCCGCCGCCTCGTCCCGGCCCATCTCCCCGCCCCCAGCCCACCCGGCCGATCCGGCCCAAGCCGCCCCAGCATCCACGCGTGCGCTGCACGCCACGGCCCAGCGCAGCACGCACGCCCGCGCACGCTCGCCGCCGCCCTATTTCCTTTTACTTTTCGTTTTAGTCCCACATCGTTTCCTTAGACAAAATCGCATCAGCCTATTGACCCGGACTTTTGGCTCTCGGGTGCAGCCGCACCCTATATACTCTAAAAAATATAGTAATTTTAAATAAAGTCAAAAAAAATCGAATCCTTTTGGGAATCAAAGATAATCAAGTATTGTACTCGTATAAATTTGTTTGGCCAAAAAATGTTTCACATTGACTTCAGGCAAAAAAATAACAAATCTATGACGAATATAGCGTGAATAGTACTTTAATATAGGACCTTCAAGTCTGTTTTTTTTCACCCAGGAAACAAGAGAAGTTATTCCATGGTAAATCTTTCGTATACGAGTACAATACATGATCATCTTTGATTCCCAAAAACATTTGAATTTTTTTGACCTTTTTCTGAATTATTATATTATTTTTTTCATATAGGGTGCGCTTGCTCCCAGGTTTACCCATGCAATTTCGATCAGCCTATACCCTATATAAAGAGACCACCTAGAAGCCCCAGAGCGCACACGCGCCCAGCGCCCCAGCGCCTCCTCTCTCAAGCCGCGTGCGACACCACGCCATGCGCAGCGCTGCTTAGAGCATCTCCACTCGTCCCCCCGAACAGGCCCCCGGCGAGCGTTTTTTCCATCCGGACGGCGTAATTCGGCCCAGTCGCGCCCCCGGTTCCTCGTTTTCGTCCGGATTTGGGCCTAAATCCATCCGGCGATCCCACGCCATCCCCGGCCCCGGGAGCGCTCGGGGACTCCGGACGAGTGAAAAGCGGGCGTGGCCCCAACTTGTCGGCGACAATGGCCTCCGATCTACGGCAAAACCCTCGTCTTCCCGATCTACGGCAAAACCCTCGTCTTCCCGATCTACGGCAATACCCTCGTCGAACGAAAGCTTTGAACTCTCAAGTGGTGCAACATAGATAGATTATATATATATTTCGAATATAATTCGAATAAACATAGAAATTACATATAAAAACTTTAAAACTAAACTACTTCTTCTTCTTCTTAGAAGGCCCCGCCTCATCGTCGTCGCGGCGACGCTTCCGGCTCGTCACCTCCTCGTCGGAGGAAGTTGAGTCCTCCTCGTCGTCGTCCTCATCGGCCTCTTCGTCCTCCTCCTCCTCGCTCCTCCTCCTCGCTCCTCGCTCCTCCTCCTCTTCCTCGGCCTCTTCCTCGGCTCGCTCCACGGCCTCTTCGTCCTCCTCCTCATCGTCCCACTCGTCCTCGCCGGCCGGCGGGGGAATCGTCGCCGCCGGACGATGCAGCTCGGATCCCACCAATGGCGCCATCCAGGCGGCTTCCCTCGCCGTCGGTGTCCGATGGCCAAGAGATATCGCTCATGGTTGACGGAGGATGGTGACGAGAGAACAGATGAATGGCTCAGCCCGTCGAAAACCGTTTATGTAGGTCTCTCGACGAAAGAGAGCGCCGGTTGCTCTTCCGCGGAGTTCGTGCTCCATTACGGCGGTTCTCGCATCGAGGCCACTTCGACCGTTCCCGACGAGTCGTTTCGGCTCTCCAGTCCACTTCGCGACGGTTCAATGCGGCGAGGAAACTCCGACGATTGCCCTTCCCGGTGACTGCACCGTCGCTATGCACGCGGTGGGTGCGCGTCCATGGGCTCGCGGCTGGAAAAATGGGCCTCCCCAGGCCAAAAACTACATCCATCCGGCGCTAAATTTCGCCGGATTTGGGCGTGGGGAGCCCAAACGAGTGGGGATGCTCTTATGCATACACGGGATGTAACATCCGCAACGCTATTTGGGAAACGCCGCGACCCAATAATCTCGATTTCCGCTCTTTTTACGTTCATTGTCTTTAGTAACTTTGTAATTTTATTTCCTTAGATCTACACTTCCGTTTAGAATAGTGGTTCTTCCATTAAGTTTGTAATTAGATCCTCTACAACTTTCATGTAGAAAGTTTTTCCATCTGAGCAACTTGTTTGGACAACTTTTTGTACACCATTAGAAGTGGAACCACTTAGGACTAGTTTTGTAAAATTCATATCTTGAGTTCTACAAGTCGGATTTCGGCAAACTCTATACCGTTGAAATCAGCAAATCACGTAGATCATGTTAGACATTTTGCATGTCAGTTTTGCACACTTTATTTTCGCGATATCCCTTTGATTCGCAACATCGTCTATAAAATAAATCCCACAAATTTTTTCTGAGATTTTTTTTTGGCGATACGTTTGTAATGGAATTCTCTACAACTTCCGTGTAGAAAGTTCTTCCATCCGGAGAACTTTTTCTAATAACTTTTCGCGAAAAGTGTAGACCTATAACTGGTTTCGACATAGTTTCTTGGTCAAAATGATCCTTATGATCATACCCGTCTTTCAGGACCAGTTATAATTCTTTATATTGTTCACAGATAATGCATAGCTTACCCCTGGTTGTCTAATTCATATTATTCAAATAAAAAATGAGTTATTTGAGTAATTCCATATATCATTAGTTCATATCTAGACCTATGTGTAACTCATACTATCTTAGTAAGTGATGTCACACTTTACTAAATAATGTTTTGAGCTGCGCCATTTGAGACTCGTGTGATTTTATCACATGGATCATTCCATTTACCCATTCTTGAGTAGCAAACAACATTTGACCATAGCTTCTTATCAATCATTTTCTTTCCATGTATTTGACCCATCTGTTCAATATCTCCAACTCATATCTTGCAAGCCATATCTCATGCCATATCTTCTTTATCCAATGACTAAAACACAATGAATAACTACTTGTTGTTTACTTGGTTTGATTTTATTGTTGTTGAATGGTGTGTTTATGTTTTGCTATATTCTATGTTATAGTTTGTACGGAGAGGCACGTATTTTGATTAAGAGAAGTGAACGCGCTTCAACTACCAAAAGGCAAGTGACATTCAAATCCTACCTATTTCATTATGCATTAGTGTTTTTCAACTAGTATGCATGGTAGGATTTTGTTTTCAAAAGAAAAGTATTATGCTATGCTTAGCAAACCCTAGTAGTGTGTAGCTACTCCTGAACTTATTAATAGGATATTTTATTTTTGCTCGCAACATCAAATGCCAAATGTTGTTTCATTGTTTCGATTGTGATGGTTTGCAAAGTGAAAATTAACAACCCTTAATGAATCACCCGGGTGGATTGTTTGAGTGGTGGGCGGCTGCTCAGGGCTCCGATCCCTGGGGATGGACCAGTGAACGGGTGGGTGCCTGAGAGTGCGCGGTTGAATAGGGGTTGCCACCCAGGATTAAAGAGATTATTATGTCGCCCTTGTTTTAGATAGCTTCCAGTGCAACCACAATACATTATGGGCTCTGTCTTAGCTAAGTACTTAGTGGGAAACCTCGCCTAGGGTACCGCCAGTGGGTGGAGTTTCAGGGTACGGGCGGATCCGGTAGGTAGAGGGGCTACTAAAGAAAAGCTTCGTGGTGACCTTGTTCTGGCCTTAATGAAGATGAAGAATTTTGGCAAAAAGGCTTGGTTGCGAATTGTGGGTAAAGAGCACAATCTCTCGAGAGTTAAACCTAAGATCTTAGCCGTGCCCCCGGTTATGGACAATTTGATCTACTGGGCAGGGAATGTACGGAAGAATCTCATCACCTTTTATGAATGTATTTAAAATTTTGTATCAACCTTTGAAAACTCATGGGAGATGTAACCATGTGATTATTCTAAAACCCATGGAGGATTTAACCATGGTGTGATTTCATAATGTCATTAAAAGGATTTCAAATGTTTTGTTTTAAATAAAATATAGGATAAAATTGGTTTTATGCAAATTTTCCTAAACTCCACTAGCCAAATATCATGTAGTTAGTCATGCCCAAAACTGCCACCATATAAGTGTCATTTGCCAGTACATCATTGTACTGACCTCCATTCGTGGGGCTGCATATTCAAACGTGCAGGATTTTCTGAGGAGAAGTACGTGGTAGGATCTCGAGTCTACATTCCAACATGACTGCCTGTGGCACATGAAGATGATGGAGGCTCATTTCTGATTTACTTTCCGCTGTGTTTATTCTGAGCTAGTCCATGTGACTATGCAATTTGTAAGGTTTTACTTTACCCTTTGGATCAAAGATGTAGTAATTTGATACTATTGCAATGATTACTATATTTTGTAATGTGTGTGCTATCAGTGATCCCGGGAATAGCACTATACACAGGTATCTTGCCTTTGTTTAAAAGGTAGGGTGCTACACGTGATGACCCACAAGTATAGGGGGTGTATCGTAGTATCTTCGATAAGTAAGAATGTCGATCCCAACGAGGAGCAGAAGGTGTTGACAAGCAGTTTCGAAGAAGGATTCACTGTAAATGCTCATAGACAAGTATTCAGGGGGTTTTGATGTAACAAATGAATAAAGTACAAGTAAGTAAAATGCGAGAGAAATAATTGCAGCGAGTGGCCCAATCCTTTTTAGCACAAAGGACAAGCCGGTTTGTTTACTTATAATGACCAAACGTTCTTGAGGACACACGGGAATTTAGTCTAGTGCTTTCGCTACATACAGACTGATTAATCTTCATTGTTTTGATAAGTGTTGTGTGGGTGAACCTATGCTAATGTACCGCCCTTCCTAGGACTAATACATACTTGTGATTATACCCCTTGCAAGCATCCGCAACTACAAGAAAGTAATTAAGATAAATCTAACCACAGCCTTAAACTCTAAGATCCTGCGATCCCTCCTGCATCGATATACCAACGGGGGCTCGGGTTTCGTCACTCCGGCAACCCCGTAATTGGCAAACGAGTACAAGATGTATTCCCCTAGGCCCAGAAATGGTGAAGTATCGTGTAGTTGACGTTCACACGACACCACTAGAAGAATGACACCACAACTTAAATATCATAACATTGAATATTACTCAACCATAATTCACTACTAACATTTAGACTTCACCCATGTCCTCAAGAACTAAACGAACTACTCACGAGACATCATATGGAACATGATCCGAGGTGATATGATAATGAATAACAATCTGAACATAAACCTTGGTTCAACGGTTTCACTCAATAGCATCAATAACAAGTAGAAATCAACACCGGGAGAGTTTCCCCTATCAAACAAACAAGATCAAACCCAAATTGTTACAGCGGTGACGAGGTGCAGCGGTGGAGACGGAGGTGATGATGATGAAGATGATGGTGATGGTGATGGAGATGATGTCCAGCTCGATGGCGGTGACGATGGCGTCGATTTCCCCCTCCGGGAGGGAATTTCCTCGGCGGATTCCTGCCCGCCGGAGAGCTCTTTTCTCTCGGTGTTCTCCGCCCCGCGAGAGGCGGCCGTGGCTCTTCGCGACGTACCCTCCGGAGCTTAGGTTTTCGGGACGAAGGGTTTCGCGAAGAAAAGGGGGCGAAAGGGGCTGTGGGGCCCCCACACCACAAGGTGGCGCGGCCGAGCCATGGGCCGCGCCGGCCCGTGGTCCGGCCCCACCTTGGGTCTTCTCGGCTCCCCCTCTGGCTTCCTTCGTCATCTGGAAAAATAGGATTGTTGGTATAATTTCCTTCCACAGTTGATCTTCCGAAATATTGCGTTCTGACGGTGCTTTTTCCAGCAGAATCCTGGCTCCGGTGCTTGATCCTCCAATAATGATGAAACATGCAAAATAGATGAAATAACATAAGTATCGTGTCCAAATATGAAATATATCAATGAATAACAAGCAAATTATGATATAAAATAGTGATGCAAATTGGACGTATCAACTCCCCCAAGCTTAGACTTCGCTTGTCCCCAAGCGAAACCGAACTCAGTAAACAGGACCACATGTTTATGGAGTGAAGAGTCGATAAATAAAATACGGACAAGAAGCATCATATTCATTCACACAAGACATTCTAGTAAACAACTTCCTCATATAACTCAACTTGAAACAAGTATAAGGTAATCACAAATAAAGGTGCATAAGAAATCATAGTTGGTGATGGCAAACTTCGTTCTTGGTCGCAGAACAATTAACGGAGTTATATTTATCTATTGAGCAGCGCTCTCATGTAAAAGTTTATATGGCACAACTTGCATACTCAATCATAATAGTCTCCTCATAATCATTGATAACTTGCAAAGCTATATTCATTCAGATAAAACTTGTACTAAACAAGGAAGAATAAAGGACATGATGAAGCAAATCACAATATAATAGTTTGATCACAACAACTAAAATGCTTGCTTGAGATGGAGGGAAATAGGTTTACTGACTCAACATAAAGTAAAAGACAGGCCCTTCGCAGAGGGAAGCAGGGATTAAATCATGCGCTAGAGCTTTTTCAGTTTTGAAATCATATAAAGAGAATAAAAGTAAAGTTTTGAGAGGTGTTTGTTGTTGTCAACGTCTGGTAATGGGTACTCTAACCCCCTTGCCAAACAGACCTCCAAAGAGCGGCTCCCATGAAGGACATTATCTCTACCAGCAAGGTAGATCATCCCTCTTCTCTTTTGTTTACACATGTACTTTAGTTTATTTAAGGATGACACTCCCCCAACCTTTGCTTACACAAGACATGGTAACCGAATCCTCGGGTGCCTTCCAACAATCTCATACCATGGAGGAGTGTCTATTGCAAAATTAAGTTGCTTACCGATGAATCGAGCAAAACACGTGAAGAGAATTATTAATGAAAGTTGATTAATTGGGGCTGGGAACCCCGTTGCCAGCTCTTATTGCAAAATTATAGGATAAGTGGATGAAGCCACTGGTCCATTAGTGGAAGCTGCCTAACAAGACTGAAAGATAAAACACCACATACTTCCTCATGAGCTATAAAAGATTGACACAAATAAGAAGTAATAAATTTTGAATTGTTTAAAGGTAGCACATGAAGTATTTACTTGGAATGGCAGGAAATACCACAAAATAGGTAGTTATAGTGGACACACATGGCATGGGTTTTGGTTTAAAGGTTTGGATGCACGAGAAGCATTCCCTCTCAGTAAAGGTCTTTGGCTAGCAAGGTTAAATAGCAAGCATAAGAGTTGAGGGAAACAAAAAAATATACATGTGATAGAAACAATCATGCATCTTACTTGTAAGCTCAAACAATCTTAACTTCAGAATAATAAGCTATGAGCTAACAAGAAAGGAAGACAATGAAACAACTATATGTATTTCTCTTTTCTACTTAAACCTCAAGGTGTTGTTGCTATTGACCAATGCTAAGTTTGCCAAAACCAAATAGATTTATGATACGTCTCCAACGTATCGATAATTTCTTGTGTTCCATGCCACATTATTGATGTTATCTACATGTTATATGCACACTTTATGTCATATTCGTGCATTTTCTGGAACTAACCTATTAACAAGATGCCGAAGTGCCGCTTCTCGTTTTCTCGCTGTTTTTGGTTTCGTAAATCCTAGTAACGAAATATTCTCGAATCGGACGAAATCAAAGCCAAAGATCTTAGAATCCCCGGAAGCATCCAGAACACACCGGAGAAGTCGAGGGGGGCCATAGGCCCACCAAACCACAGGCCGGCGCGGCCGAGAGGGGGCCGCGCCGCCCTATAGTCCGGCCCCCACGCCGGCCCTCCCGCGCCGCCTCTCCGCCTATATAAAGCCCCCGGATCGAAAACCCCGATGCGAAGAACCACGATACGGAAAACCTTCCGGAGCCGCCGCCATCGCGAAGCCAAGATCCGGGGGACAGGAGTCTCTCGTTCCGGCACCCTGCCGGAGCGGGGAAGTGCCCCCGGAAGGCTTCTCCATCGACACCGCTGCCATCTCCACCGCCATCTTCATCACCGCTGCTGCTCCCATGAGGAGGGAGTAGTTCTCCATCGAGGCTCGGGGCTGTACCGGTAGCTATGTGGTTCATCTCTCTCCTATGTGTTTCAATACAATAATCTCATGAGCTGCCTTACATGATTGAGATTCATATGATGATGCTTGTAATCTAGATGTCATTATGCTAGTCAAGTGAGTTTTACTTATGTGATCTCCGGAGACTCCTAGTCCCACGTGTGTAAAGGTGACAAGTGTGTGCACCGTGTGGGTCTCTTAGGCCATATTTCACAGAATACTTACTCAATGTTGAAAGGCATAGTGAGGTGCTTATTTATATCTCTTTAAGATTGCAATGTGTTTGTATCACAATTTATCTATGTGCTACTCTAGTGATGCGTTATTAAAGTAGTTTTATTCCTCCTGCATGTGTGCAAAGGTGACAGTGCGTGCACCGTGTTAGTACTTGGTTTATGCTATGATCATGATCTCTTGTAGATTGCGAAGTTAACTATTGCTATGATAATATTGATGTGATCTATTCCTCCTACATATGCATGAAGGTGACAAGTGTGCATGCTATGCTAGTATTTGGTTTAGTCTTTTGATCTATCTTACACTAAAGGTTACTAAAATATGAGCATTATTGTGGAGCTTGTTAACTCCGGCATTGAGGGTTCGTGTAATCCTACGCAATGTGTTCATCATCCAACAAGAGAGTGTAGAGTATGCATTTATCTGTTCCGTTATGTGATCAATGTTGAGAGTGTCCACTAGTGAAAGTCTAATCCCTAGGCCTTGTTCCTAAATATCGCTATCACTCGCTTGTTTACTCGTTTTACTCGCGTTACTACTCGCTGCGTTACTACTACTTGTTTACTCGTCCCGGGCAAAGCACTTTTCTCGGTGCCGTTTCTACTACTTATTCATACCACCCGTATTTCACTATCTCTTCGCCGAACTAGTGCACCTATTAGGTGTGTTGGGGACACAAGAGACTTCTTGCTTTGTGGTTGCAGTGGTTGCATGAGAGGGATATCTTTGACCTCTTCCTCCCCGAGATCGATAAACCTTGGGTGATCCACTTAAGGGAAACTTGCTCGCTGTTCTACAAACCTCTCGCTCTTGGAGGCCCAACACTGTCTACAAGAATAGAAGCTCCCGTAGACATCAAGCACTTTTCTCGGCGCCGTTGCCGGGGAGGAAAGGTAAAAGGCACTCATACTACGGTCTCGGGTAAAGTATTTTTCTCGGCGCCGTTGTGTGTGTGCTCGAAGCTATTTCCTTTAGATCCTGCAATTGCATCTTTTTGTTTCTTGTTTACACTAGTTTGGCATAATGTACAAGAGTGAGCTTCTTATTCTATTTCCTGATTTAAAACATGGATTGTTTGATGCGAAAATTAAAAAACCTATGAAATCTTCTTTGCATGCCGGTAGTAATATTAGTATGAACGCTTTGAACACCATTGTTGACAATAATATAGAAAGTTCTAAGCTTGGGGAAGCTGGTTTTCATGATATTTTTAGTCCCCCAAGCATTGAGGAGAAAATTTTCTTTGATGATACTTTGCCTCCTATTTCGATGATGATAATGATAGTGGTCTTTTTGTGCCACCTACTATGGAGAGTAAATTTTGTTGTGATTATACTATGCCTCCTACACTTGATGAGAATAATAATGATAGCTACTTTGTTGAATTTGCTCCCGCTATTACTAATAAAATTGATTATGCTTATGTGGAGAGTAATAATTTTATGCATGAGACTCATGATAAGAATGCTTTATGTGATAGTTATATTGTTGAGTTTGCTCATGTTGCTACTGAAAGTTATTATGAGAGAGGAAAATATGGTTGTAGAAGTTTTCATGTTACTAAAACACCTCTCTATGTGCTGAAATTTTTGAAGCTACACTTGTTTTATCCTCCTATGCTTGTTACTTTGCTCCTCATGAACTTGTTTATTTACAAGATTCCTATGCATAGGAAGCATGTTAGACTTAAATGTGTTTTGAATTTGCCTCTTGATGCTCTCTTTTGCTTCACATACTATCTTTTGCGAGTGCATCATTAAAACTGCTGAGCCCATCTTAATGCCTAAAAAGAAAGAACTTCTTGGGAGATAACCCATGTGTTATTTTGCTACAGTACTTTGTTTTATATTTGTGTCTTGGAAGTTGTTTACTACTGTAGCAACCTCTCCTTATCTTAGTTTTGTGTTTTGTTGTGCCAAGTAAAGTCTTTGATAGTAAACTAAGTACTAGATTTGGATTACTGCGCAGAAACAGATTTCTTTGCTGTCACGAATCTGGGTCTAATTCTCTGTAGGTAACTCAGAAAATTATGCCAATTTACGTGAGTGATCCTCAGATATGTACGCAACTTTCATTCAATTTGAGCATTTTCGTTTGAGCAAGTCTGGTGGCCTAATAAAATCCATCTTTACGGACTGTTCTGTTTTGACAGATTCTGTCTTTTATTTCGCATTGCCTCTTTTGCTATGTTGGATGAATTTCTTTGATCCATTAATGTCCAAGTAGCTTTATGCAATGTCCAGAAGTGTTAAGAATGATTGTGTCACCTCTGAACATGTTAATTTTTATTGTCCACTAACCCTCTAATGAGTTGTTTCGAGTTTGGTGTGGAGGAAGTTTTCAAGGGTCAAGAGAGGAGGATGATATACTACGATCAAGAAGAGTGAAAAGTCTAAGCTTGGGGATGCCCCGGTGGTTCATCCCTGCATATATCAAGAAGACTCAAGCGTCTAAGCTTGGGGATGCCCAAGGCATCCCCTTCTTCATCGATAAATTATCAGGTTCCTTCTCTTGAAACTATATTTTTATTCGGTCACATCTTATGTACTTTACTTGGAGCGTCTGTTTGTTTGTTTCTATTTTGTTTGTGTTTGAATAAATTGGATTACATCATGCTTGTGTGGGAGAGAGACACGCTCCGCTGGTTCATATGAACACATGTGTTCTTAGCTCATAATATTCATGGCGAAGTTTCCTCTTCGTTAAATTGTTATATGGTTGGAATTGGAAAATGATACATGTAGTAATTTGCTATAATGTCTTGGGTAATGTGATACTTGGCAATTGTTGTGCTCATGTTTAAGCTCTTGCATCATATACTTTGCACCTATTAGTGAAGAATACATAGAGCATGCTAAAATTTGGTTTGCATAATTGGTCTCTCTAAAGTCTAGATAATTTCTAGTATTGAGTTTTGAACAACAAGGAAGACGGTGTAGAGTCTTATAATGTTTACAATATGTCTTTTATGTGAGTTTTGCTGCACCGGTTCATCCTTGTGTTTGTTTCAAATAACCTTGCTAGCCTAAACCTTGTATCGAGAGGGAATACTTCTCATGCATCCAAATACTTGAGCCAACCACTATGCCATTTGTGTCCACCATACCTACCTACTACATGGTATTTCTCCGCCATTCCAAAGTAAATTGCTTGAGTGCTACCTTTAAATAATTCAAAATTTATCACCTCTGATTTGTGTCAATGTTTTATAGCTCATGAGGAAGTATGTGGTGTTTTATCTTTCGATCTTGTCATTTACTTCGACAACTTTCACAATGGACTAGTGGCTTCATCCGCTTATCCAATAATTTTGCAAAAAGAGCTGGCAATGGGGTTCCCGAGCTCCGATTAATTAACTTGCATTAATAATTCTCTTCACATGTTTTGCTCGATTCATCGGTAAGCAACTTAATTTTGCAAATAGACACTCCTTCATGGTATGTGATTGTTGGAAGGCACCCGAGGATTCGGTTAGCCATGGCTTGTGTAAGCAAAAGGTTGGGAGGAGTGTCATCCATAAATAAAGAAAAACTAAACTAAAGTACATGTGTAAACAAAAGAGAAGAGGGATGATCTACCTTGTCTGGTAGAGATAACGTCCTTCATGAGAGCCGCTCTTGAAAGTCCGGTTGATGAGGTAGTTAGAGTACCCGCTACCATTCGTTGACAACAACATACACCTCTCAAAACTTTATTTTTATGCTCTCTTTATGTTTTCAAAATCAAAGCTCTAGCACAAATATAGCAATCGATGCTTTTCCTCTATGGAGGACCATTCTTTTACTTTCATTGTTGAGTCAGCTTCACCTATTTCTCTCCATCTCAAGAAGCAAACACTTGTGTGAACTGTGCATTGATTCTTACATATTTGCATATTGCATTTGTTATATTGCTTTGCATTGACAATTATCCATGAGATATACATGTTATAAGTTGAAAGCAACCGCTGAAACTTCATCTTCCTTTGTGTTGCTTCAATACCTTTACTTTGAATTATTACTTTATGAGTTAACTCTTATGCAAGACTTATTGATGCTTGTCTTGAAGTGCTATTCATGAAAAGTCTTTGCTTTATGATTCAGCTTGTTTACCCATGTCATATACATTGTTTTGATCGCCGGATTCACTACATATGCTTTACAAATAGTATGATCAAGTTTATGATGGCATGTCACTCCAGAAATTATCTTTGTTATCGTTCTACCTCGCTCGGGACGAGCGTAACTAAGCTTGGGGATGCCGATACGTCTCCAACGTATCGATAATTTCTTGTGTTCCATGCCACATTATTGATGTTATCTACATGTTATATGCACACTTTATGTCATATTCGTGCATTTTCTCGGAACTAACCTATTAACAAGATGCCGAAGTGCCGCTCTCGTTTTCTGCTGTTTTTGGTTTCGTAAATCCTAGTAACGAAATATTCTCGAATCGGACGAAATCAAAGCCAAAGATCTTAGAATCCCCGGAAGCATCCAGAACACACCGAGAAGTCAGAGGGGGGCCACAGGCCCACCAAACTACAGGCTGGCGCGGCCAGAGGGGGGGCCGCGCCGCCCTATAGTCTGGCCCCCCTGACAGCCCTCCTGCGCCGCCTCTCCGCCTATATAAAGCCCCTGGATCGAAAACCCTGATGCGAAGAACCACGATACGGAAAACCTTCCAGAGCCGCCGCCATCGCGAAGCCAAGATCTGGGGGACAGAGTCTCCGTTCCGGCACCCTGCCGGAGCGGGGAAGTGCCCCCGAAGGCTTCTCCATCGACACCGCTGCCATCTCCACCGCCATCTTCATCACCGCCGCTGCTCCCATGAGGAGGGAGTAGTTCTCCATCGAGGCTCGGGGCTGTACCGGTAGCTATGTGGTTCATCTCTCTCCTATGTGTTTCAATACAATAATCTCATGAGCTGCCTTACATGATTGAGATTCATATGATGATGCTTGTAATCTAGATGTCATTATGCTAGTCAAGTGAGTTTTACTTATGTGATCTCCGGAGACTCCTAGTCCCACGTGTGTAAAGGTGACAAGTGTGTGCACCGTGTGGGTCTCTTAGGCCATATTTCACGTAATACTTACTCAATGTTGAAAGGCATAGTGAGGTGCTTATTTATATCTCTTTAAGATTGCAATGTGTTTGTATCACAATTTATCTATGTGCTACTCTAGTGATGTGTTATTAAAGTAGTTTTATTCCTCCCGCATGTGTGCAAAGGTGACAATGCGTGCACCGTGTTAGTACTTGGTTTATGCTATGATCATGATCTCTTGTAGATTGCGAAGTTAACTATTGCTATGATAATATTGATGTGATCTATTCCTCCTACATATGCATGAAGGTGACAAGTGTGCATGCTATGCTAGTACTTGGTTTAGTCTTGTTGATCTATCTTACACTAAAGGTTACTAAAATATGAGCATTATTGTGGAGCTTGTTAACTCCGGCATTGAGGGTTCGTGTAATCCTACGCAATGTGTTCATCATCCAACAAGAGAGTGTAGAGTATGCATTTATCTATTCCGTTATGTGATCAATGTTGAGAGTGTCCACTAGTGAAAGTCTAATCCCTAGGCCTTGTTCCTAAATACTGCTATCGCTCGCTTGTTTACTCGTTTTATCACTAGCGTTACTACTCGCTGCGTTACTACTGCTTGTTTACTGTCCTGGGCAAAGCACTTTTCTGGTGCCGTTTCTACTACTTATTCATCATACCACCTGTATTTCACTATCTCTTCGCCGAACTAGTGCACCTATTAGGTGTGTTGGGGACACAAGAGACTTCTTGCTTTGTGGTTGCAGGGTTGCATGAGAGGGATATCTTTGACCTCTTCCTCCCTGAGATCGATAAACCTTGGGTGATCCACTTAAGGGAAACTTGTCGCTGTTCTACAAACCTCTCGCTCTTGGAGGCCCAACACTCGTCTACAAGAATAGAAGCTCCCGTAGACATCGACTTCCCCGGCCTACCCGAGCCCTCGCGATCTCTCGTCATCCGGCCGCTCGCCGAGCCGCTTCATCGACGCTCGTCATCAACCGGACCGGATCATCCCCGCCGTACCTCGAAACCATATGCTCATCCAGCCAGCCTACCGCAAGCCGCTCTCAGCTGCGGTATCGCCCACCCCACGTGAGCCGCTCGCCGGATCGCCGTCCATCGCATCGTATCTTGCTCACCGACACCGCCGTGCATGAACCGGATCTCGCTTCACCGGCGCCGTGCATGATCTAAACTCTTCTACTCGTCGCTTTTCTATTGCTTGCCTCGCAAGTTCTTGTTTAATCTTGGGGGAACTCTGTTTGTGCTAACGACGCGCCGTTACTTTTTTGCGGATGAGATGAGTAACCATGAAGTGTAATGGCCGTCTCTCCAACCCCAAGTAGCACATGTAGCGTACTTCATCACCGGATCTATCAACCCTGTGAAGATCCGTCGTGACTCTCACGCAGTGCTTCTCCTAATGTAAGTCCCTTGTTTTAGCGCCATGTTCTGGGTTCAGATGCTTGTTTGTCTGAAGCTCTTTTAGTTCATTCCTAGCTATGACCATAACACGTTGCTATTTTCTACTTCATTGCTAACTTTAAGCGATTGAACATTTTGGTTTGCATTCCCTGCTCTGTAGATGTAGCCATCATAACTTCTATCTTGCGCAGTCGTTGTTACAAAAATTATAGGTATTATAGTAACATCCTCGCTATTATTTAGTTCATGGCCAATTTTAAGTAATTGCACATGTTGGTTCGCATTCCTCGCTCTATAGCTTTTGGCATCGTAACTTCTATATTTGGTTTACATTCCCTTCTCTCGTAGATCTAGCCATCATAACTTTATCTTGCTCGACCGTTGTTACAAAAATTATGGCCTCGCTACTATGTTGTTTGTGCCAATTTTTTACTCCATGAACATGTTGGCTTGCATTCCTCGTACTACGTGTGATGCCATTGTTTTGTATCTAGTTCATTGTAAGCTAACAAAGTAAGGACTTAGTTTGGCATGCTATCACTCGCTATCTAGCCCGTAGTACAAATAAACTTGTCATACTACTAGATAATAATTTTGCGTGCCATCTTGTTCTTCAAAAGCTGCATTATTGACTTGTTTCTCTCGACTTGGCATGACGCTCACATATGGAAAGTCGAACATATTGGTTTGCATTCCCTCTTATACAAGTTCACAGGTGATCCCACTATATTCCGTATCCGGTCCATCCTAAGCTCCAGCATTAACTATCCTCTATGTGTTGCTCATTACAAGTTTATATCCCGAAACATCTTGATTTGCATCCCCTTCACTATAAGTTCGGGAGTATTATTTAGTTCACGGCCAAAATGAAGTAATTGCACTTGGCACATGTTGGTTCACATTCCCTCCTCTTTAGCTTTTGCCATCGTAACTTCTATTTTTGGTTTACATTCCTCGCTCCGTAGATGTAGCCATCATAACTTCATCTTGCTCAGCCGTTGTTACAAAATTTATAGCCTCACTACTATGTTGTTCATGCCAATTTTGTACTCCCTGAACATGTTGGTTTGCATGGGACTCGACAGTAGTAAGTCTGCCGTTTCATTCTAACATGCTCTGTTATATTGGCTGTTGGTATGCGGCATGCACTCTTTGTTTGCTTATTGTGCGCATTACAATGATCTTGTTATAACGACGAAATGATGAGTTCCAAATTCTTTGGCAAACAATATTGCAGTTGTCTTTGCGTTTCCATTGTTGCTGTCTTAACTTGTAATGTCTTTGTTTCGTATATAGGTGCTGCATGGACAACTTAAAAGATTGCCTGATCGCTTCATTGTATTGCTAGGTTTAATTACCATTCAATTTCTCCGGGTTCCGTAATATTTTTTCAAAGCCTTGCAAACTTGATGTAATATTTAGTTAGTTTTTATAGTTCTTTCGCGCATTTTTTCTTTGGTGCTTGTCGTAAGTGAGGCTATCCGACAGAAATCAATGCCGCGTAAATATTCTCAGTATCTAAATCACGAATTCCCATCCCTTAAACGGCCCAATTAAGCGAAATCACATACGCGCCGGCCCGCAAAATCCTAAAGCGCCTTTTACGCCGCAGATATAAACAAGAACTCAAACGGGCTGGCCCACTTACTTATTGGGCCAGCCCACTTGATTAACTGTGGACCCCACACTTTTATTGGGCCGGCCCACTTGCTTTAAGGTGGACCCCACCCACTACAGGGCCGGCCCACCAACTAGTTGGGCCAGCCCAATTGCTTTTGTGGTGGTCCCCACGTACTAAACGGGCCGGCCCTTTAAGACGAATGTGGGACCCACTCGTGTTTTTGGCCCGGCCCACTAGCCTGTTGGGCCGGCCCACTTGCTCTATGGTGGACCCCACATACTAAATGGGCCGGCCCTTTTACAGGAAAGTGGGACCCACCGATGTTTTTGGCTCGGCCCACAAGCGTGTTGGGCCGGCCCACTTGCTATACGGTGGACCCCACATACTAAATGGGCCGGCCGTTTAACCGGAAAGTGGGACCCACCAGCGTTTTGGCCCGGCCCACTATCTTGTTGGGCCGGCCCACTTGCTATATGGTGGACCCCACATACTAAATGGGCCGGCCCTTTAGCAGGAAGTGGGACCCACCAGAGTTTTTTTGGCCCGGCCCACTATCTTGTTGGGCCGGCCCACTCGCTCTATGGTGGACCCCACATGCTAAATGGGCCAGCCCTGTAACAGGAAGTGGGACCCACTCGTGTTTTTGGCCCGGCCCACTATCTTGTTGGGCCGGCCCACTTGCTATATGGTGGACCCCACATACTAAATGGGCCGGCCTTTTAACAGGAAAGTGGGACCCACATGCTAATTGGGCCGGCCCACTAACTTCTTGGGCCGGCCCAGCTGCTTTAATGTGGACCCCACTTTGTAAATGGGCCGCCCGTACTGCAGAAGTGGGTCCCACATGTCTTGTGGGCCGGCCCTTTTGCCTCTTGACCGGTCAATCGAGTGCATTCGGCCCGGCCCACATGCTTAGTGGGCCGACCCATTAAAGTTTTGACCAGTCAACCTTAGAGGTTAGGCCCGGCCCACGTAACTAATGGACCAGCCCGACCATATAGTTGACCGGTCAAACTATGTCACCTGGCCCGGCCCGCAAACTTATTGGGCCGGCCCGCTTAAGACGTGGCAGGCCTCGTGTGGGCCTACCATCTACCACGGGTTTCGACCGGTTAACGCCGTTAACCGCCGCTAACGGCGTCCGCCACGTGTCGGCTTGCATGACGTCGGCAGCCAACGGGCTCCCGAAACACTTGGGCAACGGTCCGATTTTCCGTGGCGGAAGGGCGCCCAAGCACGACGGACCGAAAAAATCGTCGTAGGACTTTGCCTGACGCAGTTTCCACAACAGAACCCATATCGTCGGGTTAGGCCCATAGGCGACGAAAAATACCCCTTAGCGGACGATTTTGAGACGTTGTCTATCAGAACTTTTCTTGTAGTGGAGGAGCCCCTTGTTGAGGGCAACGTTGAGAAGATAGGAGGGGCGGAAGATAGGATGGTAGTGATTGAGGTCAAGAAGCAGCTGTACCGTGTTGGGCATCTCGCTGTTGGATTTCATGAATTATTATAGATGTGTGAGTAGAAGAAATTTAAAAGGGAAGCATAATTGAAGAATGCTGATGACAATGAGCACTCATCGTGGTTGATGTGAACGCTGAAGAGGTGTTTCATATGTACTAATTTGTATATAGCTAGAGTGATTTTGAGCTTCTGATGAGGTCCTTATATTATATTAAAAGAGAACACCAATACAATTTTGAACTTGCTGTTATTTTTTCGACTATTAAACCAAATCTATTTTTTTACTGGAAAGGTACTTGTGATGGAGAACAAATATATTTGATATAAGTGCTTGCTTTCTTGTGAATCACATGCTCAATGTGTATATTTGGAGATCATATAGTTACATATTCTTTAGAATACATGGATGCTTATTTAGCGTAAATACTGATGCATGATTGTGCTGAGATTTAATGATTGCAGTACCATCTCAAACAAAAGAGATTAGTCAGCGGAAAGTGTTATAATTCATTCATCCATTTCAACAAGAAGGAAGGATCTCCCCTGACTTGCAAACAAAGATTGACTGACTTTACTGACATAAACGTCACATGACTTCAAGTCGATGTCATGTCAACGTGTCAAAGTCACTTGCACTTAGCAGCCTTGCGAATATTAATTGGGCAAGATAAAATTATGGCGGATTAGCTATGTCCTGACTTCTGTCATGCATGGGTAGCAAATGGGGACCTATCATGAGCCTCAAGATTTAAGGCCAAAAAAATCTCAGTCATATATAATACCATAGATAGAACTTATGGTTATAGTACTGTCTCATTTTTTCCTTTGCCTCGGGGCGCAATGGGTCATGTACCTATGCTATTACTGGTCTATATTATTTATGTTTAAATTATTCTGTACCAGAATACCTCTGCTGCCACTACTATTCATTGAGTAAGAGAAATGGTTGAATGTATATGTATAAAATTGACATCTATTATGTTACTTTGTTGTTTTATTTAATATTTGTTTCGCTTGTATCAAATAAATGTTCTTTAGTTTGCTTAATATATGTTCAATCCATAACCCTAATGAAAAGGATGTTGGGTGGGTCTAAGGGATCGGAAGAGGAAGAGGAAGACATTAGGAGAGGCGGAAGGAACCATCGAATGGGGGCAGAGGAAGTAGCCAAAGGAAGGCCAAGGGCCCGCCGAGGATATTTTCTCCAATGCACGCCGTCGGATGCTGATGGAGCTCAGCGTGGATGGTCAGCCAACCAGCCCTCCCTTTACCACAGCGGTGGCGGCGGGAGCGGTAGCAGGAGGGGCAGAACTCCGCTCCGAGCCTATAATTAGCTAAACCTTATGGTTTCAATTCTAACTTGATTCTGCATTTGCGCGATAGTGCAACGGGTCATCTAGTATCATAAAAGTACCAATTACGGACACTAGGCACTATGCCCTAACAATCTTATGCTATTACATGACCAATCTCATCCAATCCCTACCATCCCCTTCGGCCTACAGCGGGGGAATTACTCACACATGGATGGGGGAAACATGGTCGGGTCGATGGAGAGGCGTCTGTGATGATGATGGCGATGATCTCCTCCAATTCCCCGTCCCGCGGAGTGCCGTAACGGAGTTTCGGTCCCGAGACGGAGTTTCGCGACGGTGGCGGCGTACTGGATGGTTTTTGGCGATTTCGACTTCTCCCCGTGCGTTTTTAGGTCAAAGGCAATAAGTAGTCCGAAGGAGGGCGTCGGGGGCCAGCCGAGGCCGCCACACACTAGGGCCGCGCGCCCTCCCCGGGCCGCGCCGACCTAGTGTGTGGGGCCCCTGGCCCCCACCCGGCTTGCCCTTCTCGGCTCCGTCAATATTCTGGGAAAATAGGACCTTCCGCATAAATTCCGAGGATTTTCCTGAAAGTTGGATTTTTGCACAAAAACGAGACACCAGAGCAATTCTGCTGAAAACAGCGTTATTCCGTGTTAGTTGCATCCAAAATACAAAAATTAGAGGCAAAACAATAGCAAAAGTGTTCGGGAAAGTAGATACGTTTTGGACGTATCAGGCCCCAGCCTGGCCGCGCCGCCCTATGAGGAGGCCACCTCGTTGCTCCTTTCCGACTCTGGTTCGACCTGGTACTTTCCTTTTATCGTGAATTTTTTTGCTATATAATCTCCTGGACCCCTGGAGTTCCGTATATCGTTTTCTCGTTGTGTTTTGTTTCGTGCTGTGTTCTGCCAGGATCTTCGTCGGATCTAGAGCCATCATGTCTTCGTCGGGAACTCCGAAGGACAGCTTCCTTGAGAACGTCGTCAACCCGTACATGAGTGAGTTGAAGATGCACCCCAAGGAATTGCTGCTCGTCAATGGAGAGTTGCAGATTGAAGATGTCCGGGGTCCCAAGGGAGAAGGAAGCTTGGAAGACAGGATGGAGAAGCTAGAACAAGAGGTCTTTAACTACAAGAAGATGGCTGAGCGTGAAGTGGACATCTTCCACAAGATCGTGTCTGAACTTCTTGATGAACACGAGAAGGAGACTGCAAAGCTGAGGAGTGATATCCTCTCACTTCACGACAGCACCAACAAACTCCAAGCTCAGCTCTATGATGTTCAGAATCAAAACTGTGAGTATGAAAACAGGTTTAAACACATAAGTTATGCTGCTAGTTTCAGGATCCCTGAGACCAAGATGTCGTTTGTTGATGGAGAGCCTCTTCCTTGGAAGTCTGATGATGGGAAGAATTCACCACCGCCGGAGGAGTAATTCATCATCGGTATTGGCATCCCCTTGGTTTGTTCCAAGCTTGGGGGAGTGCCGCGGTATCACATCATCACTATCTTTTACCTTTTTACTATCAAGTAGTGTCATATCATGAGTAGGGAAGTTATCATATAAGATGTGTTGCGGTATGAAAGTATCTCTCTTTTAGTGGTTATCTATGTATCCCTTGGTGTGAGTTATCGTTATGGAATATTAATGAGAAGTCTTATCATTTACATATTGCACATCTTATTTTAGTTTGCAATCTCTATTATATGATTGATCTTGTTGTTAGTGTGGGGATCACTTTGGGAGCATTGAGTAAATCTATTTGGTTTTGGCAAACTTAGCATTGGTCAATAGCAACAACACTTTGAGTTTTCAGTAGAGAAGAGGAAATACATGTAGATATGTTATTATCTTTCTTGTTAGTTCCTAGCTTAGTATTCTGAAGATAAAATTGTTTGTGCTTACAAGTAAGATGCATGATTATGTCTATCACATGTATATTTGTTTGTTTCCCTCAACTCTTATGCTTGCTAATTAACCTTGCTAGCCAAAGATCTGTACCGGGAGGGAATACTTCTCGTGCATCCAAAACCCTTAAACCAAACCTATGCCATCAGTGTCCACCATAACTACCTACTATGTGGTATTTCCCTACCATTCCAAGTAAATACTTCATGTGCTACCTTTAAGCAATTCAAAAACTATTACCTCTTATTTGTGTCAATGTTTTATAGCTCATGAGGAAGTATGTGGTGTTTTATCTTTCAGTCTTGTTAGGCAGCTTCCACTAATGGACTAGTGGCTTCATCCACTTATCCTATAATTCTGCAAAAAGAGCTGGCAACGGGGTTCCCAGCCCCAATTAATCAACCTTCATTAATAACTCTCTTCACATGTTTTGCCCCGATTCATCAGTAAGCAACTTAATTTTGCAATAGACACTCCTTCATGGTATGAGATTGTTGGAAGGCACCCGAGGATTCGGTTAGCCATGGCTTGTGTAAGCAAAGGTTGGGGGGAGTGTCATCCTTAAATAAACTAAAGTACATGTGTAAACAAAAAAGAAGAGGGATGATCTACCTTGCTGGTAGAGATAACGACCTTCATGGGAGCCGCTCTTTGGAGGTCTGTTTGGCAAGGGGGTTAGAGTACCCACTACCATTCGTTGACAACAACAAACACCTCTCAAAACTTTACTTTTATGCTCTCTATATGATTTCAAAACTTAAAAAGCTCTAGCACATGATTTAATCCCCGCTTCCTCTCGCGAAGGGCATGTCTTTTACTTTATGTTGAGTCAGTAAACCTATTTCCCTCCATCTCAAGCAAGCATTTGAGTTGTTGTGATCAAACCATCTATATTGTGATCTATTTCATCATGTCTTTTATTCTTCTTTGTTTAGTACAAGTTTTATCTGAATGAATATGGCGTTGAAAGTTATCAATGATTATGAGGAGATTATTATGATTGAGTATGCAAGTTTACCATAAGCTTTAATATGGGAGCGCTGCTCAATAGATAATTATAATCTGTTAACTGTTCTCTGACCAGGAACGAAGTTTGCCATCACCAATTATGATTTCTTATGCACCTTTATTTGTGATTTCCTTTTACTTGTTTCAAGTTGAATTATATGAGGAGGTTGTGCACTAGAATGTCTTGGGTGAATGAATATGATGCTTCTTGTCCGTATTTTATTTATCGACTCTTCACTCCATAAACATGTGGTCTTGTTTACCGAGTTCAGTTTCGCTTGGGGACAAGCGAAGTCTAAGCTTGGGGGGAGTTGATACGTCCATTTTGCATCACTATTTTATATCATAATTTGTTGTTATTCATTGTTATATTTCATATTTGGAGATGATACTTATGTTATTTCATCTATTTTGCATGTTTCATGATTATTTGGGGATCGCGCACTGGAGTCGGGATTCTCGCTGGAAAAAGCACCGCAGAATGCAATATTTCGGAAGATCAACAGTTGACGGAAATTATATGAAAAATCCTATTTTTCCAGAAGACGAAGGGAGCCAGAAGGGGGAGCCGAGGGGAGCCGAGGTGGGCCCACCTCATAGGCCGGCGCGGCCCAAGGCCTGGCCGCGCCGCCCTGTGAGGAGGGGGCCCACAGCCCCCTCTTGCCTCCTTTTCTTCGCGTACATCTTCGTCCCGAAAACCTAAGCTCCAGAGGATAGTCGCGAAGAGTCACAGCCGCCTCTGCGGGGCGGAGAACACCAGAGAGAAAAGAGCTCTTCGGCAGGCTGAAATCCACCGGGGAAATTCCCTCCCGGAGGGGGAAATCGACGCCATCGTCATCGTCATCGAGCTGGACATCATCTCCATCATCATCATCATCATCATCATCATCACCGCCATCTCCACCGCTGTAACAATTTGGGTTTGATCTTGATTGTTTGATAGGGGAAACTCTCCCGGTGTTGATTTCTACTTGTTATTGATGCTATTGAGTGAAACTATTGAACCAAGGTTTATGTTCAGCATTGTTATTCATCATCATATCACCTCTGATCATGTTCCATATGATGTCTCGTGAGTAGTTCGTTTAGTTCTCGAGGACATGGGTGAAGTCTAAATGTTAGTAGTGAATTATGTTGGTTAGTATTCAATGTTCTGATATTTAAGTTGTGGTGTTATTCTTCTAGTGGTGTCGTGTGAATGTCGACTACATGACACTTCACCATTTATGGGCCTAGGGGAATGCATCTTGTATTCGTTTGCCAATTGCGGGGTTGCCGGAGTGACAGAAACCTAAACCCCCATTGGTATATCGGTGCGGGAGGGATAGCGGGATCTCGCAGTTTAAGGTTGTGGTTAGATTTATCTTAATTACTTTCTTGTAGTTGCGGATGCTTGCAAGGGGTATAATCACAAGTATGCTAAGTGTAACTATAGCAACTAGAGCTAAGCAAGATAGGCACAAGATATATGTAGCACAAGTGATAGCAAGATATATGTACTTCAAGCACGATGGCTATCACAAGGAAAGAGAGCTCGGGTATAGAAATAACCGAGGCACGCGGAGACGAGGATGTATTCCCGTGTTCCCTTGCTTTGCAACAAGGTACGTCGCGTTTGGAGGAGTGGAGGTCCCACGAAGGATTCCCCGCGCCACGAAGGCTCACCCTATTCTCCGAACCACACCCACGAAGGATAATGGCCCTTTCCTTATGGTTAGCTTTTCCTCCGCTCCGGAGATGGCAAGCTCCACAACCACTTCACAAGCTCCACGAAGGAGAAGCCCGGGCCTCTTCACAATCTTCTTGAAGAGATCACCGGAGCACCAACCGCCAAGCCAACCGATACGTCTCCGACGTATCGATAATTTCTTATGTTCTATGCCATATTATTGATGATACCTACATGTTTTATGCACACTTTATGTCATATTCGTGCATTTTCTGGAACTAACCTATTAACAAGATGCCGAAGTGCCATTTGTTGTTTTCTGCTGTTTTTGGTTTCAGAAATCCTAGTAACGAAATATTCTCGGAATTGGACGAAATCAAGACCCAGGGGCCTATTTTGCCACGAACCTTCCGGAAGACCGAAGAGCATACGAAGTGGGGCCACGAGGTGGCGACACCACAAGGCGGCGCGGCCAAGGGGGGCCCGCGCCGCCCGTGGTGTGGGCCCCTCGTCAGCCCTCCGACTCCGCCCTTCCGCCTACTTAAAGCCTCCGTCGCGAAACCCCCGATACGAAGAACCACGATACGGAAAACCTTCCGCAGCCGCCGCCATCGCGAAGCCAAGATCCGGGGGACAGGAGTCTCTGTTCCGGCACCCGCCGGAGCGGGGAAGTGCCCCCGAAGGCTTCTCCATCGACACCGCTGCCATCTCCACCGCCATCTTCATCACCGCTGCTGCTCCCATGAGGAGGGAGTAGTTCTCCATCGAGGCTCGGGGCTGTACCGGTAGCTATGTGGTTCATCTCTCTCCTATGTGCTTCAATACAATAATCTCATGAGCTGCCTTACATGATTGAGATTCATATGATGATGCTTGTAATCTAGATGTCACTATGCTAGTCAAGTGAGTTTTACTTATGTGATCTCCGGAGACTCCTTGTCCCACGTGTGTAAAGGTGACAAGTGTGTGCACCGTGTGGGTCTCTTAGGCTATATTTCATAGAATACTTACTCACTGTTATGAATGGCATAGTGAAGTGCTTATTTATATCTCTTTATGATTGCAATGTATTTTGTATCACAACTTATCTATGTGCTACTCTAGCAATGTTATTAAAGTAGTTTTATTCCTCCTGCACGGTGTAATGGTGACAAGTGTGTGCATCCGTGTTAGTACTTGGTTTATGCTATGATTATGATCTCTTGTAGATTATGAAGTTAACTATTGCTATGATAGTATTGATGTGTATTATTCCTCCTACATAGCATGAAGGTGACAGTGTGCATGCTATGCTAGTACTTGGTTTAGTCTTATCGATCTTTCTTGCACTCTAAGGTTATTTAAATATGAACATTGAATTGTGGAGCTTGTTAACTCCGGCATTGAGGGTTCGTGTAATCCTACGCAATGTGTTCATCATCCAACAAGAGTGTAGAGTATGCATTTATCTATTCCGTTATGTGATCAATGTTGAGAGTGTCCACTAGTGAAAGTCTAATCCCTAGGCCTTGTTCCTAAATATCGCTATCGCCGCTTGTTTACTCGTTTTATCTGCGTTACTATCGTTGCGTTACTACTGCTGTGTTACTACCGCTTGTTTACTCGTCCCGGGCAAAGCACTTTTCCGGTGATGTTGCTACGCTCATATATATTCATACCACCTGTATTTCACTATCTCTTCGCCGAACTAGTACACCTATTAGGTGTGTTGGGGACACAAGAGACTTCTTGCTTTGTGGTTGCAGGGTTGCATGAGAGGGATATCTTTGACCTCTTCCTCCCTGAGTTCGATAAACCTTGGGTGATCCACTTAAGGGAAACTTGCTGTCTGTTCTACAAACCTCTGCTCTTGGAGGCCCAACACTGTCTACAAGAATAGAAGCACCCGTAGACATCAAGCACTTTTCCGGCGCCGTTGCCGGGGAGGAAAGGTAAAAGGCTCTCATACTCCGGTCTCGGTGTAAAGTATTTTTCTCGTCGCCGTTGTGTGTGTGCTCGAAGCTATTTCCTTTAGATCCCGCAATTGCATCTTTTTGTTTCTTGTTTACACTAGTTTGGCATAATGGACAACAATGAGCTTCTTATTCTATTTCCTGATTTAAAACATGGATTGTTTGATGCGAAAATTAAAAAACCTATGGAATCTTATTTGCATGCTCGGTAGTAATATTAGTATGAACGCTTTGAACACCATTGTTGATAATAATGTAGAAAGTTCTAAGATTGGGGAAGCTGGTTTTCATGATCTTTTTAGTCCCCCAAGCATTGAGGAGAAAATTTTCTTTGATGATACTTTGCCTCCTATTTATGATGATTACAATAGTGGTCTTTTGGTACAACCTACTATGGAGAGTAAATTTTATTGTGATTATACTATGCCTCCTACACTTGATGAGAATAATAATGATAGCTACTTTGTTGAATTTGCTCCCACTATTACTAATAAAATTGATTATGCCTATGTGGAGAGTAATAATTTTATGCATGAGACTCATGATAAGAATGCTTTATGTGATAGTTATATTGTTGAGTTTGCTCATGATGCTACTGAAAGTTATTACGAGAGAGGAAAATATGGTTGTAGAAATTTTCATGTTACTAAAACACCTCTCTATGTGCTGAAATTTTTGAAGCTACACTTGTTTTATCTTCCTATGCTTGTTACTTTACTCTTCATGAACTTGTTTATTCACAAGATTCCTATGCATAGGAAGCATGTTAGACTTAAATGTGTTTTGAATTTGCCTCTTGATGCTCTCTTTTGCTTCAAATACTATTTCTTGCGATTGCATCATTAAAACTGCTGAGCCCATCTTAATGGCTAAAAAGAAATAACTTCTTGGGAGATAACCCATGTGTTATTTTGCTACAGTACTTTGTTTTATATTTGTGTCTTGGAAGTTGTTTACTACTGTAGCAACCTCTCCTTATCTTAGTTTTATGTTTTGTTGTGCCAAGTAAAGTCTTTGATAGTAAAGTAAGTACTAGATTTGGATTACTGCGCAGTTCCAGATTTCTTTGCTGTCACGAATCTGGGTCTACCTCCCTGTAGGTAGCTCAGAAAATTAAGCCAATTTACGTGCATGATCCTCAGATATGTACGCAACTTTCATTCAATTTGAGAATTTTCATTTGAGCAAGTCTGGTGGCCTAATAAAATCCATCTTTACGGACTGTTCTGTTTTGACAGATTCTGCCTTTTATTTCGCATTGCCTCTTTCGCTATGTTGGATGAATTACTTTGATCCATTAATGTCCAGTAGCTTTATGCAATGTCCAGAAGTGTTAAGAATGATTGTGTCACCTTTGAACATGTTAATTTTTATTATGCACTAACCCTCTAATGAGTTGTTTCGAGTTTGGTGTGGAGGAAGTTTTCAAGGATCAAGAGAGGAGTATGATGCAATATGATACAGGAGAGTGAAAGCTCTAAGCTTGGGGATGCCCCGGTGGTTCACCCCTGCATATTCTAAGAAGACTCAAGCGTCTAAGCTTGGGGATGCCCAAGGCATCCCCTTCTTCATCGACAACATTATCAGGTTCCTCCCCTGAAACTATATTTTTATTCCGTCACATCTTATGCACTTTGCTTGGAGCGTCGGTTTGTTTTTGTTTTTTGTTTTGTTTGAATAAAATGGATCCTAGCATTCACTTTATGGGATAGAGACACGCTCCGCTGTAGCATATGGACAAGTATGTCCTTAGGCTCTACTCATAGTATTCATGGCGAAGTTTCTTCTTCGTTAAATTGTTATATGGTTGGAATTGGAAAATGCTACATGTAGTAACTCTAAAATGTCTTGGATAATTTGATACTTGGCAATTGTTGTGCTCATGTTTAAGCTCTTGCATCATATACTTTGCACCCATTAATGAAGAAACACTTAGAGCTTGCTAATTTGGTTTGCATATTTGGTTTCTCTAGAGTCTAGATAATATCTAGTATTGAGTTTTGAACAACAAGGAAGACGGTGTAGAGTCTTATAATGTTTACAATATGTCTTTTATGTGAGTTCGTCCTTGTGTTTTTTCAAAAACCTTGCTACCTACCTTGCATCCAAAATACTTGAGCCAACCACTATGCCATTTGTGTCCACCATACCTACCTACTACATGGTATTTCTCCGCCATTCCAAAGTAAATTGCTTGAGTGCTACCTTTAAAATTCCATCATTCACCTTTGCAATATATAGCTCATGGGACAAATAGCTTAAAAACTATTGTGGTATTGAATATGTACTTATGCACTTTATCTCTTATTAAGTTGCTTGTTGTGCGATAACCATGCTTCGGGGACGCCATCAACTATTCTTTGTTGATTATCATGTGAGTTGCTATGCATGTCCGTCTTGTCCGAAGTAAGAGAGATCTACCACCTTAATGGTTGGAGCATGCATATTGTTAGAGAAGAACATTGGGCCGCTAACTAAAGCCATGATTCATGGTGGAAGTTTCAGTTTTGGACATATATCCTCAATCTCATATGAGAATAATAATTGTTGCCACATGCTTATGCATTTAAGAGGAGTCCATTATCTGTTGTCCATGTTGTCCCGGTATGGATGTCTAAGTTGAGAATAATCAAAAGCGAGAAATCCAAAATGCGAGCTTTCTCCTTAGACCTTTGTACAAGCGGCATGGAGGTACCCCATTGTGACACTTGGTTAAAACATGTGCATTGCAAAGATCCGGTAGTCCAAGCTAATTAGGACAAGGTGCGGGCACTATTAGTATACTATGCATGAGGCTTGCAACTTGTAAGATATAATTTTCATAACTCATATTCTTTATTACTACCGTTGACAAAATTGTTTCATGTTTTCAAAATAAAAGCTCTAGCACAAATATAGCAATCGATGCTTTCCTCTTTGAAGGACCATTCTTTTTACTTTTATGTTGAGTCAGTTCACCTATCTCTCTCCACCTCAAGAAGCAAACACTTGTGTGAACTGTGCATTGATTCCTACATACTTGCATATTGCACTTGTTATATTACTCTATGCTGACAATTATCCATGAGATATACATGTTACAAGTTGAAAGCAACCGCTGAAACTTAATCTTCCTTTGTGTTGCTTCAATACCTTTACTTTGATTTATTGCTTTATGAGTTAACTCTTATGCAAGACTTATTGATGCTTGTCTTGAAGTACTATTCATGAAAAGTCTTTGCTTTATGATTCACTTGTTTACTCATGTCATTACCATTGTTTTGATCGCTGCATTCATTACATATGTTTACAAATAGTATGATCAAGGTTATGATGGCATGTCACTTCAGAAATTATCTTTCTTATCGTTTTACCTGCTCGGGACGAGCAGAACTAAGCTTGGGGATGCTTGATATGTCTCCGACGTATCGATAATTTCTTATGTTCTATGCCATATTATTGATGATACCTACATGTTTTATGCACACTTTATGTCATATTCGTGCATTTTCCGGAACTAACCTATTAACAAGATGCCGAAGTGCCGATTCTTGTTTTACTGCTGTTTTTGGTTTCAGAATTCCTAGTAACGAAATATTCTCGGAATTGGACGAAATCAAGACCCAGGGGCCTATTTTGCCACGAACCTTCCAGAAGACCGAAGAGCATACGAAGTGGGGCCACGAGGTGGCGACACCACAAGGCGGCGCGGCCAAGGGGGGGCCCGCGCCGCCCTGTGGTGTGGGCCCCTCGTCAGCCCTCCGACTCCGCCCTTCCGCCTACTTAAAGCCTCCGTCGCGAAACCCCTGATACGAAGAACCACGATACGGAAAACCTTCTAGAGCCGCCGCCATCGCGAAGCCAAGATCTGGGGGACAGGAGTCTCTGTTCCGGCACCCTGCCGGAGCGGGGAAGTGCCCCCGGAAGGCTTCTCCATCGACACCGCTGCCATCTCCACCGCCATCTTCATCACCGCTGCTGCTCCCATGAGGAGGGAGTAGTTCTCCATCGAGGCTCGGGGCTGTACCGGTAGCTATGTGGTTCATCTCTCTCCTATGTGCTTCAATACAATAATCTCATGAGCTGCCTTACATGATTGAGATTCATATGATGATGCTTGTAATCTAGATGTCACTATGCTAGTCAAGTGAGTTTTACTTATGTGATTTCCGGAGACTCCTTGTCCCACGTGTGTAAAGGTGACAGTGTGTGCACCGTGTGGGTCTCTTAGGCTATATTTCACAGAATACTTACTCACTGTTATGAATGGCATAGTGAAGTGCTTATTTATATCTCTTTATTGCAATGTATTTTGTATCACAACTTATCTATGTGCTACTCTAGCAATGTTATTAAAGTAGTTTTATTCCTCCTGCACGGTGTAATGGTGACAGTGTGTGCATCCGTGTTAGTACTTGGTTTATGCTATGATTATGATCTCTTGTAGATTATGAAGTTAACTATTGCTATGATAGTATTGATGTGTATTATTCCTCCTACATAGCATGAAGGTGACAGTGTGCATGCTATGCTAGTACTTGGTTTACTTATCGATCTTTCTTGCACTCTATGGTTATTTAAATATGAACATTGAATTGTGGAGCTTGTTAACTCCGGCATTGAGGGTTCGTGTAATCCTACGCAATGTGTTCATCATCCAACAAGAGTGTAGAGTATGCATTTATCTATTCTGTTATGTGATCAATGTTGAGAGTGTCCACTAGTGAAAGTCTAATCCCTAGGCCTTGTTCCTAAATATCGCTATCGCTGCTTGTTTATCGTTTTATTGCGTTACTACTGCTGCGTTACTACTGCTGCGTTACTACCGCTTGTTTATCGTCCCGGGCAAAGCACTTTTCTGGTGCTGTTGCTACTGCTCATATATATTCATACCACCTGTATTTCACTATCTCTTCGCCGAACTAGTACACCTATTAGGTGTGTTGGGGACACAAGAGACTTCTTGCTTTGTGGTTGCAGGGTTGCATGAGAGGGATATCTTTGACCTCTTCCTCCCTGAGTTCGATAAACCTTGGGTGATCCACTTAAGGGAAACTTGCTGCTGTTCTACAAACCTCTGCTCTTGGAGGCCCAACACTGTCTACAAGAATAGAAGCACCCGTAGACATCACCAACTAGGAGGTCACCCTCCAAGAGTAACAAGCTCACGGTCTCTCACTCGAACAAATCGTGGTGGAGAGCTCAACACTATGCAAAGATGCAAAGCAAGAACACCGAAGGTGTTCAAGTCCTTCTCACTCAAATCCCACCAAAGCAACGAATGCTAGGATGAGATTGGAGAGGAAGAACAAGGGGGAAAGTCAACCAAAGACTCCAAGATCTAGATCCCAAGAGATTCCCTCACTTAGAGAAGAAACGGTTTGGTGAAAGTGTAGATCTAGATCTCCTCTCTCAAATCCTCAAGAATGAGCAAGAATGGTTGGAGGAATCAAAGGGGAGAGCAAGTTCTTCAAAATGGAACAATGGAGGTGAGAGAATGGGAAGAAATACTCTAGCTCAAGGTGGAAGAAGGCTATTTATAGTTAGGAGGAAGAAATAACCGTTGGGGAGAAAAAGACAGAGAAAAAGCAAGAAAAACGGGCAGAAAAGATGGCCCAGCCGGTTACCAGGCCGGCTGACCGGAGCCTGGGCTGGGGAGGCCGGTGGCCCGTCCGGTCCGACCGGCCCAGCAACCGGGCCGGGCCAAACAGCGCACAGGCGGCGGATTGCTTCAGGCCGCGCGGGGGAGAGGCAGGCCGCGTGGGCCTTCGGCGGCCGAGGCGGCCCAGTGCGGATCCCGGTCGGGCCGGGGAGAGCTCCGGGCTGGCCGGTCGTGGACTCGGCCCAAGGCCGGTCACATGCCGGTTGGCGACCGGTGCGGACCGGGTGGGCCGGCGAGCGGCCCGGCTGACCGGTCGCCCACCCGGCTGCCCCTCCTCTTCTTTTTTCTTTTTCCTTTTATATTTTCTCTTTTTCCTTTTTCTTTAATAACTATTGCTCCCGAACTCCGATTGACATGAAACTAATTTCGTTTGGAAGATAACGAGAAATGCTATCCTATAAAAAGTGCAAACTCAAGAATCTGTAGAAGGGAATTTTATCATGAATATAAAAGGTAGAACCTTATATCATGAACAACCGGTAAAATTACCCAACCTCGAAAACGCCATAGAAGATGCATGCGAACTCCGTTTTTGATGAACTTGGGCTTGTTGTAAAGCTAGCAACAAGCTCAAGAACCTCACATAGAGAAACACCAAGAAGCAATAAGGATATGCAAAGTATGCAAAAGGATTGAGCTCTCTAAGACGATGTGATCAAGTTACTCAACCGAAAGCCCCTCTTAATAGTGCGGCTATCTATCCTATAATTCGGTCTCCCAACATCCACCTTGAGACCGGTAAAAGGAAAACCTAGAAAGGCCATACCTTTGCTTTGCGCATCCCGCTTGATCTTGATGGTAACTCTTCAAGCCTCACTCAAGCCGGAATGCCTTACTTGACCAATGTTGCATCGTGAAGACTCACAAATGCTCCCCCATACACTATGATGGGAAAGCTCCATTGATGCACATCTTCACAAGTCCATTATCACCAAATGGATGGCAAGCTTCAAGCATGTGATTCACTTGAGATGCTCATCTTGAACTTGCCCAACTCAACCTTGTATCTTCTCATACTCACATAAGATAGAGCATGGCTAATATTGAGTTCCACATAAGAACTCCATCTTCGTTTCTTCTTCTTGATCATATCACATATATATCTTCATACCGATGATCTTGATGCCAATACACAAGGTATACCTTTATCTTCATGGCATCCATACTTGAATCCAACACATGGAGTACAAGTAGTACCTATGGAATATTCCTTCATATAAACTCAATGAAAACATTAGTCCATAGGGGTTGTCATTAATTACCAAAACCACACATAGGGGCAATGTACCCTTACAATCTCCCCCATTTTGGTAATTGATGACAACCACAATAAGAGGGTTTATATAATGAATATTAGAAACAAGTACGCAACTTATCCGAGAATAAGTTGTATACAAGAGGTTGTATTTGATATGGTCAAGTAACACAAAGCTACTAGCCCATATCAAAACCGGCTCTACTCACACAACTACAACAAATGCAAGAGATGTGAGTAGAACCAATATATATATAGAGAAAACTCCCCCACAATGTATGCACGTGTGATGAACATGAATTCATTGCATATATTGTCAAGATTAACCTTTGGGATAGTTTCCACTATATATATACAACCATGCAAGGTATATAAATATGGAATGCATGAGCGGCAAAACACTTAAGCACAAGCCAAACTTAAGTATAAAGCCATTCCCTTAAACCCTCTAAACTTCTCCCCATTGGCATCGATTGTCAAAATGGGTGAAAAATTTAGAAGGCCAATATAATGTGAGTTCCTCCCCAAAGTGTGCACTTCTCATAATTTGAGTGGAATCAAGTGCACATATCCAATGATGAATACTTGAAGGAAGTCAAACTATATTGAGGATCAAAGATTGCATAAAGATAACATGGTGAAATGAGCTTCAACAAGTAAAGCAAGCAAACAAAGATCCAATTGGACAAACAAAGATATCATGATAAGAGAGATATAGTGCTCTAAAAATAAGAAAGCTCCCCAAGGTTCGTGCACAATTTATAATGTTTGCATTTGAATACAATATGCACAAACATGGAATCCTCACTCCCTATATATCATTTAGAACACAACAGAGATAAAGAGAATATGCTTATCAAGAACAACTTGAGTCCAACAATTACAAGATATGAGTGCATAAAAAAACCAAGCACTCATAAATCTTCTTTACCAATAACACTAAAATCAAAAGGATAAGAAGATAGTTGGCAAAGAACAAGGATATCAAGGTGATGGATTAACACTCTTATGTATATAAGTTTCTAAAGTGGACAATGATCCATAAAGAAACATGCACACACAAGAGGTTAACAAAATAAATAAGACTAGATATCCGAAATGAAGTCATAAAATATACCAAGGATGTTTGCTTAGGAAGCATATATAGCCTATGGCTATAATTTTCACTTATGGTATATGAATGAGCTTCAACCAAGTTAGATCTCAAAAACATTACAACTAACAATAAGGGAAGTAGAGCTAGTTGGAGTGTTTTGAGAAAGGCAACAAGTATCACAAATACGGATTTATTTCACAAATTCATCAATATTGCACACAAGAGCTCTATGAGGAATTGATATGCAATAAATTGCTAGAGGGCATATTTGTGATAGGTGAATCATAAAATATGATATATATATAACCTATCATATGCATCTTCTCAAATTACTCAAATGTTCAATAAGAAGTTTTACTTTTAAAAGGGTTTTTCAAGAACAGCAATATTTTCGAAATAAATAATTTCATGCCAAGATACAACCTACAAGAGGTTGGATGCTATATGAGAGTGCATGAATAAGATACTTGTTACCGAGATGGCAATGGCTTGATGTAGTAGATAAGAGTTCATCGATCATCCTAGCTTGACTCCAATCCTCATATGGTGACAACACCTTCCTTATAGATGAGACAAGCCTCCATTGCATCTCCAATGTACCTAAAACATCATTCAAGTACATCTTGGTCCCCAAACTTATTGGGTCCAACATGGTTAGACTAACCACAATATATAGGACACACTCCATGTAAACATGTGCATATTTAGATGAAATTTGAATTTCATGCACATCTTAGCCATTTAGGATTTGATGGAGTATATCCTAGTACATAATGGATCAAAAGAAAGCAAGCATGCTACAAGTATAAACAAATTACATATAACATTGCACCAAAACTTTTAAAGATCCAAGAAAGATATACTTTGGACAAAACACCAAAAGAATTAAATAAGGCATAGAGGTGTTACAAAACAAATTTGTTGTCCAAATTATATCTAAGAAGCAAATCACAAAAGATTGGTTCAACAAATTTCAACAAGTGAACTAAGAAGAAACCATTGAGCATAGAGAGTGAAATAAAGCAAACATGCTCAAGGATTTATCTCATTCAAGCTAATAAAATATGTAAGAAGGAATGAGATAGCAAACTCCCCAAAAGAGCAAGGTTCGAACAAATAAACCAAACCCTCACTTTTCACAATGGCACAATGTACCGTAAAGAAAAGGTATGTATTCCAAAACAAACACTTGATATGAATCAATAGGATTTATCAAAAGATTTTTCAAAGGGACAAGGAAGACATATGGGAGCTTATAAAGACTTCTTGGTTATAAAATAAGGAAGTAAGAAACAATCCAAGGTGAATATGATCCAAAAAATCAACCACATACAAGGTTATCAATTGTCACAGTACAATGAGTATATTGGAAATAATTTCCGGTGGAGTATTGACAATGATAGTGAGGATCAACTTCACAATAAAAGGCATAGGATAAGTATATAGAATTAAGCACTATGCACGGATGAAGATTCTTGATCACTTCAAGTAGTCAAACAATCACGCACGGCAATGATTAGAGAGGTCTATCGATACCTCCAACTAATGTCTGTCAAACTGTTTTCCCAAAAGACAGTCAAAATAGGAGGTCCCTGGTGGTTTATTCAGTTATGGGCTCAGCTGTATTTCCAGAACCATGTCCCAAACTTTCCACCCCTGGCCACTTGCACCTTTCCAGTACTAACGGGAAGCCAATCCGGTGCACTAGCTACGGCCAAGCTCTATATAGCCTTCCAGGTAGTAAACTAACCCTCAAGGAAGCATCAGAGTGGTTCAGAACTTTCTACCAAGGCCTGGACAATCCTCTCTTCTTTCCTTATACGGAGGCTGAAAATTTTGAAAATCCAGTCTCCTTCAGGCTAGACAGCTTTGCCGATGACGCCAGCACCCGGCAATTGTATTCCATCATGATCCGTCCCTGCTTCCTTCCAGTTGGCATGAGCACCTCAAACAGGATCATCAAACCTGGTTATGAGTCTTATCAGCCGGTCGTAGCAGCCCGGCAGTTTGGTCTTGGGCAGGTATCTCCCCATTTCTTCCTTCACCACTTGACAGAGAGCAGAGCTGAGCTGCCCGATGTCCTCACCGGTCAGAGGTGTTACTCTTTCTTTGATGCTCTAGCCATCCCAGTTCCTCACAACCTCTCTTTTACCTCATCAACCGATGGTTTTGAGACCTGGTGGTCAATGTGGAAGACTCATGCCTTCAGGAGAGCTCTGGGACCATTGTTGAAACAACTTGATGCTGAATAAGATATCACTGCAGAACAGGTACCACTACTCACAAATTTTCTTGAAGTGGCTTACAATGATTTTTATAACCTTTCTCTGTCTCCTTGCAGCAACAAGACGGTCCAGAACATGTACATGATGACGGCTCCCCCTTCAGATTCCTCCCACCAGCTCCGGTGGTCCTCTTCTGCAAAAACTCACCACCGAAAAAGGTTGTGATGCAGAGCCAGCCGATTTCACCAAAATCGGCTCCCAAGAGCAGAGTATCTTCTGGGCCAGCTGCTCCCCGAGCCTCAATCAAGGCGAGGACAGCAGTGAGGAAAGTAGCTGCCAGGAAGACCTTGAAGCGCCAAGACCCTACTCCAGCTCAAGAAAGTTTGCATGTAAGCTGATCAATGCCTTGGCTGATCTACCTACCCTTATGAGCTTCCGTAAATATGCTGGGCTCACTAACTCTTCTCTTATAGGCCTCCACCGAAGACGACTTCAGCAAGGAAACGCAATCCAGTCGAGGGGATTCGAGCTCGGGCAACTCTGGGAAGATCCTCACGCAGAGCCAGCCAGATCTGCCACCATCGGCTTCCAAGAAAAGGCCAGTTCCTGAACCTGCTGTCCTTCAAGCTCTAACCAAAGTGGGGCAGGGTGGTCTACGCACAAAGAGCCGATGCATCAAGAGAGCTCGAAAGGAACCGCAAGCTCCTTCATCAAACCAAGAGGCCTCACCTGTAATTACCCTCCAACTCTCCCTGGCTTATGCCAATTCATTGCTGTTCACATCGGCTGACTATCTTCTTTGCAGACTGATGACACTTCTAGTGGGGAAGTCGAGGAAGTACTGATGCCCTCCACAGACCTGGATGTAGAAACCTCTAAAGGTGTTGTTGACAAGGTTACCAACTTGGCGAAGCCCCAAGCGTAAACACAAGAGCCGATCACCTCATTATCGGACTGTTCCCCTGGTCTTAGGAGAGGTATACTCCCTTTATTTGGCTTGCCCTTCGCTTTTGCTGCATACTGACGCTGCTCTTGTTGTTTGTCAGGGTTGTGATCTCTCGGGCTTGCTATCATTCGATCCTGAATCCATCGAACCAGCTCCTTCTACAGTATGCGATGAACCAGGACCCGGCGTTATCCTTGGTCAATTCCAGCGTCTCAAAGCTCTGCTTTCCTCCTCGATCGAGATGTTGGTCGAAGACCCCGAGGAAGTGAAGAGCATTCTTGAAGAAATCCAGCCCCACCTCCCGGTAACGTTGCAACTGAAACTCTGGCCAGTTGTGACTCTATCTGCCTACAAATCAAGGGTGAAGTCAGCTCGTCAGAGAATCGATCTACGCCACGCTCAACTTCCGCTGAAGGCCGATATTGCAGACAAATGTCAGCGGCTCAAGGAGAAAAAGGCGTCCTTGGACGCCAAAACTGACACCTCTGCCAGCACCGCCGAGCTTGAGACCTTGCGAAAGGAATTGGAGGACCTTGAAGAGAGGGTCCGGGCAACCAAACAGCTTATCCACGATAAGGAAGCTCTTATTGCCCGCTCCCAAGAGGAAGCAGAAGGCCTCAAAGCTCAACTGAAGACTGATCTGGCAGAGATACGTGCCCTGAACAAACAACTATTGACGGGCAAGGATGAAGACGATGAGGCCGAGATCGCCGAAGTGGATCGCGTCCGTGCTGACGCCCTTAGTGCCTTCGAGGCATTCCTTCAGTAGAGCTTGTCCATGTAACCTGCTACTTGCTCATAACCTCTAGAGTCGATGGCTGTGCATCGGCTTTTTACTGGACGACTTCGTGCATCGGCCTCCATATTTCACTGTCCGTTATCCCATATTAGGTGCCCCCGAGCCGAATCTTTCAAGTAGTTGAAGATATCGGCTCTCCAATTATCCGATTCCAGGAACTGTACCTGAACATCGGCTCTTTGATGCGGATCTAACTTTTGCCGATAAATGCTGGCCGTGGCTTATCCCCAGGACCAATGTCAATCTCTTCTAGCTCATCAGCCGATGTAAACCCATATCCTAGCTTTCCGTCGCCTGCTAGATCGATGCTGAACACAGGCAGATCGTATGGCGAGGATAATTTGGGCCGATTGCTGGAATCGGCCCCCATTTTGATTGCATTGCTCAATGAAGGTTTACAACTTATTTGTGCTCCCCTACGGGAGGGAGTCTCCCTACTACGACTACGTGACATGCTTGAAGTGAGATCCTTGCTTTTTTATTTTTTGGGGCCGATCGCAGGGATCGGCCTTGCCACGTACGTCGATCGATGTTGCTCTTGCTACTCTGTCAGGCCGGTGGATAAGACCAGCCTCACCCCGTTTTTTGTAGCTTCGATACGCTCACAGCCGTCCAAACTGACTCCAGAGAGCGGCTCTTGGTCTTCCGCGTCCCAAATGTTAGTGCCAGCTATTGAGATCTCGATCGAGTCATCTGCATGCACGACCTCCACTTCATCTCCATCCCATTGTATCAGGCATTGGTGCATTGTGGATGGAATGCAGCAGTTGGCGTGAATCCAATCCCTCCCTAGCAGGACAGCGTACGTGCTCTTGCTGTCCACGATGAAGAATGACGTAGGGATGGTTTTTCGGCCTACGGTTAGATCCACGTTCAAAACGCCTTGCGTCTCTGATGCTTGGCCATTGAAGTCGCTTAGTGTGACGTTGGTTTTGATCAGATCTGAGTTAAAGCGTCCCAAACGCCGTAGCATGGAGTATGGCATTATATTGACTGCCGCTCCCGTGTCAACCAGCATCTTGCCGACAGGCTGCCCATTGATATAACCTTTTAGGTACAGGGCTTTCAAATGTTTGTAGCTCTTCTCTCGTGGCTTTTCAAAGATAACTGGCCGTGGGCCGCAGTCAAACTGCGCTATCGGCACTTCTTCGGTTCTTGGAGCACAAAACTCCGAGGGAAGTATGAACACCATATTTGTGCCAGCCGATGCACTCGCATCGGCTTTTACTTGCTTGGGGTGCCATTCTTTCTTCTGTGGACAACTCTCCTCGTCCAACGTTTGCTGAATTTTCACGGCCAGATCGGGCCGCGCTTTCCTCAACGTGTGCAGGCATTGAGCCTCGGCTTGCTCCAAGCTACGTAGCCGCTGAACCCTACGCTTTTGGGAGTGACTGAGTCCATCAGGACACCACCTTGGCCGGTGGTACCTATCATCTTCTTCATCTTCTGACTCCTCAAAGTCTTCTTCTTGAGATGACTCAGCTCGTATGTTCTGAGATGGGAGAGGCCCTAGACGCTTGAAAATTGAAACTTCTCCTGCGTCCTTCTTCTGCTGTCTACACTCCGGGCAGTTGTCGATTGTAGGCAATCGGCTCATTCCTGAATCCCAGCAGTGCTTAAAGAAAGGACAGTCCCAGTGTCTACCCATGTCCTCCTGCTCCCTAGACTTCCCCTTAGCGCGGTGCTCATATCCTTCGTCGTCTCTATCATACCGACGATATCTTCCATTGTCTACGTCAGACCGACGATATCTTTCGTCATCTCTGTCGTACCGCCGACGTCGGTCGTACTGACGCTCATACTTGTTAAGGAGATGCGCGGAGAGCGGACGTTGGTACCGCACGTTCCTCACATGTTCCTCGGTGAGGTACCGTCTATCATCATATCGGGGCCGGTCGCGTGGACCGGCCTCCTCCTTTTCCTTGCCACGGGAGTGACTGTTTCTTCTTTATCCTTGCCATGGTGGTGTACAGGCCATGCCATGTTAACATCAAATGAGAAACCTGGCTGATGCCTCGTGGAGTGATTGAGTTCCACCATGTTGACGCCAGGGAACGGGTGTGTGTCCACTTTCATGGCAAACTGCCCAAAGATCAATTGGCCTTGTTCTATCTCCGTTTGGATCTGCCGACGCAACTCTTTGCAGTCATTGGTGATATGGGTGAACGAGTGATGCCACTTGTAGTATGGTCTCCCGTTCATCTCTTGTGCCGTAGGGATCTTATGGCCTTCGGGTAACTTCAGCTGTTTTTCCTTAAGCAATAAATCGAATATCTTCTCAGCTTTGCTCACATCGAAGTCAAACCCTTTTGCAGGCCCTTGTTGTTTCACCCATTTGCAGGACACGGGAGCTGCCCCCCGAGCCCATTCAGCCACGGCTACTTCCAGGTCTTCTGCAGAATCCTCAGCTTCTTCTGTCTCGACCAGGCCTACCGGACGCTTAAACTTGTCCTGGTACAATTCAGGGTGGCGCTGCTCATACGATGTTAGTTTCTGGACCATGTGCACCAGTGAACTGTACTCTACTTGGAAAGCCAGATCCTTGATCGGCGTTGCGAGGCCCAATGCTGCCAGATCGACTGCTTCTTTCTCAGTTAAACGAACCGAATAACATCGGTTCCTGACAGTCCTGAAACGTTGAATGTATTCCGACACCGTTTCTCCCGCTTCGCCGCACTCGCGTTAGATCGGCAATGCCAGCCTCGGTAGCTTCGAGTGATATTGAACATGAAACTGCTCTTCCGAGTTGCTTCCACGTCCGGATCGAGTTTGGTGGCAACGAGGTGTACCACCCAAAGGCTGATCCCGTGAGAGATTGTGCAAAAACCTTACACGTAACGGGTCTGATGCTGAAATCATGCCCAACTGTGCCAAATATCGGCTCACGTGTTCAATTGAGCTAGACCCTTCTGATCCATTGAATTTTGAGAATTCAGGGAGCCGATACTTGGGTGGCAGCGGGATTAAATCATACTCGTCGGGGTACGGCTTGGAATAGCCGATTGTTTTCCTCTTCGGCAGGATGCCGAACTGGTCTCTCAAGATGGTACTGATTTGTTCCATGGTATGAGCTGCAGGGACCGAGCTTTCATGACTCGTTCCGGTGGCATATTTAGCTAGCCATGCCTGTTTCTCGGCGTCTGCTCCAGAAATCCCTGCTGGTGCAATCTGGTTCGTGCGCGCCAAGGTATTGCAGTTCGGCACGTATGTGCACACGTATCCATGTGGGATCTCTTTAGGCGGCTCATACAGGAATTGGCAATCGCCAGGATCGCCTCCAACCTTGTAGACGACGTACGCCGGTGAACCCTGTAGCTCTGGAGCTGCAAGCGCGAATGGCAGCGGCGGTCTGGTCTGGAACGGTATTTCTCCCTGGTGAGTCCCTAGGGTAGGTCCTAACGGAGAGTACTGATGCTTCATGATTTCCTGAACCACGCGAACCGCAACGCGCTCGAAAGCGTTCACCAAGCTCTCAGAATGACGGTGTAGAGAATGAGCCACCATGTAATTAACTTCCTGACGCAGAGCTCTGGTGCGTTCCTCTGAAGGGGTAGACAGGTCTACTTCATCAAGAACGCATTTGGGTGAGAACCCTTTCCACCTGATACCATGTGAACGGGTCTTCGTGAAAGAGCCGATGAGATCGGCTTCTAAGACGGCTTTAATCTCATCATATTTCTTCTTGTGCTCCTCAGGCAGATCTGCGTACGTGACTGGTTCGTCCGCCACCTCAGCTGCAGATTTTGACATAGTTGCTGTAGAATGTCCCACCGGGCGTGCCAGAATGTGTTGCCTGCCAAAACCCACCGGCGAGCACCGACGAGCAACACGGAGAGCCGGGAGGCTCCCAGGACTCGCCGGAGGGCCCCGGTCCCTCGGGCGACGGCCCGCAGTGCTCCGGCACACGTCCCGGCTAATGCAAGGCGTGCCACCTGACCTATACCTGGTCAGGAAGGTGATGGATTGCTTCGATTAGTTTCCTGCATGGCAAACACGTAAACATTAAATACGAGCCCCGATCGGCTCTTAGGTTACCCTGTGAATCGGCTCAAAGAGCCGATTACCCCATGGTTGACGTCGGATTTACGATAACATGGGGATCCTGCTTTATCAATATAAAGTTAAATCAATCTACGACAGTCTAGGGTTTTCACCGCATAACCGGAACATCCTACACGTAGTTGAGCCTAGCAGATACGCAAGATGATGGAAAACCAGGTCCTAAAGAGGCCTAAAAACCAACACGAAGTCGATCCCCGAACAATCCCTCTAGGATTAGTAAACCATACCTTACGCACTACCGGATCGTTCAACCCGTTTGCAAGGCCTAACCATGCGGATATCAAACCAATCCTTGGAGAACAAGGAACAACTATAACGGATCAGATCTATCGAATAAAGAACAAGCAAGATGCTGCCCTTACACCCAAGATAGGCGCAAAGGCAGCTAGATATTGAGGGACAGCGTAGCTAAGCAAGCATATCATGAAAGTATCGACGTCAGCCCCAAAACATCCACAATAAGGGTGTTGCTCGCCATCAAAAAGGTTTCAGTACGAGCAACACCAACAACGAATAAACTGATACTGCCTCGAAACAAGGGGTGGCGATGCGCCTAGATTGGTTTGTTGTGAACGTGATCGTCCTCCTTTCTCAATAACCTTAGGTACATATTTATAGTCCGTAGACTTTCTATCTTCGGAATAAACCTAACCGTGTACGAGCTAAACTCTATCTCTTAATTCTAACAAAATCTACCATAATGTACAAATACAAGGGCAATTTAGCCCAAACTCTCGTACAAGGCCGATTCAGAAATATTTTACGTGCATATCCTCTAAGCCTATCCCAATCACGGCCCATCTCTTGATCCGGTCAAAATCTGGCGATAACAGCTATTTGGTTGTCATAAAATTGGGCCGTCATTTTATTTAGGAAATCCAGCAAAATGATGCCATGGGTAAACACAAATCCAAGCTGAGACCTATCATTTGTGTTTCTCTATAGAAGTCATTTACAAATTCAATATTGAATTATGATGTCATTTGCAATTCCTGTGACAACCAAACAAGTATCCATTATATTCATTTCAAAATGCTACAAACAAAATGAAAGTCTATCTTTCAAACGACCTTTTAGATTTTTTGATCGACGGTGCTATGTTGGACCTTTGCCACGTGATGATTCCTGGATTCCTTCGCCGGGCCGAACCTTCATTCTGATAATTTTGGTGGAACGATGCGTACCCTTTCGGGCCATCGGTTGCATGTTATATAGGTAGGGAAAAGCCCCCTACGTGGCAGTACAAAGAGGGTACGTGTACGGTCGGAGTACTACTCCGTACACGTACACGTATACATAGCACATACACTAACATCCCCCCTTAATCTAAAGCTCGAGAGAGATTTAGATTACGCTTGAATGCTTGCAAACCTTTATCTGGTAGGGCTTTGGTAAACCCATCAGCGACCTGATCCTTGGTAGAGATAAATTTGATAGCAAGACGATTTTTAGCAACTCGCTCACGAACAAAATGATAATCTATCTCAATGTGTTTAGTACGAGCATGAAAGACTGGATTGGCAGACAGAAAAGTGGCACCCAAGTTGTCACACCATAAGCAAGGCTTCTCATAGAGACGAACCCCAAGTTCACGAAGAAGAGCCTCAACCCATATCAACTCGGTGGTAGCATTGGCTAAAGCTTTATATTCGCCTCTGTACTGGACCTGGAGACAGTAGCTTGTTTTCTCGGCATGCCAAGAGACCAAATTAGGACCAATAAAAATTGCAAATCCTCCTGTAGAGCGTCTATCATCAATACAACCAGCCCGATCAAGCATCGGAGAATGCACCGAGAAGTGTGGAGGAAGACTTGTGAAAAGTAATACCAAGACCGATAGTGTCCTTAACATAGCGAAGTATACGCTTAACGGCTGTCCAGAGTGTGCGAGTGGTAGGAGCATGCAAGTATTGACAAACTTTGTTGACAGAGAAAGCCAAATCCGGGCGTGTAAGTGTAAGATACCGAAGAGCACCAACGATGCTTCAGTACCGAGAGCCGTCATCGGGGCCAAGAGGAGTACCTTCATGCAAGGATAATGACTCGGATGAAGAGAGTGGTGTGGGAGCCGGTTTGCACCCAAGCATACCGACCTTGGTGATCAAATCATGGGCATACTTCTCCTGAGTGAGTAAAAGAGCATCACACGTGCGTTTGACTTCAATCCCAAGGAAGAAGTGAAGTGGTCCCAAATCCTTAATAGCAAAGTGGACATTCGGATCCTTAAGAAGTGTAGAGACTGCATGATCAGAAGAGCTGGTAACAATAATATCATCAACATAGATAAGAACAAAAATAGTGACACCAGCGCGAGTGTAGAGAAACAAAGAAGTGTCAGCCTTGGAAGGTGTAAAACCAAAATCCTGTAATTTGGTACTCAAACGAGAGTACCAGGCTCGAGGGGCTTGCTTCAAACCATAGAGAGCTTTATCAAGATGACATATATAATTGGGATCATTGGGATGTGCAAAACCAGGAGGCTGCTTCATGTAAACTTCCTCTTCCAGAACACCGTGAAGGAACGCGTTCTTGACATCTAGCTGCCGGAGGCACCAATTGCGAGACACAGCAATAGACAGAACAATCCTGATAGTAGCTATTTTAACAACAGGACTAAAGGTATCTTCATAGTCAATACCATACCGTTGCTTGAATCCCTTTGCAACCAAACGAGCCTTGTAGCGATCAATAGTACCATCAGCTCGGCGTTTGATACGATAAACCCACTTGCGATCAATCACATTTTTATTTGCACTAGGAGGAACAAGAGTCCATGTTTTGTTCATCATGAGAGCATCAAATTCATCTTGCATAGCGGCACGCCAATTAGAATCAGCAAGAGCATCAGGTAAATTGCGAGGTTCACCTGTAGAAGCAAGCATACCATAGCGCACAGTACCATCAGTATATTTCTTGGGCTGTCGTATACCTCTCTGAAGGCGAGTACGCGGTCCAGGAGGTGGAGAAGGTGGTGCAGCAGGAGGCACCACAGCGTGACTGGGCGCAGCGGATCCAGAGGGAGCATCGCCATGTGCGGGTGCAGGCCGAGAGACAGCACCACGCGGCGGCTCCGGAGTGGCGCGCACAGTCTCAGGGGCGGGCGCGGGTCGGACAGGCGACACGGAGCCGTGGCGAGACGCGGCGCGCGGAGAGGCGGACGCTGAAGACGAGGACGGCACGGAGGGCGAGGGCGGGGCGGGAGGATCTTCCTCGCTGTCAGCGCCGGCGGGAGAAGAATGTTCTCCAGAATCTGCCTCGGATCCAGCACCAATTTCGTCATTTTCTGCAGGAACTTCAACACTTGTTTGTGGAGCAGTAGAAGCATCATTTGGCAAGGAATTTTCAGGAGCATCTGTAAAGTCCTGTAGATCAACAGACAAAGGAACAGTAACCGGCACAATAGGAGCCAAGTGGTCATCAATATTTTGAGCACTCTCATTAGGTGTGGTTGTAGGAAGAAGGAGAATTTCGCGTTTGAGAAGGGCACCGGCATTAGGATGTAAGGAGGCAAAAGGGAAAACGTTCTCATCGAAGACAACATCACGAGAGATATAAACGCGACCAGTAGAGACATCCAAACACTTGACGCCCTTGTGTAGAGGACTGTATCCAAGAAAAACACAGCGCGTGGAGCGAAAAGCTAGCTTGCGTGTGTTATAAGGGCGAAGATTGGGCCAACAAGCACATCCAAATGTGCGAAGAGCATCATAATTAGGAGTAACATGAAGAAGACGTTCAGCAGGAGACTCCATGTTAATTACTTTAGTGGGAAGCAAATTTATAAGAAAAGTGGCTGTGAGAAAAGCTTCATCCCAATATTTCAATGGCATGGATGCATTTGCAAGTAAAGCAAGACCAACTTCCACTATATGACGGTGTTTACGTTCAGCGAGAACCATTTTGTTGGTGAGCATGAGGGCATGAGACATGGTGAGAGATGCCAACTTGCTGAAAGAAAGCATTAAGTTTCTCATATTCACCCCCCCAATCAGTTTGCATAGTAACAATTTTACGAGCAAATTTGCGCTCAACATATTGTTGAAAATTGAGAAAGACTTGATAAACATCAGAACGCTTTTTGAGCAAATAAATCCATGTGAACTTGCTATAGTCATCGATGAAGCTTACATAATATGCATGTTTCCCAACAGAGAGAGGAGCAGGACCCCATACATCAGAAAAAATTTGTTCCAAGGGAACAGAAGATCTACTGGTAGACATGGGATATGGAAGTTGATGACTCTTGGCTAACTGACAAGAATCACAAACATATGGTGTAGTCTCTGGGGTGTAAGCTAGCTTATTTCTCCTAAGAACTTGTTGAACCACAAACGAAGAAGGGTGCCCTAATCGACGATGCCATGTAGAAGATGACGGCTTTATTGTGATGAAAGCATGCTTGGAGGAGGCAGTGGAGATGGGCATCAAGGGATAGAGGCCTCCATAGCATGGACCCCTAAACAGAATTCTCCGAGTTTCTGTGTCCTTTATCAAAAAGAAGAAAGGGTGGAATTCAATAAAGACATGATTATCAAGAGTAAACCAATGAACAGATAGCAGATTTTTAGATGCATTAGGAACATGTAGGATGGATTTAAGCTGAAAAGAATCATGAGGAGTGCGCAAAACTGAATGACCAACATGACTAATGTGCATACCTGTGCCTTCAGCAGTGCGAACACTGTCCTGTCCAGTATAAGGCTCATGAGTAGAGAGCTTGTTCAGCTCTCCAGTGATATGGTCAGTAGCCCCAGTGTCATAGTACCAATTTGTATCAACACCATTGGAGGCAAAATTTGCCCCTTTTTGTCCACGGTCGCCGTCGCGATCATCTCCATAACGCCACCAGCAGTCACGGGCAGGATGTCCATGAATAGAGCAAATCTGACAGGTGGTGTCCACGTAGGGTGTAGGTTGGCGGTCACGCCGCCGACCACCATCACGACGGCGGTCATCATCATAGCGCCGGGGGCGCTCGTCATCATAGCGCCGAGGGCGCTCATCATCATAGCGCCGGGGGAAGCAGCGGTTTTTATAAACAGCGGAGAGCGTAGTACACCAAGACAGAGCAATTGAGCAGAGCATCACAAAATAAACACAAAAGTCGGTGCAATAAAGTTCAATTGCCCACCTCAGCGGAGCTTTCGGGTTCAGATTTTTCGAAAATGGGCACTTTATTACTTGCGCAATAGACCCGGCCTCTGCTAACTAAGATGCACACAGCAGCTTACAAATTCGTTACAAAACCACAAGGTGTTCAAAGAAAAAACTAAGTTCAAAATCAAGAACAAAGTCTAGCTAGGAGGATCCAGCCGAAGGTCACGCTGTCACCCATGTTGGGAGAAAATATCCCTTGCCGTATCGTCCAACCGTGAAGACACCTCCGTAAATAGGTCCCGGTGCTCCACACGCTGCAACGGTATCCATGAACGAAGCAAAGTTGTGCACCGGTATATGACCTGCAAAAAGGAAGATGAAATATTATTGAAAATCTTATCATTTCTACATAGCCACAGCGACCAAATGATTGCACGCTCTCATCCTAATAAGACGTTTAAACCTAACATCCACACCATTGAGCCAGTTATCAAATAAATTGACAACACTACTTGGTGGGTATAAGGTAGATCCTATTTAGACGGCTGGCCATATAGACCTAGCTAGGACGGCTGCCAAATAACTTTGGGGTTCAGATATAGGGGAGTACTACACATATCTCCTTTGTCGAGAGTTCAGCTTCACCACCGCTGCAGCTACCGGTGCCGCCGCGAGCAGCGCGCTCTATTTGCCCCCACATGCTACCCCGTGTCAAAGACATCCTCAATTGCCCCTCGGTCTCTCCGATGCTCGCTCGCTCTCTGCCGTTGCTGACCTACCACCACATGATCTTGGCGCCATCGGGCAGCTAGAGTTAGAACTTGGGAAAATCAATTTGGGACGTTATTTTTAACTCAATCAGCACTATTCTCTATAATCCCAAAGACATTGGGGCTTAGGGTGTCTTTAAATTAACCCAACGTCAACCACCATGCACGTTTTGCAAGTTGTTTGATGAGTTTCCAAGTCATGTGCAAGTTCTTGTATTTGAAATGCTATTAACTGTAAGATTTAGTTGTCAAAAAAAAAAAAACTGTTAAGACTACTCCACGCATGCAGCTAGCTACTCATTGTCGGTTGAATAATTTTAGTCAAGCATGTACGTGTGACTTCAACTTTTTATGAAGAAACACCAGACCAATCTGTTTTCCCATTTTTTTTTAAAATAAAATAGGCCATTTCGTGCTTGTTTACTGAACACCTAAAATTCCCCCATGTACATGAGCAGATAAGTGATGATTCTATTCTACTTGTTACCAACCATTGTTCAGACAAACACAGCCAAGAACCAAAGAGAAGCGGTCCCAAATGAACAAGAAGACAAGGACACAAAAGAGGGCAAAAAACATATATGCAAGAGAAAGGAAGTCTTCTTACATGCCACCCCATATCTTCATTTACAGGACATCAACTGCTTGTAGTGAAATGTTCTTATAATGGATCATTTCATAGTGCAGGTTCTAATTTTCCTTTTGCATTAGTTGCATCTTGTGATCTAGGTTGCAACAGAACACTGAACCATTCAATAGATTTGCATACGGCTGCAGTCATTGAACTGATTACCATCAAAACATATAACCAGCTGAAAACACTTGAGATCATGAAAACATCTCAAACTGGCGGGGCTTGCAGAGGCTGTCAATAGCATGAATTAATTTTCTCCGTGGTCCTACGGCGATAAGACCCATCTCTTTCAGCTTGTTCATTGTAAGAGAGACTATCTGATACATCCCCATCTCTTCATTATCCAATATACTGATAAACCATCCAAGACCACAAGTCAAAAGCCAATTCCTCAGGCCACCAAACTGAACAACCCGTCTCTGAAGAAGCCGTGCTCGCAATACCTTATTTGTGATAGGTGAAGATATAATTGGCAGCCCGAGCTCATATGTGTTTTGAAGTGAACTTGTTGCTATCTCAGCGGCCTGATGAGACAGTCCTTTAACAGCATGATCTGCATGTTTAGTCCAGTCAGACTTTACAACAGGGGCAGCAGGACTTCGTGACGATTGTCCCCTCATCATTGCATAATCTTGATTGACAATATTTTCAGAAGGATGGGTTTGAGCTGTCTTCATTCTGCCATCAACTCCGAGGACCTCAAGAGAGGACTCCTGAAATTTCTTCATAGTAACCTGTTTTTTTGTGGCGGCATGGTAGTTCCTCCTGCTCATTCTTGGTAGGCTAGTTAGTCTGGAACTTATTTTGAGTGTACCAGCTTGAGGGCTTGCAGCTGCAGGTGATAGTGGAGGGATCAATATGGTGACCCGCTGTTTCTTGACTATCACCCAATCATCACCCTCGTCAATGATGTTCTGTGAACGTGATGGATCAGCAGAAACCTCTGAAGGTGGTTCCATACCATCCATACCTGACATCGCTAGTGCTCTGTTCATAAACTAACTTCTGAATGTGGTTCCTCACCGAGTCAGCATCGGTACTTGACAAGGCTGGTGCTCTGCTCGTGAACTATCTTTGATGACCCGAAATCTCATTCAATGTATAGATGACCTAATAAGATACAGAAAGAAAGAAATTCAAACATTGTGACTCGTTGAAACGTGAAATTCATGCAATCATGAAAGGTGTGTATCAAGACTTTCATAAAGTACGTGTGCAATATAGTAGTTAACTGTGAAACAAATAACATACATAATAATTTAATAAGGAAGAACATAGTGAAAGTAAGAGTGTAACATATTATGCAACAAGGAGCACCGGCCAGGAAAGAGGCACCAACAATGTCATCCAGAGTACAGAATAAGAGGGTGTCCATTGCATCCAAAAAGAAAATAGGTTCTCAGTTACACGGGTTAAAAAAAGGAGGACCAAAATCTATCAACTAAGCACCGGATCCGGTCAATTTTTTTGTTCGTTGGTGTGGTTTCATGTTAGTCTCTTCCAATCTACGGTTGTCATCATTGGCGATGGTCGATGCTCTAGTGTGCTAGTCCTTTGTGGCCTTAGCACGACGAATTCATGTCTGTCTACTACAATAAACTCTACTACGACAAGCTTTGCCTGGCTCTGGTGATGGAGGGGTGAGGACAGTATCACGCTTTCGGCTCGCGCTAATCATTGTAGTTGTCACTAGATGGTCCAAAGACCTATTTGTAATTTTTATTACATTTAGAGTCGTTTGTACTACTGATGATTATCAAAAGATCGGCTGAATTTTCGCAAAAGATGACTAAGCACCGGTGCTATACTAATACTTGATTTTACAAAATTCTTATCCCTCCCAAGGCAAGGGGTTATATTCATTTCCTAATATACTACCTAATATGCTTCTAAATATAAATGGAACTAAAATAACCCATCATCCTAACAACAACAACAACAATACAATAATAAAGCCTTTATTCCCAAACAAGTTGGGGTAGGCTAGGTGAAACCCATAAGATCTCCTAACCAAATCATGGTTCTGGCACATGGATAGCAAGCTTCCATGCGGCTCTTTCCATGGCTAGTTCTTTGGTGATACTCCAGTCCTTCAGATCTCTCTTTACGGACTCCTCCCATGTCAAGTGTGGTCTACCCCGTCCTCTCTTGACATTATTAGCACGCTTTAGCCGTCCACTATGCACTGGAGCTTCTGGAGGCCTGCGCTGAATATGCCCAAACCATCTTAGACGATGTTGGACAAGCTTCTCTGCAATCGGTGCTACCCCAACTCTATCTCGTATATCATCATTCCGGACTCGGTCCTTCCTCGTGTGGCCACACATCCATCTCAACATGCGCATCTCCTCCACACCTAACTGTTGAACATGCCGCCTTTTAGTCAGCCAACACTCAGCGCCATACAACATTGCGGGTCGAACCGCCGTCCTATAGAACTTGCCTTTTAGCTTTTGTGGCACTCTCTTTTCACAAAGAATGCCAGAAGCTTGGCGCCACTATTACATGTACAAACCAACTATTATACTTGTACAGAAACAGTGGGATGTACATACATCACATATTATATAGTAATCTACATTGAGGTGCAACTAAAATCTTCTAAGAGCTCTAAGCTCCCAGTATTGGGAGCTCCTGTGAGCGTTCCGCGCGTCGCTATCGCGGGCCCTACAGGGAAAGTTGCGTTTGTGATGTATTGGTCTTTTCATCGTTCGGCAGGAGACGCGTGGACTGGCGTTTCGGTGTGTCGGTTTTGTTCCTTGCCAGCGGCGGCCGCTGGTTCTCTATCCTCACTCACCCTCTTCTCCCCTTCAACAAAAATATGCAGGAGGCAAACGAGGTAGGTACCTCTAGCGCGCTGCTGCCGCCCTCTCCGGCTATCCTGCTGGTCGGAAAATGGTTCCGCCGCCCTGCTGCCGTCTTCTTTGGTGCTCCACCGATCTAATCGTTGGCTCTCTCACCCCACGGTACAGCTGCATAGGGTTTCAAGCGACTATGATCGGCCAGATTGAAGGTCTGAAGCCACTGTGAGATCTTCCTCTCCTTGATCTCTTATTCCTCTGTTTTTGTTATAGTTATTTTCCTCCCAATTGTTGTTGTGGTGACTGTGTTTTCACTGCTCACCTTTAGTTTGCTTGACCATGTTCTGATTCTTGGCTTACACAATGTTAAGTTTCTGATATATTGATCAAGATGTTAATTTAGTGATGTTTATTCTTGAGATTAGTATCAACATCGTTGGAATCTAAATGATTCTGAACATGAAATGCCGATTTGGATTGCCATGTTGGATTCTAGATCACTGGGAGAAGGAGGCATGTTGGCATGCATGTTTGCGTTTTAGATTGTGCAGCTTTTCTCGGTTCACTCTTCGCTGCTTATTCCTCACATGAAAGTAGGGCTGGAATGTCTGACACTAGAGGGATGCTGTGCGGTCGATATTCTGCAGCGGCCATAGGCATGCTCGCCCGAGAAGTACCAATTTTGGGTGCGGCTTCTTGAATTGGCTTACCAATTTGACAATAGTTGCTATGAGTAAATTAATCTTAGTACATTGCATGTACTGATCATTTGTGTTTATTTATTATGGATGAAGCCAGAACAATCGAAGTCGGCCTGGGTTGTCTATATTTTATCTTGCAAGATTCAAAAAATATACTTTGTACATATTATGATCTATTTTTTAGATAAAAACATCATTGACAACATCATTTCTATAATATATGTTTCATCCAATTTTTCTTTGTGGTCTTATTTTCTTGTTTTCACTTTTTCAGTTCCACTACTAATTGTAGCCATGATGCTAACTGGGATATGGAGATACAAAGTCTCTGTTATAAATAGTCTATCTGTAAAGATTTGGGCCTGAAAGGAAATGAATGGTTTGAAACTATCAGGTTAATCTTGGTTCTACTATGCTAAACTAGATTGCTCTGGTTCTTGTGGTTATTGGTCCTACAAGATCCTTCTGCCTGTTTAGTAAGGTCACTAAATGGACATTTGAATTTTCTAATTGTTTCGTATAACATTCTTTTGTAAGAAATATCTTTAGTCATTAATAGTTAGCATACCAAAATAGAATTATAAAAAACTGATCTTAAACATCAGTAATGCTGGCGTGACCTGATGGTTTCCTGGGTTCTGGTTCTGCTACCTAGACAAGAAGACACACTACTCCACTGCATGCGCTTCTCTGGAATTAATGTACAAGTTACGCAATAGTTTGCTACCAGTTAAGTGTAAGCTAATTCGCAATACTGAAAAACACATTCATTTTATTTTTTTCGATAAAGGTTGATATACATGCCTCCTTGAATGTAACAGTGCTATGAATCCATTTTGTTCCTTATTCAGGAAAGTTAGTACTACAACTATAGTCTATGAAATGGGCATTTGCGAGTGTTCCAATCTCTTACCTAATGTCTGTTCGTACATAGAACAACTATACACAGGTCTGTGTTTCCTCCGTTTAATTCTTAAAAAATTATTTGGTCTCCAACCATTGGCCAAATTACACTTCTAATATTTCATTGTATATGCACATGTTGATATACACAGGTCTGTATTGTAGTTGTTGATAGTCAGTGCTGGTACAAAGATGTTGTGATGTTGCTGAAGGGGTGGTTTAGAAAATGGACTACACCACTGAATTCATAAGCTATTTTTCTTAAGAGTGATGTTGATGGGGGAGTACGCACTTCTTGGATTATCCATTTTCTCTTAGTCCTGATCCTGATTGCAAAAGCAACTTCTTTTAATCTTCTCACTTGAATATTTCTTGAGCCAAACAAGGGCAATGGTCTTTTGATATTGTGCAATTTCAGTTTTCCTTCATAGGTTCTTGGTTTTACAGTGACTTCTCCCAAATAATTACATTGGTATTATTAACTTTCAGACAAACATAGAAACTGAACCTTTGTATATGGAAGCAACAAATATTGGTTGTAATGTTTAATCCCTTATTAATATGTTTTTGTTTTCTTGTTACTGGAAACATATGCAAGTCATAAACTTTGCTACTATATTTATACTTTCTTATTTATATTTTATTTATATTTAGATGGCATGGAGCTGTGACTTGCAGCTGCTCATTCCTTTACGATTTGCACTCATATAATGAACGTATATCTTGAAAGCACTATCTGTTCCTGTATTGAATTAATTTGATATGGAAGTGATGGCTCCTCGAAATATTCAACGGGCGCAGCAAAGCGCGCTAGGACCTTCTAGTATACATCTAAACATGCATCCCACCTAGGACACATGAAGCACCTACCCTGTCGGTTCCAAAGAAAGTCCAAAGAGAGTCATGCATACTTATTTCAATGGATTCATGCAGGTAATGCATGCATAAAAGTGTGAGCTCCTAACCTCTGTTTGCAAGCAACAGAACGAACAGCGGGGAGTTTCATAGCAACACCAAAAGGGGTTGATACATGCAGAAAAGTAGACTAAAATCGAGTATCAGAACAATGAATAATGGAATCAACAACGACCAAACGAACAAAGCGTACCAAATCAGGGCTACCAAACGACTACGACCCCTTATCGCAAAAAAAAAAAAAAAAAAAAAAAAAAAACTACAACCCCGCAAAATCACATGGACGTTAGTACAAATCCATCCTACTCCAACTACAAAAGGGCGCGGTGCCTTACCTTTCCGCAGTAGCCGCCGTGAATCGCCGGGAATCGCAAGGAATGGCCATGAAATCACAGCGAGGTGCCCCCTTGCCGATCTCCGCCTACCTCTGCTCCTCTTGAGATTTCGACGGATGATAACGACGAGCGCCTGAGACGCCTCCGGTAGGAGAAGCAGAGGCACGGTTCGACCGGCGGAAGGCAGCGCAGACGCCGGCGGGGAGCAACGAGCTCGTCGCCACGCAGCAGTGGGCTGGAGAAATGGTGGGGAACGAAATGCGACCAGGAGTCCAGGAAGGGGAAACAGCCAAAACGAACCGCGCGTGCGAGATGGTTCACATAGTCGTCGTCCATATCTCCAAGAACCACACGATTCTCATCCAACGGTGCGGACAAGTGAGCACACGGTAAAAGAACATTGTGGTCAGCCATAAGTTAGAAATTGGGTTTTTCTTAATCAGAAAAAAACTGATACGGAGTACGCAAAGTATACATCGGGCCGTATCAAGCAGTTTTCCGTAACATACGCGTGCGTGCAGTATTGGATACCAGTAGGGTATTCGTGTTTCCTTTGATTAGAAATTGCGTTGCTGACAGCTGCAGAGTTAATCCGAGTGAAAAAAAACAAACTTATATACGGTGGCCTAGTTTTGGTGGTGTTCTTCGAGTACGAGCTAGAATCGTATAGCGAAAATCTTAGATCTAGTCTTTGTTAGTTATTTCAACACGGTGCTTATGTTTGCGTGTACAATGTATCTAGTTTTGGTGCTCCTCTTTAAGTATAAGTCTACAATCCTATAGTGAAAGTCCTAGATCTGGCCTTTGTTCGTTATACTTTCACGCGATGTTTATATGTTTTTTGTTCTTTTATTAGACGCTCTGTTCGGGAATGAAAACACATGGTAGCTAGGTCAGGTGATGACAACGCTTGAAGGCGTCAATGTTTGGGAACTCTTTTCATAGTCGATGTGTTGTCTGAGATGGTGTTAGTGGTTCGGGCTTATTGTTGCATATTTGTGTTTTCCTCTTCTTTTAATAAGGTGGTTATGTGTGGTCTTCGCCACAACTTTTTTCTTTTCTTCGGAGATCAAGTGTACTCAATATAATGTTGGTATTAATATATCAAATCTGTCGAAAACAATATCTTGTTTATAATGAATGGCTTATTTTATTTTTAAATGCATCATATGAGAAGCATATCCACCACTAATGGCTTATTTTATTCTCATAGTCATATCTTTTATTGTCTAATTTGATTTTTATTTTGACCACCACTAATGCTAGAAGTATAGAAATACAAAATAAAAATTATGTGAAGAGAATCATATCCAACATTATCAAACACCATTGGTTTCTCAAACTCAAGCTATCAACGTAAACTGGTTTCTCAAATTCTAGCGATCAACATAAATGTTGGAAATTTATGGTGAACAAACAAGTGAAGTAGTAGTAGAAATTTGTGGAAAAGCCACCATAACAAACAATTGATATTATCTATTTCAAGCATACTGAAATAGAAACTAGTAAGCTTTACACATGTAGTTGAACTTTTTTTCTAGGATGAAATCAGAAGTCAATTTTTACATCGATCTTTTTCAAAGACCAAAAGCTTTAATATGGGGTAGAAGACAAGGAGGTAGCTAGGCTAGGTGTAGTCTCCTCTTCTACCCTAGTTAGGCTAGATGTAGGGTCTAGCACCGAAATAGGCCTATACGCTGCACCGCGAAAACGAATGATTACTCATGCCTCATCCATACCTAGGACATATATCCTAAGGGCATCTCCAACCGAGCGACCCATCCCGCGCCCGCGCGTCCGGATGGGTCGAAACGGACAAAACCGCGGCCCAGCGCGCGGACCCATCCCTAAAACGGATGGCCGCGGCGTCCGGGACGACCCAAACCCGGCCCAAATCTTGGACGAGTTTGCGTGGCCGCGGACGCGAAAGGCTGGTCGCTCGCGTCCTCCCCTTGTCCGCCCCTAGCCCGCCTGTCTGCCTCCCAAAACAGAAACACTCCACCGTACTCCCAAAACCAGCCCCTTCCTCCGTGACCCGGCCCCTTCCTCCAAGGTCAACTGCCCCACCGACTGCCCCGTTTGGGCACGAAATGGGGGCGCATGGGCGGCACGCGTACCAGTCACGGGATGGGTCACCGGAGGTGGGCGAGTCCATGACGGGGCCGTCACCTTCGTCCATTGACCTGAACCGTGCGTCGGCGAACTCCAAAGGCCCCAAGAACCTGGGAGCAGCTGCGATGTCCGGTGCACGCAACCTCGTTCGACGATTTGTCGGCCGCGCGCGCGCGATCACCGTCCACCGTGCGGGCCCCTCCGTCTTTCGCGCGGACAATGCCGACGACCCTGCCATATCCTTCGACACGGCAGGCTCCCCGACCACCTCCCATTGACACACGAGAGGGCACAACCGCTCGTCCCGGCAAGCATAAACATCGAGGAGGAGCCGTTGTTCGGTGAGGGCCTCACACAAGCCGCAGCTGCACAAGCTCGAGGTCGCCGGGTAAGCAAACGAACCGCCAACTACACGGAGAAGGAGGACAAGGTGCTCGTCGATGGATGGTTGACCATCGGGCAAGATGCGTTGACGGGTGCCGAGCGAGAGGGGACCGCATTCGGCGCCGGATCTATGAATACTTCCATGAACATCGCAAATATGGACAGGAGCCATTTGAGAGCGACCGCAGCGAAATATCGCTCCAAAAGAGGTGGGGAGCAATTCAAACGGAATGCAACAAGTTCCAGGCGGCGTATGATCACGCGAAGCGGATCCCCGTTAGTGGCATGGGTGTGAAGGACTTCGTATGATTCTTAACCTCAACTTATTCATCCGATGTTTGCACATGCTGTTTATCGTTGTTGTCTCGCTTTGCTCTAGGTGTGGCGAGCTTTGGAATTCTACAAAGTCAACAATGGAGAGAAGACCTTTGCCTTCCCTCATTGTTGGAAGGAACTCCAAGGCACCCCCAAGTTCCGGGAGGGGTACGAGGGGTACATGGCGACCTTGGTCGGGAACAATCCCGCCAAAGATGCCACGGTCATTGACCTTGATGGTGGGCAGCCTTGCGGTAGCTCCGCTTCTCGTGCAAGTCGTCCACGCGGCCACAAGTCAACCAAAGCCGACATGAAGCGTGATGCTTCGTCCATGCTATTGTATGGCACTTTGAAGGAGATGCATGCGGACGGAGAGGTGTCCATGGACAAGAGGGATGAGAGGAGGCGCCGGGAGAAAGAAGAGGACGAGGAAGAAATTCTTTGATGTCCAGCAGAAGAAGCTTGAGATTGAAGAGGTCAAGGCCAAGACCAAAGCTAAAGAACTTGAGCTCAAGAGAGAGAACTTGAGCTCATAGCAATGGCAAGGGCCAAAGAGGTGGAGCTGAAGGCGAAGGAAGTTGAGCTCAAACGCCAAGCCGAGGACAACCTCATCATGAACGCCGACTTGACCAACATGAGCGAGGCAAAGAGAGCTTGGTTCGAGAAGAGACAGAAGGAGATCCTCGAGCGCCCAAATTGAGTTAGACAATCTCAATTGTAATTTTTATATTTTTCTCAAACTATGGCACATTTTATTTGATTTATCATGGTACATTTGATAATATTTTATGGTATTTGATAATATTTTATGTTTATTATATATTATTCTATGTTTACGAGATATTATTCTATATTTGTTAGACATTGTTTAAGGACCAGAGGACCTATTTTCCAAAGAAATATGCCAAATGGCCAAATGGCCAAATGGCCAAATGGGTGGCCGCTGCGTTGGGCGCATCGTGCGACCCAAACGGACGCGCGGACGCGGGGCTCCGTCCGCGCGTCCGCTCGAGCACGCAAACGGCCCAAAACGGACGGCCCAGCGCGTCCGTTTGGGTCGCTCGGTTGGAGATGCCCTAACACTCAGAAAACTCAAGATCTTCAATAGAAACCCCTGCTCATCGGGCCGTCGTGGCATCACTGGAAGAAAGGAATAAGACTCAGAGTGCATTAAATGAGTAGTCTGCATAGACCTATAGAGTGACTTTCCTCAAAAGACATTATAGTACTAGCCCCCCCCCCCCCCCCCACCACGCGCACGCGGGAGAGCCAAATTGGTGGGAGATATGCAGCGATCTGTGCTTATAGTCGAGTTAGAATCGCTTGTGAAACCAACGGCTCAGTGGTAACGACCTGCACATAAAACATAATCGTTGCTCACGGATCAGAAATCAAAAGAACACCACACAAAGCTAGAGCACAAGCCTCGAGTCAACATAGACCCATCGGCTCCTCAATACCAGTTTTGTGGGTAATAGAACTAGGTTTTAATCAGTTGCATGCGTGTCTCTCCACATCACAGAGCCTTCTACAATGGCATGAAATCTCCTTTTAAGTCATGATTAATATCAATACAACAATCAAACATACTCTATTTTCTGATTTAGTCTAGTCCTAAAAAATAGACAAACTAGTACTATATTTAATAATACTACTTCAACCAATAATGCTGCATTGGTAATAATAACATTCAAGAGAGAATAGAACTGCTTCGTTTTTTGTGTTGTTGTTGATTAGAAAGCTAAAATATAGACTAATTCAGAACAAATTTGAGGTCTAGCACGTAGAGTATTTCAGAACAAAGGGAGTATTAGTTAAAACATCCGGAAGCCTAAAGATATAAAAGTAAAATAACCAAAATGTGATCAGGTAGATTATTTCTCAAAATTTTACTTACCTTTCTAATAATATATTAATTCGAAGAAACAGGGACTTCAATAAAAGGTTTTTGATGAAAAATATGGAACTAAAATCATGTAGTTCTCAGTTTTTTTTAGAATAGACGTAATTTCTCAAAAATTGTATCATGAAATTTCCTGGAATTAGTATCATGGAATTCTTAGTTTTTTACTTTAATTTCGGTAAAGAATTTTTAAGATACCATAAATTCACTTAATGTTTTCAAAAAAAGAAATCCAGAAATTAGCACCATAGAATACTAATTAGTCATCATAAAGTACTCAATGGTGTAGCACGGAATACTAGTCATCATGAAGTAATCAATTGTGCCATGGAATACTAATTAGTAGTAAGCCTTACTCTTCATAAACATCACGTGGTACTCATGACTAGTAATATTGGGAGTATCATAAGTAGTATCATTCATGTCATGTTGGTAAAAATTTGATGTGACACTATAATTCATGAGGAAGGACGTATCATAGCATGTAAAATGTAATATCCCAGGTATTGGGGTTACAAAAAATAGAGGAAACAGATGTGTGCATTGCATTCATGCATAGAAAATGCGGGAATTTTCGCGCTTTAAAGTAAAACAGTCACAGTAACTGAAGTTTCACTTGACCTTGGTGGAATTGAAGTAGCTCATCAAGTCAAGCGCTATAAACCTCAATGTGACTTTGCTAAAACTTTGTTTTGGGTAGAGATAATGTGATCTAAGGGATTAGATCAAATGAAATTAAAATCAACATAAGAACTTATTAATCAAGGATCAACTACTTTACCTTATTAAAGATCATAACATGATATTCCTTGCCATAACATATGAACATCCATTCAATTGGAAATCAAGCAACAATAATTGGAGAAACTATTCTTCACTTATCTTTTCCATGTCTCAAACTAATCTATGATCCAACCATGAATCTCATGGTATTTATTCTACTTTAATCTTGGAAGCAAGACAAGGAGTTCCAACTAAGAAATATATATATTCTTCTCTATTCTAAATAGTTAAGAATCAAACCTAGAGAGGTGAGAGATCTATTATAATTATTAGAGAAGCATTAACAAACCTTGAGTTAAACCTTGGATATGCATCCAAGTATTCAAATCATCATCTTTAAGAGAAACCCTAGGATATTATTCAAAACCTTCCCTAGAGAGAACCCATTTATATTAACCATAGATATTGGTGACTACATCAATATCTGTGGAGAATAACCCTAGGTCAGCATTGAAGTCCTTCTTAAATGGGAGAAACCATTCATACTAATCTTAGTTCTGTCTATATAAGAACAAAGAACAACCTTTGAACTAAAGTATTTGGTTGTAAACCATTTCCCTTGGAGTGGTGAGATAACCTAATACCACATGAGATAATATCATATCCATGAATTGATAAAGTAAGGAAGAGATTACTCCAACTAAGTTAGACAATTGAATCTTTAGCTCAGCTACCTAAATAAATATTAGGAGTATATCATAAACCCTAAGAACTTGAGGTAAGGATATTAAGAACAAGGGGATCATGCCTAATCCATGATCATGCTTTGGAGAAATAGGAGTATAATCCAAATGCTAACACTTATATGATCAGTAGATATTATTCATCACATGAAATCATGGGGAGATCACTAGTAAATAATCCTAGACTTATATCCCAACCTTTAATTGTGAACCACTCGGGAGATCATAAATAGAATCCTACCATATCTATACTTCATAAATTAATGAACCTAAGAAAACCTTAGAGTTAAATATTATACTTTATATGGTGGGAAACCATACCTCCATATGACCAAAGTTAACTATAAAAAGAACCATAATCATTGTTGTTACTTTAATGAGAAGTTGGGGATAATAATAGGAGTTAATTGGTACAAGATAAAACCAATTCTCAAATCTTTAGTAATTAGAGAAGCACATGAAATATTAAGCAAGTAATCACCTTATCATGGTTAGGGAGATTAAACCCTAGCACATGCAATATGGTGCCATTTCATCTCAATAACCTAGAATTAAACCTCAACCCTAGTTTATGCATCACTATGGTGATCATAATATGAACTAAGCCACAATGAAATTCCAAACCATGTGCAATTAGGTGAATGTGCTTTTAAACCTAGAATTGCTCACTAAGTAAAATCTTATGCCTCAATTCTTCAACAAAATAAAAACCTTGTGCTACATTTTATGGTTAAAACCATATGTGTAGTGATCAAATATTTATCTTGGTAACCAAGAACAACCATGATGGAACACTACCTACCCTAGATCCTTTCAATAATAAAAACAGTGTTAACTTTACAAGGGAATTGTAATAGAAATCATAAAACCCTAATAGATGGTTGCTCACATAAAACCATATATGAACAACCAACTTCTCAAAACAAGATAACAAGTCCTAATGATAACTTCGAAATCCTTTGAGTTGGAATTATCAACTCTAATACTTCAAACAGATTGATCCACAAGAAAAACATAAAAATAAAATAAGGATATAAATTCATGCTTATTTGCTATTTTGAATAAAACACAAGTATGTAATATAATTCAATATAAAATACTTGTTTCAAATGGAATAGGGGTGTAATAGTCATTACGCAACATCCAAATAGAATTAACATATAAAACACCTGCAAATACAACAGAATTCAAATATGAATTTAAATGGGCAAAAGTAAAAACAGAAAAGGAAATGGAAAAAAAAAGAGGAGAGAAAAACCTTATCAGACCTTACCTGGCCGTGGCAGCCCACCAAAGCAGCCCAGCAGCAGCCCATGGCCTAGCGCCACTTCGCAGCCCAGACGGCCCACTTACCCCTTCGCGAGGATAAGACCGAAGACAACGTCTTCGTCTTCGTCTTCCTCTCTGGACGCGCGCGAGGTCGCGGCACGATGAGGAGAGCCACGTCCCGGCCGCCGTTGCTGACCACTCTCTCTCAACGATGACCGCCGGGCATCGTATAAATACGAGGAGGAACCCCAGAGCTTCTCTCTTCTTCTTTTCGTCGCCATGACCGAAACCCTAGCCGCCAGCAACCCTAACAAACCGTCGATTCCGACCACCCCGGAGCCCGCCGTTGAGCTCAGGAGGAGCGCCTCGACGTCCTCGTTCATCTGGTGTAGCCACATGTCAAGGGGAGCTCGACGGAGGAGTAATTTAGCCGTTCCCTTTTGCAATACTGCGGGGAAATGGCGACCGCCGCGGCGTCCTCGTCTCCAATCGACACCGGCGACCCTACAGGAAGCCTCCAGGTGACCTTGCGCATCTCATGAGCGTCTTATTGAACCCTAGATCATGCCGTAGCACCCCTGTCACCGTCGACCACCGTCCGCCGCCGCTGAATCTCACCGTTCGCCATGCTCCGGTGACCATTTCCGAGCGGCGCGGCCATCATTAGCTTCACCTCGTTGCCCTCGTTCGAACAAGCACGCGCACGCCCCCGCGGGAGCCCGGGAACGCCGGCGCCGTCGTCGACTGCCCCGCTGGTCACCGTGAGCCATGCCACGTTGGCGCCACCGTGGCGGGTGACATGGTCACTGGCCCACTAGCCAGTGGCTGTGGGTAGGAATAGCCGGGTAGGTTTAGTATTTCTTTTATTTCTATTTCAAATTCAAAAATTGCTGCAACTTCAAATGAATTTAGAAAATTCAATTTAAGTCAGAAAAATATAAATGAGATATTAAAATTCTTAGAAAAGAAAACTCTATCTAATAAAAATATAAAATGAAATTTTTATTTTTAATAAAAATTTAATTATCTAATGCTTGATTATTTAAACCTTTAATTTTAATTCCAAATTTAATTAAAAAATTCAATAAATAAGGAAAACTTTAAAAATTAAATAGAAACCAGTAAAGAAATAAAGAAAACTTTAAAACTAAATTCTTTATATATTATTTCGTTAAATCCTTATTAGAGGGATTTAAACCCTATTAATAATTCTTTTAATTATTAATTCATTAAAAATAATAAAATACCAAATCCAATATTATTTTTATTTCAAAGCTATTAATAATTTCAACTTGATAATAAAGTTCTTAGCCTAAGAACTAAATAGTAATTATGAAACCTAGTTCCATTTTAAATAACCTTATGGTTTCATAATTCCATTTGAACACTAAAACCCTAATTCTATTATGAAACCCTAGTTCCACCATTTTATGTGTAAACCTTAAATAGTTTCCAAAATCTAAACACTAGATATAACATGAGATCATGTACTTCCTCTTGAATTCATAGAACCATAATTAGCAAATTAATACTTGCTATGATCACATAAAATCTAGGAGTCCTATTATCCATAATTTAATGTATGCATACCTACTCAACCTAGTTGATCAAGTAGGATCAACCAAATCTAAACCCTAGCTTCCATTACCAAAACTCTCATCTTTAATTATCCATGCCTAACATCACACCATTGTGATGAACCCTAATAGCAACTACACCTACTATTTTGTATTACATTCCCTACTCCACTAAACCCTACTAGTGTTGGATACCAATTATCAACTATCCTATTTAGAAGCCAATTATTCCTTACTTAACGAACCAACAGTAAATCCTAGACAACCTCAACCTAATTGATATACTTCTTATTAATTAAGAAGTATGTTCTTCAAAAGTTATTCTTTTGAAGAAAATAAGGAATCATCATCAACCCTGCTTATAAGGACCTATAAACCCTAGCCAGCTATCCTTAGCAAAATAAACCAACCTTGACAACAACCATGTATAATGAATTGCTTAGGATGCCTAGGCTTATCTTAACCTTACAAGCTCTAGGTGTCGATGAGTCCAATATTGTTGTCACTCATCTAACACTTACTCCAAAAACTACTTGGAACCATAATAAATTATAGAACTACACCAACCTAATTATCATACTTGTTCTTTATTAAAGAACATGTTCTTCAAAAGTTATTCTTTTGAAGTATATGATAATTAATCCTTAACCATGCCATCTAGTACTAAAACTGACCACTGTTCTTTACTTGATAACATTATGCCAATTATCATTCTTTGTGTGCTCAATTGATTATTATTCTTTACTGTCTACCTGTTGATAATACCAAGTAATCACACCTGAATAAGAACCTTGTCTGTGAATCACTCTAAAAGTGCAACACACCCTGAACTAATCATTACAACTCACTAATCCTAAATCATCGGGGTTAGGTCACGTTTAGAACGATTGCATCTCATACTTATGCATTATTGCATCCTTGGCAATCTTTAAACATCGTCCTTACCGGACGATGATGCTATTTCAGAATTTGGAGTTACCGCGTATCAAAGACCTTGCCTGCATAATCTTGCAGTCAAGAAAGGCAAGTTCATCACTTGCTCATGTCATTTGTGTATTTCTATCAAATTACTTGCAAAGTACTATGGTTATCACTATTGCATAAAAATCAAAACCACTACTTTCATAACTATGAATATGACTATGTGGTGGGCAATGGAACCATGGATTGTGTTGATATGGTGGAGGTTCCATTGCAAGGGTTAATATCCATCTAGGATTAAACAACAAATGTCGCCGATGATTCTTGTGCCGTAATAACCGTGTTAACCATAAGATCCGGAGTGGGACGGAGTAGTCAAAAGTGTTTCCACCTCTTGAACATCAACGGATTCGCTTACCGTAGACGGTTGTATCTTGCGGAGAAATTGGTGGGTGGGGAGCCCCTTCTAATTCCCCACGGTATAGTCGTTGCTTACCGTAGACGGTTGTCGCTTGCGGAACAATTGGTGGGTGGGGATCCCCTTCTAATTCCCCACGGTAATGTGGTCTATGATGGGTTGCAGCTACCGGCGAAGGAGTTTGGTTAACGAGTCCCAAACCGTTGTCGTGGTCGGGGTCCACCCTGAAATTACGGGAATAATGGGACCGACGAGGACCCGGGGTCGGGGTATGCAACAAAGGGTGGGTGTTCGAGGTAGCGGAGGAACATGATTGGCTAGACCTTATACCGGGCCTCACACCATAGGAAGTGTGGACGAGCTCGCGGCTCGGTTGGCACCAAGGTTAAGATCTCTTATGGGTAAAGCAACACACCTCTGCAGAGTGTAAAGAACCGTGACCTGTCACTCCCTGTTCCGGGATAAGGAACTGCGAATGCTGCCGAAAAGGAGCTCCATGAAGTTCTAGTAAACCGGTGAAGGCTGACGGACATAGTTCTTCTGAATAAAAGCAACCTTTTGAAGAAATGATTATGAAAACCTGCATTGGTATTAGACTTTCTGGTCTAATGCCGTAGCTAGTGCATTAAACACCTCTTTCCTATAATGAACTTGTTGAGTACGCTCGTACTCATCCCACTCTTAAATCCTCTGCTTAGATATGGAGGCCTCGAAGGAGGATCTACAATACAACTCGAAGGCCGAGGAGTCAACAACTACTTCAAGGAACAGGACCCTTTCAGAAGAGTCAGATACCACATACATCAAGGAGAAAACCTAGTTTAGCCATAGAAGGGAACTAGTTTCCTAAACCTAGCTCCTACTTAGCTAAAATCTATTCTTAGCCTCTTTAGCTAGTTAAATACTCTACAAAAAGAGTTCGTGATAGGATTAGACTACGAGTCGTTCTTCTAGAGTTTATTTGCGGATTTACCTCATTGTAAAGTAGGAGGTTGTGCTGATCTTATGTAACGTAGTCGATGTTGTAATTCTATAGACATGCCTTGGACCCGCATATGTTTCTGTTGTACCACTCGAGCGATATAATACTAGTGGAACGGTGTTTCATTGGTGTTATATCAGACTTGCATACTACACCATGCAGTGGTATGCCGGGTCACCACAGTTGGTATCAGAGCAAATGCTTTGACCTTAGGATTAAAACCCTTTAAAGGAGACCCATAGGATTGGTAGTGTCTATAGGAAGTTGTCCTAGGTAAATCAAATCTTTTTATGACTTGAGATGGATATTCACTTGAGAATAATCCTGACACACTTGAGTCAACATTTCCTACCTATATTTCCTAAGTAATGTTAGCTAGCTAATCTCAAATTGTGTAGGATACTCTTAAGACCCTAAAATAAATATGAGTAGACCACAGTTGGTATAAAATACATGGTAGTCCAAAGAGAGGATACAACCATACGGAAGATATCCTATTGGAAGATGTGTACCAACATATGTTATGATTAAGTAAGAGTTATCCAGACTGGTAATAGGAGTTATATCAATTGATGAAGATAATTAAGATATCCTAATAGAAGATGTAGACCAAGTTAAGTAATGAGTAAGTAAAACTATCTAGACATGTGAAACAATTGATAGTAAGTGATAACTATGAGTCATATGAAGTAGTATAGACCATGATGAGTCAATCATGGGAGATAAGGAAGAGAGATATGAATAAAATATGATTACTTACATGGTAGAGTTGTTCATCATATACGATTCACCTGAGAATCATTATGTGATGGACTAGAACCTCATAATTAATTAAGAGAAGTACAATAAGAAGCCAAGTGCAAAACAATAGTGCAAGAATTGTGTTCCAAAAATATGGGAAGTGTGCCAAGCACATCATGACCATATGCTTATGGTAGAAACACTTAGAAGTATAGGAACTGTATCCTAATAAATATGTATTCAGAGTAACCATATTAGAACTAGAGGTATCATACAAAATAGTCCTCAATAGCACTTACATATGGTATAATACTAAGTTAAGTAGTACTTCTAAAGAAAATTAGGTTAACCTTAACCATCCCAAACCACTTTGTTTCAAGTTTATCTCATTGCAAATGTGCGATTAAGGTAAAGGTTGAGACAAATAGTAGAATTCCATATATTCGTGCTAAGTATCACAATATAAACCTATATTATGTGGTGTTATGTACTACACATCAGAGCCTGATGTTTCGAGATGTTTTACTCAACTATTATATTCAGGCTTATGATGGTGTGTATTATAAGCACAAAGCTGAATCTTATTGGATTTTATTGGATTTTCATTGTTTGACTAGATCCATACATGATGTTTGACTTTGATATGCAAATGCATGTTGCAATATCAAGTTCCAACTTGATGCTATAGATCTAGAGGGTAATGGTAAACGTGTGAGGAAGCGACGGATTCGGGAAGATTCCGAAGACAAGATGAAGGTTCATCGGAGGAATGAAGTAAAGTTGTGGGAAGTAACCACAATACTCTGAAGGAAGTATAATCAGAAACTCATGCTTACCTCAACAGAGGAGTACTTTAGTACAGAAGAAGCATGAAGGTGAGAATATGATGATTATGGTGAAGCTCAAGCAGATCCCTAGTCATCATGGAAGAGGGAATGCATGGGAAATCACTTAGGATACTATATTCATAGTGTCAGCTAGTGGTTTTCTTGCAAAATAAACCCTGAATGAAGAAAGATGATATATGAAACCATAGCAGTTGTAAGAAGACCGTAGTTGGTATCAGAAGACCACAATTGGTAAAATATCAATACTGCGAGATAAAGTAGAAGATATCTCGTTCAGTTGATCAAAACCTATAATAGAGTACACTTTCAGATAACAAATAGCCACAGTTGGTATAATAACCACAGCTGGTATTAGTTGGTATTACAAATAGTCCACGATTTAATTATTTGTAACAAAAGTTTGTGAATAAATAAAAAACTTGTCAGCCAAATAGCTAGATCTATAAACATTTAGTCAAAGGATTCACATTGGATGTCCACAACTGAGTGGATACACCACAAAGATTTTTCGTAAAACCATAGAGGAATATAAATTGTAAACTAGACTTATACCAATATTCTAATCATCAGTCCAATAGTTGGAAGAAAAGGAGTTAAAGAACATAAGTAAACTCTAAGGGGTAGAGTAAAGATTGAGTTGGATTATAATGACTCAATACTTTGAGCAAGATAGAAGAAGGAGGTCTGAACTGAGAGGAAGTTCGATCTTATTTTCATAAGAGTGTTGGACATTACTTTCAGAAGGATGTCAGACCAAAAGCCGAGGTTTATACCTCGAGGAAGTAAGAAGTGGACTATAACTTGAGAAAGTGAGTAGTATTTACTCAGAAGTACGAAAGCTCAAGTAAGTTAAGCATAAAGAAGTTGGACGAAGAAAATACCATAGACTAAATACAGCTCAAGAAGACCAAAGACCGAAGGAAATTGACCATACCAGAACCACAGACTAATAGAATGATTCCTTTCATGGAACCTAAATAACCCAAAATAGTTATAGGTATCAACTATGAACCATGATTGGATAGGCTAAATGAGTCTAACCTTCTTAGTAAAAGAAACCGTCAAAATCATTTCCATGGTAAGTACCTTACTAAGTACCATTATTGCACTTTTTGTAGTAAGGGAAAACAAAGACCTAATTAGCAAATAGAAGTTTATTATCAAACTAGCCTTCAAATAAGACTGTCAAGACAAGAAGAAGTCTCAATCATTGAATCTTAAATGAGATAGGAAACAAGATTATAATAGTTGGAAGAAATTAATAAATCAAAGTAAGAGCCATGGTTCAGAGACAGGTATTATTAGATTCCAGAGAAAAATCATAGAACTGGAGTAAGAAACTAATGTTCAGAGACAAACCCTAATGGATTCCAGGAAGAATCTGGACAAGGGATATATTCAATTATATCCAGTGAGATCACTGTGGAGTTCTAGAAAAGTTTAAGTCTGCATAAGTCAGAACCACACTTCGGAAACGTGAGAGAGTTCAAACTTCGAGGACGAAGTTTAGTTTAAGGGGTAGAGACTGTAATATCCCAGGTATTGGGGAAAGAGGAAACAGATGTGTGCATTGCATTCATGCATAGAAAATCTGGGGAATTTTCGCGCTTTAAAGTAAAACAGTCCACGATAGAATCGAAGTTTCACTTGACCTTGGTGGAATTGAAGTAGCTCATCAAGTCAAGCGCTATAAACCTCAATGTGACTTTGCTAAAACTTTGTTTTGGGTAGAGATAATGTGATCTAAGGGATTAGATCAAATGAAATTAAAATCAACACAAGAACTTATTAATCAAGGATCAACTACTTTACCTTATTAAAGATCATAACATGATATTCCTTGCCATAACATATGAACATCCATTCAATTGGAAATCAAGCAACAATAATTGGAGAAACTATTCTTCACTTATCTTTTCCATGTCTCAAACTAATCTATGATCCAACCATGAATCTCATGGTATTTATTCTACTTTAATCTTGGAAGCAAGACAAGGAGTTCCAACTAAGAAATATATATATTCTTCTCTATTCTAAATAGTTAAGAATCAAACCTAGAGAGGTGAGAGATCTATTATAATTATTAGAGAAGCATTAACAAACCTTGAGTTAAACCTTGGATATGCATCCAAGTATTCAAATCATCATCTTTAAGAGAAACCCTAGGATATTATTCAAAACCTTCCCTAGAGAGAACCCATTTATATTAACCATAGATATTGGTGACTACATCAATATCTCGTGGAGAATAACCCTAGGTCAACATTGAAGTCCTTCTTAAATGGGAGAAACCATTCATACTAATCTTAGTTCTGTCTATATAAGAACAAAGAACAACCTTTGAACTAAAGTATTTGGTTGTAAACCATTTCCCTTGGAGTGGTGAGATAACCTAATACCACATGAGATAATATCATATCCATGAATTGATAAAGTAAGGAAGAGATTACTCCAACTAAGTTAGACAATTGAATCTTTAGCTCAGCTACCTAAATAAATATTAGGAGTATATCATAAACCCTAAGAACTTGAGGTAAGGATATTAAGAACAAGGGGATCATGCCTAATCCATGATCATGCTTTGGAGAAATAGGAGTATAATCCAAATGCTAACACTTATATGATCAGTAGATATTATTCATCACATGAAATCATGGGGAGATCACTAGTAAATAATCCTAGACTTATATCCCAACCTTTAATTGTGAACCACTCGGGAGATCATAAATAGAATCCTACCATATCTATACTTCATAAATTAATGAACCTAAGAAAACCTTAGAGTTAAATATTATACTTTATATGGTGGGAAACCATACCTCCATATGACCAAAGTTAACTATAAAAAGAACCATAATCACTGTTGTTACTTTAATGAGAAGTTGGGGATAATAATAGGAGTTAATTGGTACAAGATAAAACCAATTCTAAAATCTTTAGTAATTAGAGAAGCACATGAAATATTAAGCAAGTAATCACCTTATCATGGTTAGGGGAGATTAAACCCTAGCACATGCAATATGGTGCCATTTCATCTCAATAACCTAGAATTAAACCTCAACCCTAGTTTATGCATCACTATGGTGATCATAATATGAACTAAGCCACAATGAAATTCCAAACCATGTGCAATTAGGTGAATGTGCTTTTAAACCTAGAATTGCTCACTAAGTAAAATCTTATGCCTCAATTCTTCAACAAAATAAAAACCTTGTGCTACATTTTATGGTTAAAACCATATGTGTAGTGATCAAATATTTATCTTGGTAACCAAGAACAACCATGATGGAACACTACCTACCCTAGATCCTTTCAATAATAAAAACAGTGTTAACTTTACAAGGGAATTGTAATAGAAATCATAAAACCCTAATAGATGGTTGCTCACATAAAACCATATATGAACAACCAACTTCTCAAAACAAGATAACAAGTCCTAATGATAACTTCTGAAATCCTTTGAGTTGGAATTATCAACTCTAATACTTCAAACAGATTGATCCACAAGAAAAACATAAATATAAAATAAGGATATAAATTCATGCTTATTTGCTATTTTGAATAAAACACAAGTATGTAATATAATTCAATATAAAATACTTGTTTCAAATGGAATAGGGGTGTAATAGTCATTACGCAACATCCAAATAGAATTAACATATAAAACACCTGCAAATACAACAGAATTCAAATATGAATTTAAATGGGCAAAAGTAAAAACAGAAAAGGAAATGGAAAAAAAAAGAGGAGAGAAAAACCTTACCAGACCTTACCTGGCCGTGGCAGCCCACCAAAGCAGCCCAGCAGCAGCCCATGGCCCAGCGCCACTTCGCAGCCCAGACGGCCCACTTACCCCTTCGCGAGGATAAGACCGAAGACAACGTCTTCGTCTTCGTCTTCCTCTCTGGACGCGCGCGAGGTCGCCAGCACGATGAGGAGAGCCACGTCCCGGCCGCCGTTGCTGACCACTCTCTCTCAACGATGACCGCCGGGCATCGTATAAATACGAGGAGGAACCCCGCAGCTTCTCTCTTCTTCTTTTCGTCGCCATGACCGAAACCCTAGCCGCCGACAACCCTAACAAACCGTCGATTCCGACCACCCCGGAGCCCGTCGTTGAGCTCAGGAGGAGCGCCTCGACGTCCTCGTTCATCTGGTGTAGCCACATGTCAAGGGGAGCTCGACGGAGGAGTAATTTAGCCGTTCCCTTTTGCAGTACTGCGGGGGAAATGGCGACCGCCGCGGCGTCCTCGTCTCCAATCGACACCGGCGACCCTACAGGAAGCCTCCAGGTGACCTTGCGCATCTCATGAGCGTCTTATTGAACCCTAGATCATGCCGTAGCACCCCCGTCACCGTCGACCACCGTCCGCCGCCGCTGATCCTCACCGTCCGTCGTGCTCCGGTGACCATTTCCGAGCGGCGCGGCCACCAGTAGCTTCACCTCGTTGCCCTCGTTCGAACAAGCACGCGCACGCCCCTGCGGGATCTCGGGAACGCCGGCGCCGTCGTCGACTGCCCCGCCGGTCACCGTGAACCATGCCACGTTGGCGCCACCGTGGCGTGTGACATGGCCAGTGGCCCACTAGCCGGTGGCTGTGGGTAGGAATAGCCGGGTAGGTTTAGTATTTCTTTTATTTCTATTTCAAATTCAAAAATTGTCGCAACTTCAAATGAATTTAGAAAATTCAATTTAAGTCAGAAAAATATAAATGAGATATTAAAATTCTTAGAAAAGAAAACTCTATCTAATAAAAATATAAAATGAAATTTTTATTTTTAATAAAAATTTAATTATCTAATGCTTGATTATTTAAACCTTTAATTTTAATTCCAAATTTAATTAAAAAATTCAATAAATAAGGAAAACTTTAAAAATTAAATAGAAACCAGTAAAGAAATAAAGAAAACTTTAAAACTAAATTCTTTATATATTATTTCGTTAAATCCTTATTAGAGGGATTTAAACCCTATTAATAATTCTTTTAATTATTAATTCATTAAAAATAATAAAATACCAAATCCAATATTATTTTTATTTCAAAGTTATTAATAATTTCAACTTGATAATAAAGTTCTTAGCCTAAGAACTAAATAGTAATTATGAAACCTAGTTCCATTTTAAATAACCTTATGGTTTCATAATTCCATGTGAACACTAAAACCCTAATTCTATTATGAAACCCTAGTTCCACCATTTTATGTGTAAACCTTAAATAGTTTCCAAAATCTAAACACTAGATATAACATGAGATCATGTACTTCCTCTTGAATTCATAGAACCATAATTAGCAAATTAATACTTGCTATGATCACATAAAATCTAGGAGTCCTATTATCCATAATTTAATGTATGCATACCTACTCAACCTAGTTGATCAAGTAGGATCAACCAAATCTAAACCCTAGCTTCCATTACCAAAACCCTCATCTTTAATTATCCATGCCTAACATCACACCATTGTGATGAACCCTAATAGCAACTACACCTACTATTTTGTATTACATTCCCTACTCCACTAAACCCTACTAGTGTTGGATACCAATTATCAACTATCCTATTTAGAAGCCAATTATTCCTTACTTAACGAACCAACAGTAAATCCTAGACAACCTCAACCTAATTGATATACTTCTTATTAATTAAGAAGTATGTTCTTCAAAAGTTATTCTTTTGAAGAAAATAAGGAATCATCATCAAACCTGCTTATAAGGACCTATAAACCCTAGCCAGACTATCCTTAGCAAAATAAACCAACCTTGACAACAACCATGTATAATGAATTGCTTAGGATGCCTAGGCTTATCTTAACCTTACAAGCTCTAGGTGTCGATGAGTCCAACATTGTTGTCACTCATCTAACACTTACTCCAAAAACTACTTGGAACCATAATAAATTATAGAACTACACCAACCTAATTATCATACTTGTTCTTTATTAAAGAACATGTTCTTCAAAAGTTATTCTTTTGAAGTATATGATAATTAATCCTTAACCATGCCATCTAGTACTAAAACTGACCACTTGTTCTTTACTTGATAACATTATGCCAATTATCATTCTTTGTGTGCTCAATTGATTATTATTCTTTACTCGTCTACCTGTTGATAATACCAAGTAATCACACTCGAATAAGAACCTTGTATCGTGAATCACTCTAAAAGTGCAACACACCCTGAACTAATCATTACAACTCACTAATCCTAAATCATCGGGGTTAGGTCACGTTTAGAACGATTGCATCTCATACTTATGCATTATTGCATCCTTGGCAATCTTTTAAACATCGTCCTTACCGGACGATGATGCTATTTCAGAATTTGGAGTTACCGCGTATCAAAGACCTTGCCTGCATAATCTTGCAGTCAAGAAAGGCAAGTTCATCACTTGCTCATGTCATTTGTGTATTTCTATCAAATTACTTGCAAAGTACTATGGTTATCACTATTGCATAAAAATCAAAACCACTACTTTCATAACTATGAATATGACTATGTGGTGGGCAATGGAACCATGGATTGTGTTGATATGGTGGAGGTTCCATTGCAAGGGTTAATATCCATCTAGGATTAAACAACAAATGTCGCCAGTGATTCTTGTGCCGTAATAACCGTGTTAACCATAAGATCCGGAGTGGGACGGAGTAGTCAAAAGTGTTTCCACCTCTTGAACATCAACGGATTCGCTTACCGTAGACGGTTGTATCTTGTGGAGAAATTGGTGGGTGGGGAGCCCCTTCTAATTCCCCACGGTATAGCTGTTGCTTACCGTAGACGGTTGCTGCTTGCGGAACAATTGGTGGGTGGGGATCCCCTTCTAATTCCCCACGGTAATGTGGTCTATGATGGGTTGCAGCTACCGGCGAAGGAGTTTGGTTAACGAGTCCCAAACTGTTGTCGTGGTCGGGGTCCACCCTGAAATTACGGGAATAATGGGACCGACGAGGACCCGGGGTCGGGGTATGCAACAAAGGGTGGGTGTTCGAGGTAGCGGAGGAACATGATTGGCTAGACCTTATACCGGGCCTCACACCATAGGAAGTGTGGACGAGCTCGCGGCTCGGTTGGCACCAAGCTTAAGATCTCTTATGGGTAAAGCAACACACCTCTCGCGAGTGTAAAGAACCGTGACTCGTCACTCCTCGTTCCGGATAAGGAACTCGCGAACGCTGCGGAAAGGAGCTCCATGAAGTTCTAGTAAACCGGTGAAGGTCGACGGACATATTTCTTCCGAATAAAAGCAACCTTTTGAAGAAATGATTATGAAAACCCGCATTGGTATTAGACTTTCCGGTCTAATGCCGTAGCTAGTGCATTAAACACCTCTTTCCTATAATGAACTTGTTGAGTACGCTCGTACTCATCCCACTCTTAAATCCTCTCGCTTAGATATGGAGGCCTCGAAGGAGGATCTACAATACAACTCGAAGGCCGAGGAGTCAACAACTACTTCAAGGAACAGGACCCTTTCAGAAGAGTCAGATACCACATACATCAAGGAGAAAACCTAGTTTAGCCATAGAAGGGAACTAGTTTCCTAAACCTAGCTCCTACTTAGCTAAAATCTATTCTTAGCCTCTTTAGCTAGTTAAATACTCTACAAAAAGAGTTCGTGATAGGATTAGACTACGAGTCGTTCTTCTAGAGTTTATTTGCAGATTTACCTCATTGTAAAGTAGGAGGTTGTGCTGATCTTATGTAACAGAGTCGATGTTGTAATTCTATAGACATGCCTTGGACCAGCATATGTTTCTGTTGTACCACTCTGAGCGATATAATACTAGTGGAACGGTGTTTCATTGGTGTTATATCAGACTTGCATACTACACCATGCAGTGGTATGCCGGGTCACCACATAAAACTAGAAAATTCAATGACCAATACATCATGTACACACGTTTACATTGAGATTTATAAAACATTAAATATGAAGGAACTATGATACCACATCATGATCATGATCTATACGGTGATAAGTCACACTGTGGCTAGTCTAAGTAAATGATCTACTCCTTCCAATTTATAATAAGTATCGAGTCTTTAGTTCAAATTTGTTATGCCTATACAATTACAATATTCCGAATTGAGTTTCCGGGATCGGAGTGAGTATTAACTATATGGGCATAGGTATTTATGTAAAAGATCACTACACATGCAGTTATACAAAGACAATACATCTGCATGTAGTGGTTCAAAGACACATGTCAGGCAAAGCACCCGGGAGCTGCTATGCTTCTTTCCTTGGCATGTGGTGTTTGAGTGTTCCACAGTCTCCTTTCTGGAAGTACGACGCTTGTGCAGGTTTTCGGCAAACAGGATCAATGTATTCTTGTGAAATGAAGAAACACCCGCCCATTTTAAAATCTCCAAAAAAAAGGTGATTTGTATGCAGGAAAATCGGATAAAAAAATGGTGTGCATGAAAACAACACGAAACTGGTACAATATATAACTGAATTAGTAGTTGTTAGTCTCATGTTTGAACCCCTATCCTACTTTCTACTCATGCAGATATTTTTTTTTGACGGGCACTCATGCAGATCTTCCATACCAAAAACGTACGAGTAAAACACAAAGCTCTAATCAGTCACAGCGGACTGTACCTAAACACTGAGAACTACAAGCTTGAACTAAAAATATAGCTGCTACAGCCTATGAGCCTACACACGATTCACAACTCATTATCAATTATGTTTCTGATCATTTCAATAGGAATTTGCCCCTCAGTCCTAATGGCATCCTTGCTCTGATCTGGGCTGAAGAAATACAACGTCGGAAGTCCTCTTACCTGTATGTTTCAGAAATGACACTGTTCAGAAAATGATACAAACATGATTAAACAGCGTGTTAGGCTCTATGTGTGCCAGTATGGTAGGATGTGCTTACCTGCATATCTCTTGCAAATTCATATTCGTCGTCTGTGTCCACCTTAACAAACAAGGCGTTGTCCTCGTATTCAACTGCTAGCTGCAATACAGAACTCCAAGGAATGTTGCTGTAAGCTTATGCTAATGCAAGGGGTAAATTTAGTGCAAGTAATAAGTCCTAATAAGAAAACGGAGGGTGGAAAAAAAAGTTAACGGAATTGATGGCCTTCGTTCATTGGGCTAAGCTCACAGTTAAAATAAGTCAAGTTTAATGAAACACTACACTTTTCTGGCTCGTTTTTACTTGGCTCAGTAGCTCGATAACAGAATTTATCCAAGCCATAGAGATAGTGATAATAAACCATACTGTTTTAATTTCAGGGAAAACTCAATAAAAGCTTGCAACTCTGACTGTTTCAACATGCCGTGATATCTAATTCCTAATATGTTCTATTCCTCCGTTTTTAAATCCTGCAAAGGCATCTACTTCCTAATTTTTTTCCTATTCCAGTATTCCTATTTCTTTTAAATCATGTAAACCAAAGAGGTCTTTCCTACGACATTTTATTTGCACCAAGGTGAGTGGCGGAGCTAGGAGGGGACCAGCCCCACCCCAGTGCACGTGATTCGGTGCAACAAGGGTTAATGGAGGTTTAAGAGTAGATAATGAGGTGCATGTAAATTAGCTTAGCCGGCTACCTTTATGGGAAAAAAGCTTCGTTCCACCCCATGAGTTTATATCCTGCCCAAGGTTTTTTTTGGTTGCACCAACGTAAGGTCTCTTTGGTTCAAACAAATTTGATTGTATTCCTTACGAGTTTTTAGCTTGTTTAATTTGTAAGATTGTAAACAAATGGAAATTTCCTATGAGCTATTTCGCATGTAATAGGAAAACTTCCCTTGAGTCCAACCGTTATGTTCTCTTGTTTCAGTGACAGCTATATCATGCAACTAATCCTTCAAACAAATTCCTGCTTTTTTTTGAGAAAACGCAAAGGACCTTTGCATTTCATTTCATTGGAAAGATAGAGTTTGCTTTACATCCTCCTAGGAGGTGGATTACATATTTTAGTTCATACATCAGTGCACATCCCAAGTGGATTGCAGAACTACTTGTAGCCCTTAGGCGCTAGCTTTTGCCCATGGGCTGACCTCCTCTTTGATCGTTGACAGCAGGCATGGGATTGATGGCTGGGCGCCCTCAAAGACGCAAGAGTTCTTGTGCTTCCATATCATCCAAGGGATTAGCAAGGTGGCAGAGGCAATGCCTTTGCGAAGCGTCATGGCAGCAGACGTAATGACGAGGACAATAGCAGCGACTCAGACACCAGTGTGCGTAGTGGACGCAAGGTTAGGAAGAAGAAGGGGAGGTGCTAGAACTGTGGCGTCCGTGGCCACTACTCGTCTGAGTGCCGCAACCCGAAGAAAGAAGAAGCGTTTTTCGCATCGGCAGATGAACATCCAGCGCTGCTGTGATGATGGTCGAAGATGGCAAGGTTAGGGGGGGTGATTGTTAGCCTGAACGTAATCTTGTCATGGAGTGATCTACACAAATAGGTTGTGTGCAGGCTGTAGTGTGAATAGCACACATAGGTTGTGCGCTTGCTGTGTGTGAACAAGGCACAACTCACACTACATAGGTTATGTGCTTGCTGTGTGTGTGAACAAGGCACATGAGTTGTGTCTTGTGTGTGAACAGTGCACATAAGTTGTGTACTGAATAGATAGGCATGTATGCGGTTCTAGAAGTATCCAGGGCATGTAGGGAGAACTCTAGAATTAGTGGACATAGGTTTGTGTAGGCATGTCTAGAAGTATCCAAGGTATGTAGGAAGAACTCTAGAATTAGGAATGTTCTAGAGTAAGATATTTAGGAGTAGTATGAAATATCTACAGTTTGTAGAGTACTCTAGAAGTATGGTGTAGGGTTTGGATTGTGCCATATGGCAACAATCTAAAGGGTCATGTACAAGTATAAATAGTGCTACCACCCCTCCCATGTAAGCAAGGAACTGAGCATAGGTTGCTCTCCTAGCATGGGTTGCTGGGTAAGCATGGGGTCTTAGCATGGGTTGCTAGGGTAAGCATGGAGTCCGAGCATAGGTTGCTCTCCTAGCATAGGTTGTTGGGGCAAGCATATGTTGCTAAATTTGTAGGCACTCGTTGCCAGTATTCTGTAGCATCCATTGCTACAAAGGCTAATAGAAACTACCGTGTGTTCTCCTCTGTAGTGCTAGTCCCTCATCTTCTGCTTTTACTCAAGAGAGAGAATAGAGGGAAGAGAGAGTAGAGAGGGGAACACTAACAAAAGCCACCCAACAGTGTTCTAAAAAGAATTTAAAAACTTAATGCATCGCCTAATCATCTGAGTAGATAATCCAGAGAGTAACAAAGTAGTCTCCTTCTCTACTGATTTTTGTTTATGACGTATCTGTATTTCTAGAGTAAAAGAATCTCCTATTAGTAACAGATGTTGGGTTGGCTAAACTGACAGTAAAGCGCACGGCAACGTACATGACTTCATTAGGAAGGGTTAGAAGTATATATAAAGCTATATTCAACAGATTAATAATTACTCTATATATTGAAAATATATTAGTTTCTGTATACGCCTATGCATCATCTTGCACTGATTTTGTCTCTCATGGTGATATTGCTACCAAAGTAAATGTATCAATGTATATGTACCTTCTGTCGTGCTAAATAGTATAGCACAGTTGGATTCATTTGGGTGACTTTGTGCACCATACGATGTTCTGTGTATTCTAGACGAATGTGTTATGCTGCGAAGAAGTTTGAAATAAGGGAATAAAAGAAGTTTCAGAGAAACTAGCATGACCCATTGTTAGCAACAATGCACAGTTGTTTGTCACTTGGATTACCGGCAACTTATTATGATTAGTATGAAGAAAACATACTGGTAGCTAAAGACGACAACGGATCTGACCTAACGCTGCATTAGGAGAGGCTTTGTTAGTTTGGTACTCTTGGCTAGATGTGTGTAAAATATGTACTTTCAAATCTACAATCTTTATTTTTTGAAATGTACCAAGCAAAAATCCGCCCTTAACCAATTCTTTTATGATTCAATAAAATAGTTTATTTAGTGATCTTTCCATGTAATTTTCCCAATGTAAACATTAAGTGATTTTTTTGTGAACTCAGCCGTTTCTACATTATGTTTCAATACTTTTGGCTTTCCAGGATGCAAAGAAAGTAGATTGGAATCGTAGGACATAGTGTTTTGGCTCATAGGTCAAAATGCACCTATTACGAATAATGCATTTTAATGTATTTCAAATTGTCAAAAAATTCTAGATGTACATCCGGACATGCTATGTTTACACACAAATTTATGTGAAAGAAAGACATATTTTTGTGGGCTGTGTAAAAAAGACAAATAAAATTCTCGTGAGAACCTAAAATTGTCTTTTTACACAAGTCACAAAAATGTCATTTTTTCGCGAGACTTTGTGTGCGGACATAAAATATCCGAATGTACGCCTAATTTTTTGTGAGATATTTTTTTGATATTTTGAAATTCGTTTTTTGGGCAGTGGGTGCATCTACACCTATGACCCAAAATGGATTTCCGGGAATTGTATAACTAAAGCGGTAATGACACTGAAATGGGCTGAAACCGAACATATGCTTGAAACCAAATTGAGGTTGAAACCAAAGATATATGAGTGGTTGGAAGTATCATAGATTGTTTCTCAAGATAATGAGCACATACTGATTTAATTAGTGATCTATTTGGTAACCGTTGCAACGCACAAGCAGTTTCCTAGTATTTCAAAGGCGCGGAACTAACAGGGGCATACCATCTCGATATCCTGGGCCATCAGAACGCAAGGCCCGCACCAGGTAGCATAGAAATCCACAATGAGCGGCACCTTCCGCTCCCCCCTCACGAGCTCCTCCACTTCCTTGGCCGACACCTTCTTCTGCAAATCCACGAGCAGAGCCCCCACTCAGACTACACTACAGAAAAGTAGCACGTGCGTATAACAGGAAGAAGGCATACCACGAGGTAGTCCGGCGCGATGTACTTCCCGGAGCCCGGGACGTAGGTCTCTGCGGCGTTCCGTCGAACGGTTGGCCTGCGGCTCCTGATGCTCAAGCTGCAAGAAGTGGTGGTCTTGGGCGCAGAGGAGGCCGGGATGGAGAGGCTGCGGGTGGTCGCGGTTGCGGGGAGGTGAAACCTTGCGGGAAGGGAAGGGGCGGCGGATGCCAGAAGGAAGTAGGCGGCCGCAGCCATGGCCGGAGAGAGCTGAGCAGGAGCAAAGAGAGGGAGATAAATCCTATCCTGTCGCTCGAGTCGAGTCGAGTCTCACTGTCTCGGCCCTTTCGTGCAGGGGTTTGGAAGAGAAATACTGCATACTTCCTCCCTCCGTCTTACAATACATCTAGTTCTAAACTTTGTCCATAAAAGAGTGTACTTCTATCTTTCCAATATATTTTAATTGTTTTTCTTATCATACGGAAATCAAATCCAATAATATTAAGCATATGTTCTTTTTTGTTTTCTACATGCAGTAAGCTCATTGGAGGTGAAAGAATTAAAGAGGAGAGATGCATCTTCTCAATGTATTTTACTTCACTTCATAATTTATCTTGAAATACCCGTATGTACACTTATTTGTAGACGGAGGGAGTAGGTGCACACGGTGACAGACCGTCCTATTTAGCCGTTCGGCCATCGGAATTCGCGCCTGGGAAATGCTCTGGTGTAGTAACGTTCACATCACAATTATTCATCCGTTTTCAAATCAATTGACTCCTCAGCTTTATTTTGATATACGACGCACTAAGACTGTCTAAATAGATATATTTACACAGTTATAAAAATTATTTTGAGATAATAGTCAAAATTAAACTTTCTAGCTTTGACTATATTTATAAAAAATGTTAGAATTTACAATATAATACTCCATCTGATCCATATTATTTATCACTAACATAGATGTATCTAAATATATTTTAGTTCTAGATACACATATTACTTATATGGATCGGAGAGAGTATCTATTGTACTCCCTACGTCTAAAAATGCATCTCTAACTAAAATGCATTTAGATGCATCCGTATCTAGATAAAAGTGGGACACTTGTTTTTAGTGAGTATTCGAATCTCCATGAGTTCACTAATGTAATCCATCCATTTCTAAAAAAACTGCTCAACTTCGTCTAGATTTTTTTTTTTGAACTCGGAATCAATTCATTCCATTAATCAGACGCTCCAGCCAAATCGCTGGAAACCAAATCATGGACGAAGGTAGGAGCATGGCCCGGCCAAACGGCTTGGGGCACATTCACCATCTTCGAGCCATAGTCCGCAAGAAAGTCTGCGATTTTATTACACTCCCTTGATCCATAAAGCAAAGAAAATGAACTAAAATTTAGCCTAGAGAAAGCTTTATCTCTCGGAATAGTACTCCATTTGGTGCAAGGTCGTAAGTGTTTCCAGTAATCGCATGCTGCAGCAGTTGAGCATCAGTTTTGATAGTAACTTTCGTCATACCCCACTCCCTAGCCCATTCCATTGCATGATGCATGCTTCCGCTTCAGCTTGAAGTGGATCCTGTAGGTGTTCCAACTTCCCAGCCCCTGAACCAACTGCATCACCATCTGCATCTCTGATGATAAAACCCCATCCACCTGATTTGTCCTTCTGGTTGAAACTTCCATCAATATTTATCTTTAGTATGTCACCTTCGGGGCGTTGCCATTTTTGCACTGGCTTTAGTTGCTCAACGGTCTCCTTGATGAAAAAATCCTTGAACTCCCTAGCAGATTTACGAATTTGGAACAAGGTAGTTTGTAGCTTTAGAGTCTGACCCTCTGCATTCACTTTATTTCTAGTCGACCACCAATTCCAGAGTAAAGAGATGCCCAATAATTTCTTTTCTTCCGGGGCCGCTAACAAGCATTCAATCAGGTCCTTTGGCGATATACTATCCACCTGATCCAAGCGTAAATCCTCAAGGTCTAGGTTTGTCCAGAGTTGTTTAACCGGCTTACACTTCAGGAATAAATGAGCTCCATCCTCATCCAATCTCTGGCATACAGTGCATATTGTGTCAATATCCATGCCGCGTCGCATGATGTTCATCCGAACTGGAAGGCTATTGTGCGCAAACCTCCAGAGAAACTGCTGAATTTTGAGCGGACAAGGAGCCTTCCAGATGGACTGCCAACAGAAACCAGAGCCCGGTCCAAAATCGCTGCATCCCGGCTAGCCAAGTGCAACCTCCTGTAGTTTCCTACTCAACTTGTATGCTGATTTCACCGTGAAAATACCCTTAGGTTCATAGTGCCAAGCCCATTCGTCATCCATCTCTTCCCGCAGCGGGACGGCAAGGATCAAATCCACATCTTGCTTTAAAAAAATAGACTGAACAAGCTGTACATCCCAAGAGCCAGAGTATGGATCGATCAGTTCTGAAACTTTGCTTATGATTATTTGGCCTCTTGGTGTAATTGGTTGGCGTGACTACTCTCAAGGAAGCCATGGATCAGACCATATTTGTATGGTCGTGCCATCACCAACTCGCCTCACCAAACCTTCTTTTAGAAGCTGTACTTCCTTCAAGATACTACGCCAAGTGTAGGATATACCATTTGTTGGTGTTGCATATAGCAAATCCCCCTCCGGAAAATACCTTGCCTTCAGAACCCGGGCACACAGAGAGCTAGGATTAGTAAGGATACGCCAGGCCTGCTTTGCTAACATAGCCATATTAAAAACATGCAGGTCCTTATACCCCAAACCTCCATCCTTCTTCGGTAGTGACAATGTTTCCCAACTGATCCAATGCATTTTGCTTTCGTTCTCTTGTTGCGCCCACCAAAACCGACACACCATTGCAGAAATTTGATCACAGAGGCCCTTTGTAAGATCAAAACAGGACATGGCGAAAGTGGGTATCGCCGCGCGCTGAGCCTTGATTAAAATTTCTTTGCATGCCTTAGATAAAAGTTTTTCTTTCCAACCTTGAATTCGCTGCCATATCCGGTCCTTAAGGTATGCAAATGTGTTCATCCTCGACTGGCCCACGTAAACCGGCAGCCCAAGGTAACGCTCATTCCATGACTCCCGAACCAAGCCTAACCGCTGCATCATACCTTTTTTGTGTCTCCACTTTGTATTCTTACTGAACGTAATAGATATTTTGTCCGAATTGATGGTTTGCCCCGAGCAATCCTCATAAAGTGTTAGGATATTCTGCAAATGAGTCGTACTTTCTTCTGAAACTTTCAGGAGAATTAGAGAGTCATCTGCAAACAGTAGGTGATTGAAACTCGGTGCATTCGGACAAATTTTTATTCCCTCTAGCGAACCATTCTCTTCAGCAGAATTTAGTAGGCTGGAAAAAGCTTCCGCACACAGAAAAAAAAGATAGGGGGATATGGGATCCCCCTGTCTTAGTCCTCTCGCCGGTATGATTTCCTCTGTCGTTGTACCATTAAATCTGAATCTATATTTGACTGTACTACAACACTTCATAATTGTTGATACCCATTGGTCAGTAAAACCCATCTTCCTCATCATAGCTTCCAAGAAGGGCCACTCCACCCTATCATAAGCCTTACTCATGTCAAGTTTGAGAGCTGCATATCTATTTGCACCAGATCTCTTGTTTTGCATAAAATGGGTCACCTCATAAGCTAACAAGATATTGTCAGTGATAAGACGGCCTGGCACAAACGCACTTTGGTTGGGTGATACAATCTCCGGTAAGATAGGTTTCAATCTGTTTGCCAACACCTTTGAAACCAATTTATAAACCACATTGCACAAGCTAATTGGCCTAAGATCCTTCATCTCGTCCGGGTTTTTCACTTTAGGAATTAAAACAACACAAGTATCATTCCATGTATCAGGCATTACACCACCATTCAGTACCTGGAGGACCTCAGTAGTAACATGTTCCCCAATAAGATGCCAATATTTTTTATAAAATATGGCCGGCATACCATCTACTCCTGGGGCTTTGAGGTCACCAATGCCATTTAGGGCCACTTTAACTTCTTCAGCTGTGAATGGTTTAGACATTCATATCTGTGGTTACACAGGCAGGGGCATGTTGCATTAATTCATCCAAACGGTGACCTGCAATAGAGGAAAATAAACCGTGAAAGTAATCAGTAATCACCGCCGCCATCTCTCCCTCTGTCTCCACCACCTCTCCATCATCTTTTTTCAATTTTTTTATTCTGTTACTTTTTTTCCTTGCAGATGCATATGTATGAAAATAATTTGTATTGCGATCTCCTTTCGACATCCACACCACGTGCGCCCGCTGCTTCCAGTAAATATTTTTTTGTTCCTCCAAACGGTCCAGTATGTAACGGAGTAGATGTTCTTTTTTTACCTCCTCCTGTGAAACTGCTTGTCTCCGACACCTCTCAACCTCCTTTTTCAATTTTGATATTCTCTTCTCTAAACCACCAAGCGATGTCTTGCTCCAGTGCTTCAAATCCCCAGCCACTTCCTTTATGATGTCAGAAACACTATTTCCATTGACCGCGCTACCCCGTTTCCAAGCATTTTCGATCACAGCAGCACACATATCCTCCTCCATCCAACGAGCTTCGAAACGAAAACCCGCACCCTCACTATTATGTTGTGTTTGTACTGGTTCATCCTCATTTACACGAATGATGACAAGCCGATGATCGCTATGCCTTGGATCGCCATGCTCCACCCGGTATGATATAAATTTATTACACCAATCTTGAGTCGCAACTGCCCTATCCAACCGCTCTCGGGTATATCGGCTAGCATCATGGTTATTATTTCACCAAGTGAAGGGATCTCCAGTGAAGCCAAGATCATGTAAGCCACAGTCCTCCAAGGCCTCTTTAAATCTGTTCATATATACTTGGGGCTGAGCCGCTCCCCCTTCTTTCTCACATTGCATCAAGATTTCATTAAAATCCCCTGCACAAATCCACGGTTTGTCGCTGTGGTGCCTAATGGTTCTCAACAACTTCCATGTAGATTCCCTATCCTCCAGCTTGGGTTCACCATAAATCCCCGTGAAACGCCATTTTGATCCATCCTCCTCTGTAATCTCCGCATCAATATGATACTTTGATTTCAGTCCTGCCTGCAAGTTCACACCATTCCTCCAAAACAGTACCAAACCTCCGCTCCCTTGACCCACACAGTCTTTAACCACCATATGTGTCAGACCTAACTTCCAACGAAACCACTCTAATCTCTGTTGATTCAATTTCGTCTCACACAGGAAAGAATGTCGGGATCCACCATCCTCTGGAGTTCCAGAAGAGCACGAATCGCCGGGCCATTCCCCAAACCCCGGCAATTCCATACTACAATCCTCATTGGGACTCGCAGGGCTGTTTCGACAGCCCCGCGCTCATATTTTTATTTGTTCCATTCCCTTCTACACCTTTATGTTTCTTTTTATTCATCTCCTCCTCTCCATCAATCTCCATCCGTGAAGCCCCTCTCTTATTGCCAACAGAGATCCCTATTTTCTCATTTGATGGGGTTTCACTACGCTTCTTTCTATTGAAGTGTCTACCGGTCTTCCTCTCTAGTTCCGGTACAGCAGCATGATTGACATGAACACTCCCATGCAGGTGGTGTTGTCAATCAGTTCCAACCACATTTTCATTCGTCCCAAACATCCCCTCAACTTCCCCCTTCCCATAGGGATTTTTAGTGCTATCAAGTGACCTCTCCGCCCCAGTTTTGCTTTTGCCCAGATCATCCATTGTCAGCTGGTTATCTACATCAGGTCCATTACTGTTTTGTTGCAAATTTGAATCTGTTGCCGAAACAGCATGCTTGCTTCCCACAAAGCTGAGATTCTTTGTCACTCCGTTTGGAACTGTACCTTCTTTACCACTAGTTATTTTTAGTGGATTGGTCGCATCTTTCTCGCTATCTTCCCCACTTCTAATATCAGTTCTTGGAGGTAACATGTCCTTTCTCCAGACCGGTGCATCACTCCCAGATCTAGATTTTAGCTATATATACATCTGCATTTAGGAAAAAATGAGCGGCCTTTTTATGATGGAGGGGTAAGACATTTTAGGTATTTTAACATGGACAAGATATGAGACAAAACAAACAAATCTACACACTAAACACGTCTAGATAAAAAAATCTAAGTGAACAGAGGTAGTTTTTGATATTATGGATGTTGATAGTTTTCTTTCTACTTTTTGTCAGACTTTGCAAAGTTTAACTTTGACTAAACCTAGAAATACACATTGACTAACCATGCAGGTCGCTAAGTCTCATGGCAACCTAGTTAAGGAAGAAAGGGAGAGCTGGTTAGTATAGCCACGACCTATAATATCAATCAATAAATAATATTGCCAACAAAAGTAATCCATCTTTACGAAAGACAAGAGACAGAAAACCTAGTTGGCCCACACAGCTCTCATCCTCTAGGAGACAGGGCAGATCATGAAACTTTATGGTAGGAGGCAAGGAAGATTATGGAATATTGCCAGGGAACACATGAGGGTCGATTTTCCTATATCCGATGTACTCCCTCCGTGCAACAATGTAAGATGTTCTAGGTACTTTTACAGTAGACTAGATATTTTTAGAGATGTATAGCCCTTTTTCTTGTATATCCCAGTGTATGAGGGGTTTTCTGCACATCGTTACACATGTATATGTACTAGACTTTGGCCCTCAGTTAATACTAGTTGCCCATTTACTACATGGTATCAGAGCTTAGGTTTAGCTCCTCCTGCACATAGAAACTCCATGCGTTTCCGTGCTGCCGCCGTCGATCTCTCCGGTCGCCGCTGCATCTCTCTTCTCTGCTCTCCTGCCTTGGTCAGGATCGAGTCGATTGCAAGAAGTTGCTGCCAAATCGCTCGAATCAGGACCAAGATCGTGTTGCCGCCGGCCGGCTGCCCCATCCCCGGCCGCCTCGTCGCTGGTCGTCTCGTCGCCGGCTTCCTCGCTCCCGGCCACCGCCGCCTCTGGTCGCTCCTCTACTGTTTCGTGAGCCTTCTGGATGTGTTGCTTGCCTTGCTCGCGAGCGCTGAGCCTGAGACTTCTGCCCGGATTGGATCTCAGATCTGAGGTTGACTTAAAACAAGGGAGAGCCGAGACTCATTATGGCATCCACTTCTGCGGGCTATGTTAGCATTTCTCGGTGTCCGGAGATTTTTGATGGCACCAACTATGGCTCCATTGCTCTCGTGCTTCGTACCCTGCCGCCTATGCCACATGCCCTTGCTGCTGATGCTACCCAGGCTGCTCAGGATGCTGCCAAGACTGCCGAAGCCGCTGATGATGATGCATATGAGCAGCAGATACTTGCTTATTCAGAGGCTCTTGGTCCCTATCGTGATAGTCTAGCTATTTTCACTCAGTTGTGTGATGAGGATGCTATGGATGCTGCCCATCCACAATAGATACAAACTAAAATGAGTGAATCTGTACATAAAAAAGACTAGATACAAACTAAAGTAGATGAACCCAACAAAATGCTTCAACATCTTACATTTTCAAAAGGAGGGAGTATCCGCTTGTGGGGGACTCGTCAACGACAATTCTTCCTTTGTTTGCGGTGGTGCAAATCCTCTGAGTTTCCGATGTCGCCTTGGAGTTGGGTCTCCTCATCCGGCCTTTGCCTTCTTTGGGTCAACGGTATGTGTCAGGTCACATCGTTTTTTTGGTGGTCACGTATGCTGCCCATATAACATAAAATGCACTCACAGGCAGCCTATACAGTTAGTCAATCCAAGGATCAAAACCTAAAACGTATACACCCATGCACATTCCCAGGATTTACCAGACAACATGTGCTAAAGTCGGTACTACTACAAAGGTAAACCAATATCATTGTTTGTTGTTGTTCAGGATTGGACAGTTAATTATGAGAATTTTCTGAACCCTCAAACATTTGCAATGATTATTATTATACCACAAAATATAATAATGAGTACTCTTGTTCATTGGAATGCCTCTCCTTCCAAACTACTGCTGAGACACTTACACACTAACACACAGATCTCAAAGTATAATCTAGCAAGATAGGTATGCTCGGATTTCCACTCAAAGCATGAGCATATTTTGTTTTGTAAGACAATGCCATATCTATAAATTTCCCAAGAAGATTTAGCTTTGACTTTTAATTTCCCAATTGCAGACTTCAAATAGTAGGACTAGAAACTCTAACAAGATCTGAAACAAGGAGGACATAAACGCATATCGTCCAGCATTGGCGGCGGCAGCAGCAGCAGCGGCGATGTTGGCAGCATCCTGGTTGTCGCCCATGTTGAGGTTGCCGAAGAGGTTGTCGATGTCCGGGAAGAAGTCATCGTTTGGGAACTCGTCGTCGGACAACGTCGTGTTTCCAGTAGTCGCGTGTAAACGCTCCCCAAAAACCTGATTGCCCCTTACCCGTACAGGTCTACGAGAGGCAGGGTTCCGGAGGCCTACTGTCCCGCCGCTCGGTGCACGCCGAAGGACGGGTTGAGGAAGATGAAGGCGGCGACGCAGTAAACTGGAAAGAGACGATCACATATAGTATCTCATTGAGGCTAGGGTTCGCGCCCGCACTTATATAGTGCTGCTGTTCGGGAAGGTCGTGGGGCGCAGCCCACGTCCGAGTCCACAAACCGTAACAAAACGGCTGCATTAACGCGTCCGTTAATGACTCGTAATTAATCACATAATTAATTTCCTGAACAGCAAAAAGATAAGCTCGGCTCAGCGAGATTCCCGCAACCCGCGGCGCGTCGTGACGTGCGTGCGTGATGAGGCGAGGCAAGCTGCTAGCTGCTAGCTGTTTTCTCCTGCCTGCTATTGTCACACTGCTTTTATAATCATGTTATGTGCATTTCCAATCTGCTTGCTCTTATACCTCGTCATTAGCTTATAGGTATTTTTTCCATGAATGCTCTTGTCGCACAGCTTGTATAGTTATTGTTGCGTGCATGTGTGGTCTTTGTATTATCGTAGACTAACTTGTCAAGGTTATTTTTCCTAGGGATTAATCATGCGAACCTCTTATTAGAACATCCAACATTAACAACGGTGACGCTAGGGAAGGTTGGAATCTGAGTTCTTGGTTGGTAATTTTGGCAGATTACTTCTGTTATTATCTATAACATATATGCATTGTTCAATGTGCAAGAGATTAACACTTAGAACCCTGCCATAGCAATGTTATTCACGCTTTACTATATTTCTGCCTATTTGATATGCTTGTCTTGGAGCAACTGCGAATGTGCTTTGAACCTGACATCTGGTCATTCTTAATGTCACTTTACTTTATGTGAAAAACCTTGTCATTACAGTTATATTCATTACCTACTCTAAATCTGAATATCTGAAATTATTATCTCATGCAAAGCAACATCTAGTTTTTTTTAATCTGATATCTGGTAAATATTAGCTTATTCATTCGGCAGCTCAAGTTTTTTGTTATTTGAAACCAGCTGACTTGGTCTTAAATGTGATATCTGAACACAGATTAAGGACAATGGAGCAGGAGAATTAGCATTTCACCTGATGGTTGAGTCTAAAATAACAAGCATGTTGACCACGACTAGTGCACGCAAGAGAAGGACCTGCAGCGAACCAGTATGTGCTTAGTACATGTTTCATATCTTATCTTGTGCTTATTTCTGCTACATGCGTTATCTGATCTCTACATTGCATAATACATGTTTGAATAGTTCATTGTTGTAACTATGTTTGCAATATTACCAGAATGCAGTTGTAATGAAGCAGTCATCATTAGAAGATATGCGCCAAAAAAGGATCTATAACGAGCATGTGCAACATTATAATGTAGTTTGTGCTTAGTATAAGTTCCATACATTGTCATGTGCTTATTTCTGCAACTTGTTATTTTCTTATATCTACATTGCATAATACATGTTTGAATAATTCACCGTTGTAACTATGTTTACAATATTACTAGAATGGAGTTGTAATGAAGCGAGTCCTTAGTAGACGATAGAGGACAAAAAAGTTCCGTAGTGAGCCTATGCAACGATATAATGTAAGTCTGTGCTTAGTACTTGTGACTATGTCATATCGACAATGCTTAATACATGTTTGCATAGTTCATCTTTTAACTCTTTTTTGCATTATTATCAGAATTGAGTTGTAATGAAGCAATCCTCATCAGAAGAGAGGCCCACAAAAAGTTCTGACATTTCTTCTGATGCATCCTCCCATAGCCGTCAACCTAGACAATTCCTTTCATCAAATAGTAAATATCTCAAGGTTGTACTGTATGAAAGACATGGTGTTGCTGCTCTAACATCTGTAACTAATATGTTCAAAAAGAGTACACAAGATTCAATCAAGGCGATTGGCAAATATCAGCGTGTTATTGATGATGCTAATAGAAGCCCTCCATGATTATATGTAATTTTTTTATTTGGGCACATTAATTTCCTTGTAATTTTTCTAATTATTTTATTAGTGTGTATATCATTGATATCAGCTTTTAGGTCCATGAAATTTAATGGGCCTTCTCATAAGCCTAACTGGGCCAGCTCAAAATGCAAGTTGACTAGTCAAACGACCAGGGCCCTACCACTTACTTACTAGACCGGATCATTTACTGTAGTGTGGGCCCCACTTTTATTTTGGGCCGGCCCACGCTCACTTGCTTTAAGGTGGATCCGACTTACTAACTGGGCCGACCCGATAACAGGAAAGTGGACCCCACGTGCTTATTAGGCCAGCCCATTTGCTTTAAGGTGGACCCCACTTACTAACTGGGCCGGACCGATATCAGAAAAGTGGGCCCCACTTTTATTTTGGCAGGCCCACTAGCTTATTGGGCCAGCCCACTTGCTTTAAGGTGGACCTCACTTACTAACTGGGCCTACCCGATAACAGGAATGTGGGCCCCACATGCTTGTTGCACCGGCCCATTTGTCTGTTGACCGGTGATACGTCTCCGACGTATCGATAATTTCTTATGTTCCATGCCACATTATTGATGATATCTACATGTTTTATGCATATTTTATGTCATATTTATGCGTTTTCCGGAACTAACCTATTGACGAGATGCCGAAGGGCCGCTTCTCGTTTTCTCGTTGTTTTTGGTTTCGAAATCCTAGTAAGGAAATATTCTCGGAATTGGACGAAATCAACGCCCGTAGTCTTATAATTGGACGAAGCTTCCGGAACACCCGAGAGCCGCCGAGGGAAGCCCCGGGGGCCCCACACTCCACCCCGGCACGGCCGGAGGGGGCCGCGCCCCTAGTGTGTGGGCCCACCGAGCCCCCTCCGAGGCTGCCCTTCCGCCTACTTAAGGTCTCCGTCGCGAAAACCCTATTAGGTTCGACGAAACCGGAGAAAACCTTCCGCAGCCGCCGCCATCGCGAAGCCAAGATCCGGGGGACAGGAGTCTCGTTCCCGCACGCCGCCGGGACGGGGAAGTGCCCCCGGAAGGCTCCTCCATCAACACCACCGCCATCTCCATCAACGCTGCTGTCTCCCATGAGGAGGGAGTAGTTCTCCATCGAGGCTTGGGGCTGTACCGGTAGCTATGTGGTTCATCTCTCTCCTATGTACTTCAATACAATAATCTCATGAGCTGCCTTACATGATTGAGATTCATATGATGATGCTTGTAATCTAGATGTCATTGTGCTAGTCAAGTGGATTTTACTTATGTGATCTCCGGAGACTCCTTGTCCCACGTGTGTAAAGGTGACAGGTGTGTGCACCGTGTGGGTCTCTTAGGCTATATTTCACGAATACTTATTCACCGTTATGAATGGAATAGTGAAGTGCTTATTTATATCTCTTTATGATTGCAATGTGTTTTGTATCACAATTTATACGTGTGCTACTCTAGTGATGTTATTAAAGTAGTTTATTCCTCATGCACGGTGTAATGGTGACGAGTGTGTGCATCGTGTAGTACTTGGCGTAGGCTATGATTGTGATCTCTTGTAGATTATGAAGTTAACTATTGCTATGATGGTATTGATGTGATCTATGCCTCCTTTCGTAGCGTGAAGGTGACGAGTGTGCATGCTATGTTAGTACTTGGTTTGGTTATGTTGATCTGTCATGCACTCTAAGGTTATTTAAACATGAACATCGAATATTGTGGAGCTTGTTAACTCCGGCATTGAGGGTTCGTGTAATCCTACACAGCTTAGTGGTGTTCATCATCCAACAAGAGAGTGTAGAGTCTAGCATCTATTTATTTATTCTGTTATGTGATCAATGTTGAGAGTGTCCACTAGTGAAAGTATGATCCTTAGGCCTTGTTCCTAAATATCGCTATCGCCGCTTGTTTATCGTTTTATCGCATCTCTACTCGTCCGCAATATTACCACCATCAACTACACGCCAGCAAGCACTTTTCTCGGTGCCGTTACTACTCGCTCATACTTATTCATACCACCTGTATTTCACTATCTCTTTGCCGAACTAGTGCACCTATTAGGTGTGTTGGGGACACAAGAGACTTCTTGCTTTGTGGTTGCAGTGGTTGCATGAGAGGGATATCTTTGACCTCTTCCTCCCTGAGATCGATAAACCTTGGGTGATCCACTTAAGGGAAACTTGCTGCTGTTTTACAAACCTTTGCTCTTGGAGGCCCAACACTGTCTACAAGAATAGAAGCACCCGTAGACATCAAGCACCTTTCTGGCGCCGTTGCCGGGGAGGAAAGGTAAAAGGCACTCATACTCCGGTCCCAGGTAAAAGTACTTTTCTGTTGCCGTTGTGTGTGTGCTCGAAGCTATTTCCTTTAGATCCTGCAATTGCATCTTTTTGTTTCTTGTTTACACTAGTTTGGCATAATGGACAACAATGAGCTTCTTATTCTATTTCCTGATTTAAGACATGGATGGTTTGATCCGAAAATTAAAAAACCCATGGAACATATTAGCATGAATACTTTGAATACCATTGTTGCTAATGATATGGAAAATTCTAAGCTTGGGGAAGCTGGTTTTAATGAGCATGATATTTTTAGTCCCCCAAGCATTGAGGAGAAAATTTACTTTGATGATACTTTGCCTCCTATTTATGATGATTATAATGATAGTAGTCTTTTAGTACCGCCTGTTATGGAGGATAAATTTGATTATGATTGCAATATGCCTCCTATATTTGATGATGAGAATAATAATGATAGCTACTTTGTTGAATTTGCTCCTACTACAATTAATAAGAATAACTATGCTTATGTTGGGAGTAGTACTAATTTTATGCACGAGACTCATGATAAGAATGCTTTATGTGATAGTTATATTGTTTAGTTTGCTCATGATACTACTGAAAGTTATTATGAGAGAGGAAAATATGGTTGTAGAAATTTTCATGTTACTAAAACACCTCTCTATATGCTGAAATTTTTGAAGTTACACTTGTTTTATCTTTCTATGCTTGTTGCATCATGCTTCATGAATTTGTTTATTTACAAGATTCCTTTTCATAGGAAGCATGTTAGGCTTAAATGTGTTTTGAATTTGCCTCTTGATGCTCTCTTTTGCTTCAAATACTATCTCTTGCGAGTGCATCATTAAAACTCGCCGAGCCCATCTTAATGGCTATAAAGAAAGCACTTCTTGGGAGATAACCCATGTGTTTATTTTACTACAGTACTTTTGTTTTATATTTGAGTCTTGGAAGTTGTTAATACTGTAGCAACCTCTTCTTATCTTAGTTTTATTGCATTGTTGTGCCAAGTAAAGTCTTTGATAGTAAAGTCAATACTAGATTTGGATTACTGCGCAGAAACAGATTTCTGTCTGTCACGAATTTGGGCAGTGTTCTCTGTAGGAAACTCAGAAAAATCTGCCAATTTACGTGAGCGATCCTCAGATATGTACGCAACTTTCATTCAATTTGGGAATTTTCATCTGAGCAAGTCTGGTGCCTCAATAAAATTCGTCTTTACGGACTGTTCTGTTTTGACAGATTCTGCCTTTTATTTTGCATTGCCTCTTTCGCTGTGTTGGATGGATTTCTTTGTTCCATTACCTTCCAGTAGCTTTGTGCAATGTCCAGAAGTGTTAAGAATGATTGTGTCACCTCTGAACATGTGAATTTTTGATTATGCACTAACCCTCTAATGAGTTTGTTTTGAGTTTGGTGTGGAGGAAGTTTTCAAGGGTCAAGAGAGGAGGATGATACAATATGATCAAGAAGTGTGAAAAGTCTAAGCTTGGGGATTCCCCGTGGTTCATCCCTGCATATTTTAAGAAGACTCAAGCATCTAAGCTTGGGGATGCCCAAGGCATCCCCTTCTTCATCGACAACTTATCATGTCACTTCTCTTGAAACTATATTTTTATTCGGTCACATCTTATGTACTTTACTTGGAGCGTCTGTGTGCTTTTATTTTTGTTTTGTTATTTTCATTCTCTGAATAAATACATGCTTGTGTGGGAGAGAGACACGCTCCGCTGGTTCATATGAACACATGTGTTCTTAGTTTTTAATGTTCATGGCGAAGGTTGAAACTGCTTCGTTAATTGTTATATGGTTGGAAACGGGAAATGTTACATGTAGTAATTGGTATGATGTCTTGAATAACTTGATACTTGGCAATTGTTGTGCTCATGATTAAGCTCTTGCATCATATACTTTGCACCTATTAGTGAAGAAATACATAGATCTTGCTAAAATTTGGTTTGCATGATCGGTTTCTCTAGAGTCTAGATATTTTCTAGTTAAGGTGTTTGAACAACAAGGAGACGATGTAAAGTCTTATAATGTTTGCAATATGTTCATATGTGAGTCTTGTTGCACCATTTTATACTTGAGTTTTCTTCAAACAACCTTGCTAGCCTAAGCCTTGTATCGAGAGGGAATACTTCTCATGCATCCAAAATCCTTGAGCCAACCACTATGCCATTTGTGTCCACCATACCTACGTACTACATGGTATTTCTCCGCCATTCCAAAGTAAATTGCTTGAGTGCTACCTTCAAATAATTCAAAATTTATCACCTCTGATTTGTGTCAATGTTTTATAGCTCACTAGATGACCCGTTGCGCTATCGCGCAAATGTCAAAATCAAGGCAGAATTTAAGCTATAGTTTTAGCTCATTTTTTAGCTTGGTATTTAACCTCTTTAGTATAATTGTAGACACACCATTACAGTAAGATATGAAAATTTTAGCGCAAGGCAAAAGCAAAACAGTAGCTCATAAGTATTTTTCAAGGAAATACCGAGGAACATAATACCAAAGTTCTAATACAACTGTATGTTGCAGCAAGTGGGACCAGCCATTTTCAAACTTCCACGAAGCATGCATGAAGGTAAAAAATAAAATAAAATCAACAAAAATTAGTCTCGCATAGAGCATATACTGTATATACTTCGAGCGCCATAGCATAGATCTCTACATAGGTTGTTAGGAGTAGTTCTTAGCACTATCACCGAACATTGGCGATAGGGAACCGAGGTGTTCTGTACAAAAATATCGCCAAGGCTCACTCAGTGAAACAATCTTACAACTGCAGTAATACTATTTCATTGATCGGTCGGATGACCAGTCTGGGTTTAACACACTTGATGCTCCAAACATGCCCGTATCATCCGCAGCAAAAGCAACCTGATCTTGTTACCGGGGAAGCGGACATGATGCATTCTACTCGGATGCGGAGCAAAAGAAACGCCGGAGCTCATGTACTTAGCCTGCAATTAAAATAGTTTGACTCGGTGTTGAGCAATAAAAATATAACAAATTACTCCACATAAGCATTGTACCATGCATCGAGCCTGTATTTTTTTAAGCACCTAAACCAGATAACGACGAGACCTAAGTCATCAAGAAAAAGACTGGAAGATTTAAATCATTGCTCACAGAACATATTATTATAGATAAAAACATAAGCTTGTACCCTTCTCCGAAGACATTGCCACAAAAAAAACTTATATGGAAATGTTACTTGCGGAAAAAAACATAGGCAGATATCTCTAACCTCGTACTAACTTACAAACCCTAGTGGCTCTTCGAATTAAGTCCAATGCTCTTACCTATGAAGTTGGAAGAATGCACCTGGCCACCTCCGGGATTTTCTCACGTCAGCCGCAACGCTTGATTGCTTCGCAGCCGATGCTCCGTAGCTGCAATTACATTATCCGTTAATACATGTCCAGCAAACAAACCTTTGATGGCCAAGGCTCACCCACCTTCAGTCGCCTCGGTGGAGCCGGAGATTTGATAGCCGACTCTGCACCAACAACCGCAGCTTAGTGAAATACATCGCTTGGCGACTGATCCGGCTATCCCCGATCTTCGTTGCCATAAACGAGAGGCACCGAACCATCCAAAACATGCCCTACGGAGAAAAAAAACTTTAATACAGTGCAGGGCAACACAATCCCAAAAGGAATGAAACTATCGTGCCATGAAGCGGAAAGCAATTATCCAACAAAAAGATTTACATAATAACGGATAAAGTACTAAGGTTATGTTTTACCATGCAGACTTGTTTCTTTTTCATATGTGTCCTATATCTAATTGACTCGACCATACTTAACATGGCACCGTGAACTAAATTGCACAGGTCATTACGTGATCGATTAACACACTAAAATGACAAAATCCAGAAGTTAGACTGCATTTATGCGTGATCGGGGAATATAAAGAATAAAGAAAATAACCACCTCAGCCGATCCAATGAGCCTCCAGTATCCACCTCTAGATTCTGAAGATATTCTTCCGGACCTAGGCTCATGGGGTGATAGAGAAGTAGAAAACTGCCGATACCAATTCCATCTCCGATCTTGTACGAGATCTAATGATCTGTAGACATAAAGTTGTTCCAAGTGTCGAGCGGTGCTTAGACTTGAGACGATTACAGTACCCTCTCTTTCTTTCATCAAAGCGGCAGATTTCACACTTGCTGAACCATTTAACCGAGTGGAAATAACATCCTCACCACTATGGCTATGTCAAAAAAATTACACTAATTTGGTTAGGGTTCGAAGTATATGTATTCTTTCATAGCAGCAAAAGAGCACAAGTGTAGGTTTAAAGCTAAAAAGGTGGAAATATGCACCCTAGTTTCAATTAGCACGAACAACATAAGTATTGCCAATAATCATCCGAGAGAATTATGTCTCTTCACAAAACTAAGGACTCGCACATGATTACTATACTATATATGATCTCAGATCTGTTTACTCCCACCGAATGAATTACAACCACTCCAGGAGGTTAAGTATACAATTTTCACGTGTACAAGGAGTTTACTTAGACGGTTTTACAGTTCACAGAGTTGAGTAGAACCAATCCAACCCCCACATTTTGAGGGCTTGAGACTTTTTCTTACACTCGTGGTCACACAATTTTAAACTAAAATTATCTTTTATATACGGGAAACTTTCAAAGTCAATACCTCATTATCGTCATGGTATACATCTTCACTGTCTTGTTTCTTAAATTGAGGCCCAAAACCAGCAGATAAACCCAACTGGCACAATGTTACACGGCACATAAGATAAGTCAAGTGGCGCTGTCACATAAGTATGTTCAATCCCCAAGCATATGCCTAACAATAAGAAATCAGACATGTTAAATTACTGTAAATAAAACTGGTTTTCTGAATAGAACAAATTTGTATCAAAAAGGGAGGATATCCACACACACACACACCGCTTCAACAATTTGGGGATGTCCACCTCCAGGATTTGCTGAACTGATCTGATTCACATCCTCAATATGAGGAAACTTCCCCGTTGTCCAATTTCTTAAAGAAAAAAAGAAACGAGAAAGGAAGCAAAGCACATGCACATCGCACGAGGCTTGGAGAGAGGCGGGGCTGGGAGAAGCTCACCTTGGCATCTTTACATCGGTTGTGCTTATCGTCGCTCAATGAGAAGCTGTCTCGAAGCCATGCTTGTGGTCTTAACGGCACTTCGTGACCCAATTGCAAAATAATTTTATTTAGCAAGTAGTACTCCAAGCCCTCCTAGAAATTTATAGTCCGCCTCACTCCAAGATCAGCAACATCAAACCGTAGAAACGAGAAAACACCGACTAAATGCAATATGAGGTATGCGAGTAAATAGAAAGGAACCAAGGACCAATAAAGTGAGGTAGCTGCCATTATTTGATTTGGAATGAGGCTGCCCTACTCACGTAACTATCGGATCCTTTATTAAGTTATTAAAAATGTTGCGGAGTAAACTATACATGAGAAGATTTTAAAATGGTTTAGAAGGTTACCGTTAGCTCCGCCCGTGACCCACACTCGGTTCCACGCTGCCGACCTTCACTCGGCACTCGCAGCATCACCTCCACTCCCCCACTCGCACTTGCGACTCACGCTCGCTTCCGCACCACCAGCCTTAGCTCGATTCACGCCTCCACCTAGCTAGGCTGCCGACAGCTCGTAATGCATGCACGTTGAAAAGGAAAGCTCAAAAGAACCATACAAACATTAGTTATGCCGCTCTCTATACCTGAATCATCCTTTACAGTTTCTTGAGATTTATTCGGTCCGAACGGTCTTGCTAGCCATTTAGCTGCAATGGGAGAATACAACAGTGGTGTAATCAATACAGCTAAAAATAAAGATCACTTTCATGTGCTTGGCCTACTAATTCACCGGCAAATGAATAAAGGGAAATAATGATCACATTTCTAATTGGTACTTTTTCATTCATGAGCGAGATAAAAATGAAACACCCGGAGAGGGAAACCAATTCCACATCCACCAGCAAGCTGATGTAAATATTTTCGGACAAGAATAACCAATCAAGAAGATCTCAAGTTTTTCGAGCATACATTCATAGCCTCCATGGCCTTTGTGAGGCCTGCGACCAAATAGCACATATAAAAATCAACAAGAATATTTCAAGTTGGTCAGCATAACCTTGGCGATTGATGAAACTCTTGAATCCGACTAAAATCTTACTACTAATCCGTTTGAACTATGCATTTACGATCCGTAGCATGTGCCATTTTTGTTACAACGAGTATCATTCCAGCAATTGGAATGCCACCAATAAGATATGACCGTGTACTTGAATTAATCACGTCTTTCAAACATTTACTCAATGTTAGAGCTAGATTGAGTGACAAGTAATGACCCCTCCGCATTTACTCAAGACGACAAGATAAAACAGAAATTGCAAGCAAAATGAAATAAAAAGTGGTTTAACTCTGTTGCTCGATTTTCCCATGGCCTTATGGACGGATGGCAACGCCTTCAAACATAATTATTATCCTCTCCATCACTTTCAGCCAGGTCCCCGCGAGGTGAAGGCATGGTGACGCCCCTAAGCTACACGGTGGTGGTAAAATCCGCACGAATTATCGCCAGCTCAACCGAGCATAATTCCTCTTAGCAAAAGAAAGTGTTGCGAAAGTCGGATAATTAATACGGAACATAGAACATTAGAAAAATGGCACACATCTCACTATCGGATGGACTGAGAGACCATGAAGTCGATGAACGGATAGGGGATAATTATGACCTCAAGATACGACTATTCGACCCGAGGCGGCGCCCGCTCACCTACTCATCGCACAACGACGGACGTGACCGGCCGTCACCTGGAGGAGCCGCGGCGGCGACGACGACGCGGCATCCACGCGGCGACACCCGCGACCGGCCGTGGCCGTCGCCTGCCGGCGCTCCAGCGCCCCGCGGCTGCTCCCGGACCCGCGGCTGCCGGCCGCCTCCGCGACGTGCTCTTGCGGAAGACCGGAGGAACGGGCAAGCAATGAAATTATCCTCACTCTTACCACTCGCAGAAAAGAGATGGCAATTGAATATCTCACGGCCTCAATGCATGTTCCCAGTAATAGATCCAATTTGGTTAACCTAAAATGTAAATCGGATACACAATTCTTTAGCGAGGCAAAGGAATTGGCTACAACAAATGTCAAGTATATACAGCGGAATCGAGAGGAGAATTACCGACTTAGTGTGGTAAAATGCTGATGTACTCGGCTTTCCCGGAATCCATGTTTCTACCTAGTACTGGGAGAAGATCCATGACCTCTCGAAGGTCCGAAGCCTCTAATCCACGAAGCAAACCAAGTGCAACAAAAATGACAAAACGTCATAAGTCCAAATGCAAACCCAGACAATTCTAACGAAGTAGATCTAGCGAGTGGCTAGCAACTCTAACAAAATAAATACCATCGAACGAAGTATATTGATGTCGAGTCTATCGAGCCAGTAGCATTAGTACCATGAATGACATCTCCCAAACAGCAGCCCCCTCCTATATTAAGAAAATGAAGGTAACCAGTTAATTTTCCTCGGAACTAATATAAAAGTAATCAACGAAAAATGGTGAAATTTACGCAAAAAGGGTATGTTAACAGATTTAGAAATATAAGTACCTAATATTATGTATTGAGTTTAAACATGATAAATTGTTTCCTCGGATGCCCAAGTTTTTGCAGCTTGCACAAGGAAATAAAAAACCATTTATATAGTGCACTCGCTCAAGTATCGATTGAATGAGTAAATTGCAGATCTTATCATTTCCACTCAAATTTATGAATTAAAGACCTAATTGTGACAATAGCATATGATGTCTACTCCCTCTTTTCTGTTCTATAAGGCCTATACGGTTATACGGAGTAGGTACATGGGAATTAAGGAACTCCCTCTATTATAAGAGACAAATATTAAAACGCTGAAAATAGAACAAATAAATGAGAGCAAAAAAGAGAGGATCGGTGAACTTGTATGTACACCTATACATTGAAGTGAAACTTGAGAAAATATATATGTATACCAAACAATAAAGAGTGCTTGGTAGTGTCAACTTACTGAAATAATCAATGAATCAATTCAATCACATAGAGGCGCATAGAGGCATGCAGCTAATATGTATGTGGTGCCAAAATCAAATCCTTAAATGGTGGTCTTGAGCAACCCATTTCAGCGATCTGTTCTACCAATTCATGCATGATGATTTCACTAATGCTGAGAGTGTGTATCATCTGAAATGGTGAAGGTTATATGGCACCGAGCAATAAAAGATAGAACACCTGGAAAGGTTACCCCCAAGTCCGAACTACGCAATAATCGGGAACGATGGCGGAACAAGCGCAAAAGGATCTCGTGGCAAGCAAGGTTGCAACAAATACCTTATATTGTGCTTGCCTTATGATACCAAGCATTCTTTTAGGGTTTAGTCAAATTAACTAAAAATGATCAACCATAACCTTATATTTATAATATGGTTACTGAGGTTGTTAGACTTAGTGAAATAACTGCTTTGTTAATTACGTAATTTCGTCTCATGCTGCCATATATGTCCTTAGATTACAATAAGGTCCACTACACCCTACTCCTGCTGGCCATGGAAAATTTCATGGACACAAGCATGTATAAAGATGAAATATGTAAAGAGCATATTTATATCGAGTATTACTTCTAAGAATGTACCATTTCCCGCATTCTCCGGGAAACATAAAAAAATGTATTCTATTTGTTGTACCATTTCCCGCATTCTCCGGGAAACATAAATAAATTATTTCTAATTAAAAGCATCCGAACTCGGCAACCGGTGTGGGATGAAGTGCGTAAAAGGTGAAGCTCTTATCTTCTCCGCTATTAGATATCATTTCTCACATCGAGACCGGCATTTGTTGATCGCATACCACATGATGTTATAAGGGGACTACTTGGTGCCAAATTAGCTATGACAACTATGTTGTAAGTTGCAGCAGACACCTCTATGGAGCGTGCTAAACTTATATGAGTGTTTTCTTCACAACATCTATATGATTTGTTGCATAACAATATTGCCCTGCCGAGCAGCAAGAGAAATAAGAAACAAAATCCGAACAGATTGCAACAATAATAAGGCAAATATATAAGATATTGAGGAGTACTAAACCTCAGTAATTCGAACGTTATATATCGAAACTTTTGTTTTCCGAAAGGAAGAAATTGTAGACCAACTGAATATAGGCACATAGGTTTGTTTTGTGAGATTATATTTTGTGTGTTTGCTACTCATGTGCTCCGGCACTAAAAGAAAAACACTTTAGGGAATGAGCATGCTTTCTGAATTTTCTCAGGAATCAAGAAATATGATAAAGAAGATATATAATTTGGAAGATCTTACACAACGGGTAGATAACAAACGAAGACCAGCAATCAAGCGAGAGGGATGTGAAGCACTGCAAAAAGCCTCCAATCGATCCGGTGGCTGCCCCGTGAGTTTGTAGCCTAGAAGAAGAGAAGGGATACCGGAGGATGGAGACGTCGGGAGTCGACGAGCAGCGCCGGGGGTGCTCCTCCCTTCCTCGTCCGGCAGCCCTTGACCGAGCTCCGGCCAGCTATGGACCGAGACCCACTCCTCCTTCGGCTAGGTTTGCCCCTCCCGCTTTTCTACACCTTATCCGCCGCCGGCCTTCTAGATCGAGGAGGAGAGGCGCGACGCCGCGGCGGTTCTGGGCCTCAGAGGAGCAGGCGCGAGGGGGAGAGGCACGCCGACGCGGTAGCTCGAGGTCGGAGAGGAGGAGGCGCGACGCCGGCAAGGTGCAGAGATCGTCGCCGCCGCCACCGGCCCAACACCGCTCTCTCAACTCGCATCCGGAGCCGGGACGGCCGCCGCCTCCACTCGCGCCCCGGCCTCCTCTTCTTCACCTACGGAGGCCGGCGCAGCTCCGCCTCCCTCCTCCTCCCGCATGCGCCGTCGTCGTCGCCACACACGGTCAAAAGGGGAGAAGGAGGCGGCTCGGGGATTGGGGGAGGATTGGGCAGCAGCTTGAGGAGAGGACGGACGGGGATTGGGGAGTGAAAACCTAGATCGTCCTGCGCGGCTGGAGACAGAAGGCGACGCGAACGAGCACCCGTGGCTGTCTCTGACCATCGGGCCTCGCATGTAGCTGGCCCCATTCGTCATGGACTTCATAGGAAGCTGAGCGAGTGAGGAAAAAATTTACGGATCGAACGGCTGTGGTGAAAAGTGGGACTGAGGAGAGCAAAACGCACGGACCAGATTGGTTTGCCCCTCTCAGATGGCCTGGTTGGCTGGGTAGTCTTTCAACATTTATAGAAGTAATGAGGAAGTATGTGGTGTTTATCTTTCATTCTTGTTGGGCAACTTTCACCAATGGACTAGTGGCTTCATCCGCTTATCCAATAATTTTGCAAAAAGAGTCGGCAATGGGATTCCCGAGTCCCAAATTAATTAACCTAAATAGACACTCCTCTATGGTATGTGATTGTTGGACGGCACCCGAAGGATTCGGTTAGCCATGGCTTGAGAAAGCAAAGGTGGGGAGGAGTGTCATCATAATAAAACTAAAATAAAAAGACACTCCTTCATGGTATGAGATTGTTGGCGAGCACCTGAGGATTCGGTTAGCCATGGTTTGTGAAAGAAAGGTTGGAAGGAGTGCCACCTAAAAATAAAAATAATTCATGGGAGCCGCTCTTTGAAGGTTTGTCTGGCAAGGGGGTTAGAGTGCCCACTACCATTCGTTGACAACAACAAACACCTCTCAAAATTTTACTTTTATGCTCTCTTTACGTTTTCAAAACCAAAGCTCTAGCACAAATATAGCAATCAATGCTTCCCTCTGCGAAGGGCCATTCTTTTACCTTTTATGTTGAGTCAGTTCACTATTTCTCTCCACCTCAAGAAGCAAACACTTGTGTGAGCTGTGCATTGATTCCTACATACTTGCATATTGCACTTGTTATATTGCTTTGCATTGACAATATCCATGAGATATACATGTTATAAGTTGAAAGCAACCGCTGAAACTTAATCTTCCTTTGTGTTGCTTCAATACCTTTACTTTGATTTATTGTTTTATGAGTTAACTCTTATGCAAGACTTATTGATACTTGTCTTGAAAGTACTATTCATGAAAAGTCTTTGCTTTATGATTCAGTTGTTTACTCATGTCATTACCATTGTTTTGATCGCTGCATTCATTACATGTGTTTACAATAGTATGATCAAGGTTATGATGGCATGTCACTCCGAAATTATCTTTGTTATCGTTTACCTGCTCGGGACGAGCGAGAACTAAGCTTGGGGATGCTGATACGTCTCCGACGTATCGATAATTTCTTATGTTCCATGCCACATTATTGATGATATCTACATGTTTTATGCATACTTTATGTCATATTTATGCGTTTTCCGGAACTAACCTATTGACGAGATGCCGAAGGGCCAGTTCCGAGGCTGCCCTTCCGCCTACTTAAGGTCTCCGTCGCGAAAACCCTATTAGGTTCGACGAAACCAGAGAAAACCTTCCAGAGCCGCCGCCATCGCGAAGCCAAGATCTGGGGGACAGGAGTCTCTGTTCCGGCACGCCGCCGGGACGGGGAAGTGCCCCCGGAAGGCTCCTCCATCGACACCACCGCCATCTCCATGAACGTTGTTGTCTCCCATGAGGAGGGAGTAGTTCTCCATCGAGGCTCGGGGCTGTACCGGTAGCTATGTGGTTCATCTCTCTCCTATGTACTTCAATACAATAATCTCATGAGCTGCCTTACATGATTGAGATTCGTATGATGATGCTTGTAATCTAGATGTCATTGTGCTAGTCAAGTGGATTTTACTTATGTGATCTCCGGAGACTCCTTGTCCCACGTGTGTAAAGGTGACGAGTGTGTGCACCGCGTGGGTCTCTTAGGCTATATTTCACGGAATACTTATTCACTGTTATGAATGGCATAGTGAAGTGCTTATTTATATCTCTTTATGATTGCAATGTGTTTTGTATCACAATTTATCTGTGTGCTACTCTAGTGATGTTATTAAAGTAGTTTATTCCTCCCGCACGGTGTAATGGTGACGGTGTGTGCATCGTGTAGTACTTGGCGTAGGCTATGATTGTGATCTCTTGTAGATTATGAAGTTAACTATTGCTATGATGGTATTGATGTGATCTATGCCTCCTTTCGTAGCGTGAAGGTGACGAGTGTGCATGCTATGTTAGTACTTGGTTTGGTTATGTTGATCTGTCATGCACTCTAAGGTTATTTAAACATGAACATCGAATATTGTGGAGCTTATTAACTCCGGCATTGAGGGTTCGTGTAATCCTACACGATTAGTGGTGTTCATCATCCAACAAGAGAGTGTAGAGTCTAGCATCTATTTATTTATTCTGTTATGTGATCAATGTTGAGAGTGTTCACTAGTGAAAGTATGATCCCTAGGCCTTGTTCCTAAATACTGCTATCGCTTGTTTGTTTACTTGTTTTCTCGCATCTCTAATATCCGCAATATTACCACCATCAACTACACGCCGACAAGCACTTTTACGAGTGCCGTTACTACTGCTCATACTTATTCATACCACCTGTATTTCACTATCTCTTCGCCGAACTAGTGCACCTATTAGGTGTGTTGGGGACACAAGAGACTTCTTGCTTTGTGGTTGCGGGGTTGCATGAGAGGGATATCTTTGACCTCTTCCTCCCTGAGATCGATAAACCTTGGGTGATCCACTTAAGGGAAACTTGCTGCTGTTCTACAAACCTCTGCTCTTGGAGGCCCAACACTGTCTACAAGAATAGAAGCACCCGTAGACATCAACCGGTCAAACAAAAAATTGGTCTAGCCCACATGCTTATTGGGCCGGCCCGGTTTGCCTGTTGACCGGTCAAACAAAGACATTCAGCCCGACCCACATGACTATTGGGCCGGCCCATTTATCGTGTTGACCGGTTGACAAGGGATTAACTTGTCAATGTCTACAGATTGTAGACTTAAGGTTTCGTAAGAAGTATATGGCAAGTAGACCTCGAAGGTTTCAGCCGATAAAGGTGCTCGACTAAAGTTATGGTGGTTCTGTAGGATAACGTTGCATAGAAAACAAAAAATTTCCTACCGCGAACACGCAATCCAAGCCAAGATGCAATCTAGAAGACGGTAGCAACGAGGGGTTTATCGAGTCTCACCCTTGAAGAGATTCCAAAGCCTACAAGATGAGGCTCTTGTTGCTGCGGTAGACGTTCACTTGCCGCTTGCAAAAGCGCGTAGAAGATCTTGATCACCGGCGCCACGAACGGGCGGCACCTCCGTACTCGGTCACATTTTCGGTTGTTGATGAAGACGACGTCCACCTCCCGTTCCAGCGGGCAGCGGAAGTAGTAGCTCCTCTTGAATCCGACGGCACGACGGCGTGGTGTCGGTGGCGGTGGAGAACTCCGGCGGAGCTTCGCTAAAGCACGCGGGAGCTATGGAGGAGAGGGGGGCGGCTAGGGTTTGGGAGGGGGTGGCCGGCCACTTGGGGGTGCGGCCAGGTGGTGGTCTTGAGGTGGCCGGCCCCCGGTGGCTGGCCCCCTCCCCTTGTCCCTCATTATATAGGTGGAAGCCCCAAGGGTTGGACTACAAGTCTCCGAATAAGACCCGAACCCAAAACCTTCCATATGATAGGGAAACCTACCCAAGCTAGGACTCCCACTAGAGGTGGGAGTTCCACCTTCCATGGAGGGGTTGGCCGGCCCCCTTTGGGGGAGTCCACTTGGGACTCCTCCCCCTCTAGGGTTGGCCGGCCATGGAGGTGGAGTCCCACCGGGACTCCGCCTTCCTTGGTGGTTTCTTCGGACTTTTCTAGAACCTTCTAGAACCTTCCATAGAACCTTCCGCATCATTTTAAATCACATAAAATGACATCCTATATATGAATCTTATTCTCCGGACCATTCCGGAACTCCTCGTGATGTCCGGGATCTCATCCGGGACTCCGAACAAATATTCGAACTCCATTCCATATTCAAGTTCTACCATTTCAACATCCAACTTTAAGTGTGTCACCCTACGGTTCGCGAACTATGCGGACATGGTTGAGTACTCACTCCAACCAATAACTAATAGCGGGATATGGAGATCCATAATAGCTCCCACATATTCAACGATGACTTTAGTGATCGAATGAACCATTCACATACGATACCAATTCCCTTTGTCATGCGATATTTTACTTGTCCGAGGTTTGATCATCGGTATCACTCTATACCTTGTTCAACCTCGTCTCCTGACAAGTACTCTTTACTCGTACCGTGGTATGTGGTCTCTTATGAACTTATTCATATGCTTGCAAGACATTAGACGACATTCCACCGAGAGGGCCCGGAGTATATCTATCAGTCATCGGGATGGACAAATCCCTTTGTTGATCCATATGCCTCAACTCATACTTTCAGGATACTTAATCCCACCTTTATAACCACCCATTTACGCGGTGGCGTTTGGTGTAATCAAAGTACCTTTCCGGTATAAGTGATTTACATGATCTCATGGTCATAAGGACTAGGTAACTATGTATCGAAAGCTTATAGCAAATAACTTAATGACGAGATCTTATGCTACGCTTAATTGGGTGTGTCCATTACATCATTCATACAATGATATAACCTTGTTATTAATAACATCCAATGTTCATGATTATGAAACTAATCATCCATTAATCAACAAGCTAGTTAAGAGGCATACTAGGGACTCTTTGTTGTTTACATATCACACATGTACCAATGTTTCGGTTAATACAATTATAGCATGGTATATAAACATTTATCATAAACATAAAGATATATAATAACCACTTTTATTATTTCCTCTTGGGCATATCTCCAACGAGTCTCCCACTTGCACTAGAGTCAATAATCTAGATTACATTGTAAGGAACCTAACACCCATGGCATTCTGGTGTTGGTCATGCTTTGCCCTAGGGAGAGCTTTAGTCAACGGATCTGCTACATTCGGATCGGTGTGTACTTTGCAAATCTTTACTTCTCCATCTTCGATGTACTCGCGAATCGAATGATAACGCGGCTTGATATGCTTCGAGCCTCTTGTGTGACCTTGGTTCTTGTGCATTGGCGATGGCACCCATGTTGTCACGAGTATATGACTAGTGGGTCCAATGCACTAGGAACCACACCGAGCTCTATAATGAACCTCTTCATCCATACCGCTTCGATGAAGCCTCCGAAGCCGCTATGTACTCCGATTACTGTTGAAGACTTCGCCACCGTGCACTACTTCGAGCTTGCCCGGCTTACTTGCGGCACCATTCAATATAAACACGTACCCGGATTGTGACTTAGAGTCATCGGGATCGGTGTTCCAACTTGCATCGGTGTAACTTGTTACAACGAGCTCTTGGTCACCTCCATAACAAAGAAACATATCCTTAGTTCTTTTCAAGTACTTCAGGATATTCTTGACCGCTGTCCGAGTGTTCCATTCCTGGATCACTTTGATATCTGCTAGTCAAACTAACAGCATGCGCTATATCCGGTCTTGTACATAGCATGGCATACATAATAGAGCCTACTTCCGAAGCATAGGGGATCTGACTCATCCTTTCTCTTTCTTCTGCCGTAGCCGGTCCTTGAGTCTTACTCAAGACCTTGCACAGTAACATAGGTAAAAACCCTTTCTTACTTTCGTCCATTCTAAACTTCTTTAGAATCTTGTCCAGGTATGTACTCTGTGATAGCCCTATTAGGCGTCTTGATCTATCTCTATAAATCTTGATGCCTAATATATACGATGCTTCACCAAGGTCTTTCATTGAAAAACTGTTATTCAAATAACCTTTTACACTCTGCTTAATAGTTCTATATCATTCCCAATCAATAATATGTCATCTACATATAATATCGGGAATGCTACGAGCTCCCACTCACTTTCTTGTAAATACGAGGCCTCTCCATGGCTCTGTATAAACCCGAAGTCTTTGATCACCTTATCAAAGCATCGGTTCCAACTTCTCGATGCTTGCTTCGGTCCATAAATTGAACGCTGAAGTTTGCATACTTTGTCGGCATTTTTAGGATCGACAAAACCTTTGGGTTGTACCATATACAACTCTTCCTCAATGTCTCCATTAAGGAACGCCGTTTTGACATCCATCTGCCAAATCTCATAATCGAAAAATGCAGCTATTGCTAACAAAATCCTCACAGATTTTAGCTTCGCTACAGGTGAGAAAGTCTCATTGTAGTCAACACCTTGAATTTGTCGGAAACCCTTTGCGACAAGTCGAGCTTTATAGACAGTAATATTACCATCAGCATCTGTTTTCTCTTGAAGATCCATTTATTTTCGACAGCCTTGCGGCTATCAGGTAAGTCTACCAAAGTCCATACTTTGTTATCATACATGGATCCCATTTCGGATTTCATGGCTTCTTGCCATTTGTTGGAATCTGTGCTCATCATCGCTTCTTCATACGTCGCAGGGTCCTCATCATTGTTATTCACAATCATGACATTTAGACAAGGATCATACCAATCAGGAGTGGCACGTTGCCTTGTCGATCTGCGAGGTTCAGTAGTTTCCTCGTTCGAAGTTTCATGATCATTATCATTAGCTTCCTCTGTTGTCGGTGTAGGCGGTACAGGTACAACTTCCGATGCTTGCGCTACTCCGATCAACGAGTATAGATTCATCAATCTCATCGAGTTCTACTTTTCTTCCGGTCACTTCTTTAGTGAGAAATTCTTTCTCAAGAAAGGTTCCGTTCTTAGCAACAAAGATTTTGCCTTCGGATCTGTGATAGAAAGTGTACCCTATAGTTTCCTTAGGGTATACTATGAAGACGCATTTCTCCGCTTTGGGTTCTAGCTTGTCCGGTTGTAACTTTTTTACATAGGCTTCGCAACCCCAAACTTTAAGGAACGACGACTTAGGTTTCTTATTAAACCATAATTCATACGGTGTCGTTTCTACGGATTTTGATGGTGCTCTATTTAAAGTGAATGCGGTCTGTCTCTAATGCATAACTCCAAAATGATAACGGCAAATCGGTAAGAGACATCATAGAATGAACCATATCTAAGAGAGTTCGATTACGACGTTCGGACACACCGTTTCGTTGTGGTGTTCCCGGCGGTGTCAATTGTGAAAGTATTCCGCATTTCTTTAAATGCATGCCAAACTCATAACTCAGATATTCACCTCCGCGATCGGATCGTAGAAATTTAATCTTCTTGTTACGTTGATTTTCTACTTCACTTTGGAATTCCTTAAACTTCTCAAAAGTTTCGGATTTATGTTTCATGAAATAGATATACCCATATCTACTCGGATCATCTGTGAAGGTTAGAACATAACGATAACCACCGCGCGATGCTACGCTCATTGGTCCGCACACATCGGTATGTATGATTTCCAATAAGTCGGTAGCTCGCTCCATCATACCGAGAAAATGGAGTCTTAGTCATTTTTCCCATTAGACATGCTTCGCATCTATCAAGTGACTCAAAGTCAAGTGATTCAAGTAATCCATCGATATCGAGTTTCTTCATGCGCTTCACTCCAATATGACCAAGACGACAGTGCCACATATAAGTAGAATTATCATTCAATTTAATTCGCTTAGCATAAATGTTATGTATATGCGTATCACTACTATCGAGATCTAACAGAAATAAGCCATTCTTTTCAGGTGCTCGACCATAAAAGATATTATTCATAAAATTAAAACAACCATTATTCTCAGACTTGAATGAATAACCGTCTTGCATTAAATAAGATCCAGATATAATGTTCATGCTCAACGCGGGTACAAAATAACAATTATTTAGGCTTAAAACTAATCCCGAAGGTAGATGTAGAGGAAGTGTGCCGACAGCGATCACATCGACTTTGGATCCGTGATGGCGTGTAACTCACACGTTCGTTGGGAACCCCAAGAGGAAGGTATGATGCCTGATGTCTACGGGTGCTTCTATTCTTGTAGACAGTGTTGGGCCTCCAAGAGCAGAGGTTTGTAGAACAGCAACAAGTTTCCCTTAAGTGGATCACCCAAGGTTTATCGAACTCAGGGAGGAAGAGGTCAAAGATATCCCTCTCATGCAACCCTGCAACCACAAAGCAAGAAGTCTCTTGTGTCCCCAACACACCAAATACACTTGTCAGATGTATAGGTGCACTAGTTCGGCGAAGAGATAGTGAAATACACGTAGTATGGATGTATATGAGTGGTAATAGAAATCTGAATAAAATATGGCAGTGAGTAAACATGCAACAGAACAGTAAATAAGCGGTGTTTGCAGTATTGGAAACAAGGCCTATGGATCATACTTTCACTAGTGGACACTCTCAACATTGATCGCATAATAAATAACTCTTTCTCATATGTGCTACATACACTCTTTTGTTGGATGACAAACACCGAGTCGTTGTGTAGGGCTACAAGAGCACCTCAATGCCGGAGTTAACAAGCTCCACAACATTCGATGTTCATATTTAAATAACCTTAGAGCATAATAGATCATTGCAAAATAAACCAAGAACTAACATAGCGCACACACTTGTCCACATTACACTATGAAGGAGGAATAGATCACATCAATACTATCATAATGATAATTAACTCCACAATCTACAAGAGATCATGATCATAGCCTACGACAAGAACCACACGGTGCACACACTAGTCACCTTTACACCATGCGGGAGGAATAGACTACTTTAATAACATCACATGAGTAGCACACAACTAGTAGCGATACAAAGCTCATCATATGGATCTCAATCATGCAAAGCAACTCACGAGATCATTTTATTGGAGTACAGAGAGAGAGATTATCCACATAGCTACCGGTACAGCCCCGAGCCTCGATGGAGAACTACTCCCTCCTCATGGGAGACTACAGCGTTGATGAAGATGGCGGTGGTGTCGATGGAGAAGCCTTCCGGGGCACTTCCCCGTCCGGCGGCGTGCCGAAACGGAGACTCCTGTCCCCCGGATCTTGGCTTCGCGATGGCGGCGGCTCCGGAAGGTTTCTCGTACCGTGGCTTTTCGTATCGAAGTTTTAGGTCTGGGACCTTTTTATAGGCGAAGAGGCGGCGTCAGAAGGTCAACGGGGCGACGACACCATAAGGCCGCGCGGCCAGGGCCTGGGCCGTGCCGGCCTATCATCTGGGGCCTGTGTGGCCCCCCTCTGGCGACTCTCGGGTGTTCGGATGCTTCGGGCAAAATAGGAACACTGGGCGTTGATTTCGTCCAATTCGAGAATATTTCTTTACTAGGATTTACGAAACCAAAAACAGCGAGAAAACGAGAGCTGGCACTTCGGCATCTTGTTAATAGGTTAGTTCCGAGAAAATGCACGAATATGACATAAAGTGTGCATAAAACATGTAGATATCATCAATAATGTGGCATGGAACATAAGAAATTATCGATACGTCGGAGACGTATCAAGCGAGCAAGTTTTCCCTCGGAAAGAAACCAAGGTTTATCGAACCGAGGAGGAGCCAAGAAGCACGTTGAAGGTTGATGGCGGCGGGATGTAGTGCGGCGCAACACCGGGGATTCCGGCGCCAACGTGAACCTGCACAACACAACCAAAGTACTTTGCCCCAACGAAACGAGTGAGGTTGTCAATCTCACCTGGCTTGCTGTAACAAAGGATTAGATGTATAGTGTGGATGATGATTGTTTGCGAGAGAACGAGTAAAGAACAAGTATTGCGGCAGATTTGTATTTCGGTATAAAAGAATGAACCGGGGTCCACAGTTCACTAGAGGTGTCTCTCCCATAAGATATAGCATGTTGGGTGAACAAATTACGGTCGGGCAATTGACAAATAGAGAGGGCATAACAATGCACATACATGACATGATGAATATTGTGAGATTTAATTGGGCATTACGACAAAGTACATAGACCGCTATCCGGCATGCATCTATGCCTAAAAAGTCCACCTTCGGGTTATCATCCGAACCCCTTCCGGTATTAAGTTGCAAAACAACAGACAATTGCATTAAGTATGGTGCGTAATGTAATCAATAACTACATCCTCGGACATAGCATCAATGTTTTATCCCTAGTGGCAACGGCACATCCACAACCTTAGAACTTTACGTCATCTGTCCCGGATTTAATGGAGGCATGAACCCACTATCGAGCATAAATACTCCCTCTTGGAGTTAAGAGCAAAAACTTGGCCAGAGCCTCTACTAATAACGGAGAGCATGCAAGATCATAAACAACACATAGGTAATAGATTGATAATCAACATAACATAGTATTCTCTATCCATCGGATCCCGACAAACACAACATATAGAATTACGGATAGATGATCTTGATCATGTTAGGCAGCTCACAAGATCAGACAATGAAGCACATGAGGAGAAGACAACCATCTAGCTACTTCTATGGACCCATAGTCCGAGGGGTGAACTACTCACTCATCACTCCGGAGGCGACCATGGCGGTGAAGAGTCCTCCGGGAGATGAATCCCCTCTCCGGCAGGGTGCCAGAGGTGATCTCCAGAATCCCCCGAGATGGGATTGGCGGCGGCGGCGTCTCTGGAAGGTTTTCCGTATCGTGGCTCTCGGTACTGGGGGTTTCACGACGAAGGCTATAAGTAGGCAGAGGAGATAGGTCAGGGGGCCACACGAGGGCCCCACACGACAGGCCGGCGCGGCCAAGGGCCAGGCCGCGCCGCCCTATGGTGTCGGTGCCTCGTGGCCCCACTTCCTTTCCCCCTCGGTCTTCTGGAAGCTTCGCGCAAAAATAGGACCCTGGGCGTTGATTTCGTCCAATTCCGAGAATGTTTCTTTACTAGGATTTTTGAAACCAAAAACTGCAGAAAACAGCAACTGGCTCTTCGGCATCTCGTTAATAGGTTAGTGCCGGAAAATGCATAAATACGACATATAATGTGTATAAAACATGTAGATATCATTAATAATGTGGCATGGAACATAAGAAATTATCGATACGTCGGAGACGTATCAATCCGTTTCCAACGCGCATCGTCACTTCATCTTTCAGTAGTCTTCGTTTATTCTTTAGTTCCTGTTTCGAGTTACAAATATGAGCAACCGAACCAGTATCAAATACCCAGGTACTAGAACGAGAACCGGTGAGATAAACATCTATAACATGTATATCAGATATACCTTCTTTCTTCTTCTTGACAAGGCCGCTCTTCGGATCCGCCAAATACTTGGAGCAATTACGCTTCCGGTGTCCCTTCTCCTTGCGATAATAGCACTCGGCATCGGGCTTAGGGCCGTTCTTAGGTTTCATAGGAGGCGTGGCAGCTTTCTTGCCACCCTTCTTGAATTTTCCCTTAGACTTGCCCTGTTTCTTGAGCTGGTGGTTTTGTTGACCATCAACACTTGGTGCTCTTTCTTGATCTCAATCTCAGCGAGCTTTTAGCATGCCAAAGAGTTCGAGGTAACTCTTTTTTCATGTTCTGCATATTGTAGTTCATCACAAAGTTCTTGTAACTTGGTGGCGATGATTGAAGGACACGATTAATCCCCGGTCTGTTAGGAATCACTATTCCCAAGTCAGCGAGTTTCTTCGCATGCCCGGTCATGGCGAGCATGTGCTCACTAATGGAGCTGCCTTCTTCCATCATATAGGCTGAAGAAATGTTTCGATGCTTCATAGCATTCCACGGCCGCATGAGTCTCAAATATAGCTTTCAGCTCATTCATCAACTCATGAGGATCATGGTGCTCAAAACGTTTTTGAAGATCGGATTCCAGGACCGCACGGGATGGCACACCGAACTTGAGAGTACCGAGTTTTCCGAGTCTCGTAAACAGCTTTTACTTCATCGGTTTCAGTTTACTGCGGGAGGGTCACCTAGCGGTGCATCAAGCACATATTGCAGATTTTCGCGCGAGAGGAAGATCCTCACATGACGGAACCGGTCGGTGAAGTTGCTACCGTTGCTCTTAAGCTTTTCTTTCTCTAGGAAGCTGGTTAAAATTGATTGGGGACGCCATGTCTACAACATATATTTGCAATAGTTTAGACTAAGTTTATGACAAATTGAGTTCAAATTTTAATTCAACATAATTAAAAATCTAGGTGAACTCCCACTCAAAACAATATCCCTCACATTGTCTTAGTGATCACACGAACCAAATCCACCACACCTAAGTCCGATCATCACGAGACAAGGTGTAATTTCAATAAGCGAACACTCAAAGTGTTCATCATATCAATCATATGATTCATGCTCTACCTTTCGGTATCACGTGTTCCGAGACCATGTACGTACATGCTAGGCTCGTCAAGGCCACCTTAGTATCCGCATGTGCAAAAGCTGGCTTGCACCCGTTGTATGCACTTGTTGATTCTATCACACCCGATCATCACGAGATGCTTGAAACGACAAGTCTTGGCAACGGTGCTACTAAGGATGAACACTTTATTATCTTGAGATTTTAGTGAGGGATCATCTTATAATGCTACCGTCGCGATCTAAGCAAAATAAGATGCATAAAAGGATTAACATCACATGCGGTTCATATGTGATATGATACGGCCCTTTTGTCTTTGCGCCTTTGATCTTCATCTCCAAAGCACGGACATGATCTCCATCATCTTCGGGCATGATCTCCATCATCGTCGGCGTAGCGTCAAGGTCAATGGCGCCGTCTTCTTGATTATCCTCCATGTAGCAACTATTACAACTACTTTGAAATACTACTCAACATGAAATTTAATGACAACCATAAGGCTCCTGCCGGTTGCCACAATACAATAATGATCATCTCATACATATTCATCATCACATTATGGCCATATCACATCACCAAACCACTGCAAAAACAAGTTAGACGTCTCTAATTTGGTTTGCATATTTTACGTGGTTTAGGATTTTCGAGAGAGATCTAATCTACCTACGAACATGAACCACAACGTTGATACTAATGTTGTCAATAGAAGAGTAAATTGAATCTTTACTATAGTAGGAGAGACGGACACCCGCAAAGCCTCTTATGCAATACAAGTTGCATGTCGAACGAGGAACAAGTCTCATGAACGCGGTCATGTAAAGTTAGTCCGAGCCGCTTCATCCCACTATGCCATAAAGATGCAAAGTACTCAACTAAAGATAACAAGAGCATCAACGCCCACAAAACCATTGTGTTCTACTCGTGCAACCATCTATGCATAGACACGGCTACGATACCCTTTGTAGGATAACGTTGCATAGAAAACAAAATTTTCCTACCGCGAACACGCAATCCAAGCCAAGATGCAATCTAGAAGACGGTAGCAACGAGGGGTTTATCGAGTCTCACCCTTGAAGAGATTCCAAAGCCTACAAGATGAGGCTCTTGTTGTTGCGGTAGACGTTCACTTGCCGCTTGCAAAAGCGCGTAGAAGATCTTGATCA
>NC_061508.1:169768639-169842665 GCF_022539505.1 Lolium rigidum
TTTCCTCCCGTTTTAAATTTTGGGCCAACAAAAACTTTTCATTTTATGATTGCTTGAGTTTTTGATTGAGTTCATGTGTGTTCTGGTCTTGAAAATTTCATTAGGTTTATTAAATTAGGGAGTTACCTTGGTTAATATTAGAACCCCATTTTAAAATCAGTAGGGTTTGAACCATTTTGTGATTGACTATGACCTTCACCACTATTTCTTTTTCCCTTTACTAAAAACCCTAGCTTTTTGCTGTTGACCATCACCATCCTAATGAGGGGGAAACACCTCCCTCCCTTATTGGGAAAATGATATAGTATCACCTAGGGTTACACCAACACCACCACCTTTTTTATGTTCTTCCCATATTTTCCTTCAACTTGTGCAATTGCACTTGGGTCACACCATGGCTCATGCAAATGACATGGTCCCTTCCTTTTTCTCCCCTGCCCTTTTTCTTCCCTCCCTTTTCTCTTTTGGTTTTGGCCGAGAGACAAGAGGGGGAACTGTCCCCTCTCTTTTTCTTTTCTCTTTCCTTCACTCTTCCCTCTCTTTTCTCCCCTGGTTTGGGCCGTGGACATCACCACCATCCCTCTCCCTTGCCCCGGCCCAACCCTACCCGCACCTCTCCCCTCTCCTTGGCCCAAGACACCACCGGCACCCCTCTCCCGCGCCAAAGCCCTAGTCCTAAAACGCACGCGCGCGCACGCCTAGTCGGCGACATGATGGCACGGAGCCTCGCTCGACGCGCCATCAAGCCTCGCTCGCCGCGCACCGCCTCGGCTCCTCCCATCGCCGACGCTCCAGGGCGACGTCACCGGTGGGGCCAGCGTGTGACGCCAGCCCTTGGACGCCCGTTGGCCATCGCCACCGCCCCTCCCACTACCGCGCCCTCCTCGCCTATAAAACCCCACCGAGCGCCACCCCTCTCCCTTCAGCTCCCCCTCTCACTACGCCGTTAGGCTGCCCCACTCCGCCCCGGCTGCTCGAGCGGCAGCCGAGCCCTCGCTGCGACGCGCCGAGGCGCGCACCACGGTCACCGCGTGGGTGACGTGCGGTGGTCACCGCCGCGACGCCATCGACGCCTCCTCTCTCGCCCTCTCTTCATCGGCATCACCACCTCGCCGCCTCGACCCTCTCCGTTGCTCTCGCTCGCAGATCTGCAGCGGAGCGACGACACCGACGACGCACCGGCGACGCCCGTGACGCAGACGCCGCCAAGCGAGGCGACGCCAACGTGTCCGAGCACCGCCAAGACGTCCCCAAGCCGCACACCCACGCCGCCGAGCCACCTACCTCGAACCACGCCACCGCCAGCCGCTGGTAAGCCGTCGCGCCGCCCCTTTCTTCCTCCGCGCCGGTGAGCGCCGCAGACGTCGTGCACGCGCCAGATCTGGACCGTCCGATCCAGATCGGGCGGGTGCATGGCGCATGCACGGCCACGACGGCGTGCATGGCCACGTCGGCCTGCCGGACCCGCCACGGGCCCCCGGCCTCTTTTCTTTTTCTTCTTTTTTCACCGGCCACCGGAGAGCCCCACTGGGCCGGCCCATCTGCACCGCACCGCACGGCCCAGGGCGTTCCCGCCCTTTTCTTTTATTTGAAAATTTGATAAACGAGAGATTAAAAATGCAAATCTGCCACGATTATCTGTTTCGTTAATAAAATTAGTTTGGTAACTCTGTTTGACATGATTCCAACTGCATTAGAACCAGTATGTAATTACCTTTCAGATGCCACTGGCCTTGTATTTTTAGGATTTTTGTACGATTTTTAAAGTATTAAACATGATCATCGTATTCTGGTTAGTATTTCTAATTCCTAAAATTGAAAAATAAATATTTTTGAATGATTCCAATTGTGTTGATCTTGTATTGTTACTGTGCATCTAGGAAAAATACCGAAGCCTCTCGTTAGTAATGTTTAGTCTCTGGTGATGATTGTATGTGTGTCACATGAAATGATAGGGTTAGAGTTTGATGTTTTTAATTAAACCTTGATGCATTGTTTATCAAAATGGCCAAATCATGTTTGTTTTCTCGCCAAACCACTCCCCGCATACTTTCCCTTTTATTTGTTACTCTTGGTTCTTGGATATATGTTGATTGTTTGTATCGTTTACTTTGGCGACGCTAGATACGAACGAGGGAGAAGTTGAAGGGGAGGACTTTGGAGAAGGATTTGAGGAGGACCAGGGACAAGCCAACCAAGGCAAGCCATCTTTGAACTCGAATGATGTGGTGTGGATGTCATTTGTTGATGTCCCTAAGCATCTTATCTCTTTTTGTGATGATCTCTCTATGTTGGTCTATGTATGGTTGTAATAGGAGTAGTACCTTGTGGTGGTTTTTCATCTTGGTTCACACGTGGGAGAGATGCATGGTGTCACGGCCATGCTATTTCCTTGGGTCTTCATAAGTGCTCAACCTGAGCATGTACCATTCCTAATTATAGTTATGCACCACACCCCTACTTTGTTGAGTATTTAGGTATCAAAGTCATGATGCTTGGTGTATTTCTCAAATTGAGAGAAGTATGCCGTGTACTCCCTTGAAAAATGGTTGGGTATTACATCTACTCCACTCAAGTAGAATAGTAGCACCACAAATCTGAAAGTTTGATCCACCCCTTTTTTATCATCTTACATGCTTACCTTAAGCAAGTAGGACCCCTTTTTTTTGTCACTCACTTATACCCTCATGATATGATGACCTTCATCTAGGCCATGTTATTGTAGTAGTTCCTACTCATGAAATTTTAGGTTGGGAACCCCTCAAGGTTTACCTTGTTGTAAATGTTTATGAAAACCTTGGGTGTGTTAGCCCAAGTGTATGGTTTAAGAAAAACAAAGGATCTTGATAAGGATGTTTGAGAAAGTGGTGTATGGTTGTTCGTGGAACACCAAGGTGTTGTGGGAAAAAGAAATGGTTTCTAAAATAGAGCACTCGCGTATAAGTGTTCGCCGTCCCAACTTTTATTCGCGCAACCACATTACCCAAAGTGGGCACGGGCTTAGTCCGTAGTCTGTCGAAATTGGCATAAGCAACCTTCACAACTTTCTAGGGAGGGTCACGACGACCTCCGACGCCGGGTTGCGCTCTGGAGGAGGCAATACACCTGTCTAGACCGATAGCCGGACGATATGCGAGGGTCTTCCGTCGTGGCGCCGGAGATACGCTCAAAAGGAGGTATCGTCAGTGGGTGCCGGGAAGGGGTAAGCCCGCAGGGAAGGACTTGTGCCAAGGGAGATGGGCGAAAGACTATGACCGATTATTCGAGTCTCGCATACTTTGTATGACGATCCGGGGATGATCCTGCGGATTTATCAGTTCTGTGGGGAAAGTGTGCAAACTCTGCAGAGTCAAATCTATTCGAATAGCCGCGTCCGCGGTCATGGACAAGTTGAAATGGCCATACTTAACCGGGGCTTGAGTTTTGTTTTATTAAATGCTTTGCAAAGATGTGTTGTGTTGGCCATATGGAGATGGTCGTGGAAAAACTAAGACCAAGTGGGGAACTTCTCCTAGTGTTTCATGTAGAGGAACTCTTCTTCAATAAAGATATAGAGATGCCATAGAACCTTCCCTCGCATATCCATCAATTGAGATGGAGAAATGCAACTCTTCTTCAATAAAGATATAGAGATGTCATAGGATCGGTACGCCCACCGACTCTCCAGAGGTTGCGATGAGCAAGCATCGTGCCATATGGACGTGCTCCATCGAAGGAATGCCTCGAAGGCACTGAGCGGCGCGCAAGACGGACGCGATCCACTTCGGGCGATCTCGCCTCATCATCTTCATCCTTGCCCGTCACCAGTTGCTCTGTTCTGTGGCACGTATCTCCTGCCGCGATCAGTCTCCGCCTGAGCTTTGGAGGCCTTCTCGCTTCCTCTTGGGAGCGGGCAACAAGAGCTTCCCTTGTCATGGATAAGCTTCGTTTGGTCTGCTCCTGGCCCTCTCTTTCAAGGTCCTCCAATTCCTTTCGCAAGGTCTCTAGCTCGGCGGGTGCCGGCGTAGGTGGGCGCGGGCGGCCCAAGGCCGCCTTTTCTCTCATTGAGCCGCTCGACATTTGTCCGCAACATCGCCTTCGCCGGAAGTTGAGCGTGGCGTAGATCAATTTCTCTCGACGGTAGCCGACTTCACCCTGATTTGTAGGCGATAGAGTCACAACCGGCCAGAGTTTCACTTGCAACGTTACCGGGAGGTGGGGCTGGATTTCTTCAAGAATGCTCTTCACTTCCTCGGGGTCTTCGACCAACATCTCGATCGAGGAGGAAAGCAGAGCTTTGAGACACTGGAATTGACAAAGGATAGCGCCGGGTCCTGGTTCATCGCATACTGTAGAAGGAGTTGGTTCGATGGATTCGGGATCGAACGATAGCAAGCCCGAGAGGTCACAACCCTGACAAACAACAAGAGCAACGCGCATGCAGCAAAAGCGTAAGGGCAAGCCAAATAAAGGGAGTATACCTCCCAAGACCAGGAACAGCTCGATGATGAGGTGATCGGCTCTTGTGCTTCGGCCGGCGAGCCTCGCCAAGTTGGCGGTCCCTGCTCACCAACACCTTTAGAGGCTGCTACGTCCTGTGTCCGTGGAGGGCACTTCAAGCATTTCCTCGACTTCCCCACTAGAAGTGGCTACCGCTCCGCAAAGGAGATAATCAGCCGATGTGAGCAAGAATGGACATGCGTTAAAGATGAGCCGTGGAGAATTCGGAGGGTAATTACATGCAAGGCCTCTTGGCCGGATGAAGGGGCTTGCGTTCCTTTCGAAGCTTCTCTTGATGCACGGCCTCTGTGCGCAGACCACCCTGCCCCACTTTGGTTGGAGCTTGAAGGACAAGCAGAGCTCGGGAAACCGGCCTTTTTCCTTTGGAAGCCGAGGCAAGGCAAATCTGGGCCGGCTCTGCATGGTGATCTTCCCGTAGTTGCCCGAGCTCGAATTCCTCGACCGGGATTGCGTTTCTCGCCGGAGTCGTCTTCGTGGAGGCCTACAAGAGAAGAGTTAGTAAGCCCCCAAGCATATCTACTTAAGCTCATAAGGGTAGATAGATCACCAAGGCATTGATCAGCTTCACATGCAAACTTTCTTGAGCTGTGAGTAGGGTTTTGGCGCTTCAACGTCTTCCTGGCAGCCATCATCGCCGTTCTCGCCTTGATCGAGGCTCGAGGGCAGCTGGCCCAGAAGATTTTTGGAAGCCGATTTTGCAACGGTTGGCTCGCATCACAACCTTTTCAAGGGTGGTGAGTTTTTGCGGTATGAGGATCGCTCACCGGAGCTGGTGAGGAATCTGGAAGGGGGAGCCGCTATCATGTATAGGTTTTGGACCATCTTGTCGCTGCAAGGGAGAGACAGAGCAAGGTTATGAAAATCATTGTAAGCCACTTCAAGAAATTTGTGAGTAGTGGCACTGCTCTTTCGGTGGAAGATTGGTATTCAGCACCTTCAAGTTGTTTCAGCAACGGTCCTGCAGAGCCCTCCCGAAGGCATGGGTCTTCCACATCGGACCACCACGGCCTCAAACCATCGGGTTGGATGAGGTAAACGAGAGGTTGTGAGAACTGGGATGGCTAGAGCATCAAAGAAAGAGTAACACCTCTGACCGGGTGAGGACATCGGGCACTGTATCCTTGCTCTCAGCTAAGTGGTGGAGGAAGAAATGGGGAGATACCTGCCCAAGACCAAACCGTCGGGCTGCTACGACCGGCCGATAGGACTCATAACCGTGTTTGATGATCCTCGTTTGAGGTGCTCATGCCAACCCGGAAGGAAGCAGGACTCGATCATGATGGAATACAATTGTCCGGTGTCGAGCGCCATCGGCAAAGCCGTCTCAGCCCGGAAGGAGACCGGATTTTCAAAATTTTCAGTACTCCGTATAAGGAAAGAAGAGAGGGATTGTCCAGGCCTTGGTAGAAAGTTCTCGAACCACTCGATGCTTCCTTGAGGGTTAGTTTACTACCCGGAAGGCTATATAGAGCTTGGTCGTAGCTAGTGCACCGGATTGGCTTCCCGTTAGTATCTGGGAAGGTGCAAGTGGCCAAAGGTGGAAAGTTTGGGACATGGTTCTCGGAAATACTAATGAGCCCATAGCCGAATAAACCACCAGGGGACCTCCCGTTTTGGACCGTCTTTTGGGAAAGCAGTTTGACAGACATTAGTTGGAGATATCGATAGACCTCTCCCAGGAACAGTTTGCCAATGCCAAGATGGGTGCCTCTGGCAAGTTCATAAGCCAAGGAAAGGTAATTCTTGGTTGGAGCAAGTGAAGGGCCACAGAATATGAAGTGTTCCAACCAGAAATTCAGGAAGGCCGTGTGTTCTTTCTCTGTTACAGGGCCTTTGTTTTTCATGTGGCGTCGGAGATAAGCACCCCGCGCTTGTGCACTCGTTTTGGAAGAGAGTGTGAAAGGGACCTTTGCAAGCATAAAAGCAGGAGGGGTCGAGATGCAATGTCTCAGACCGAAGTGATCATGGCCACATCTAGTAGAGTTGGTGTCATGGGGCCGTGGCCAAACATGAAGCAGCTTCGGAGCATCCGACCGAAGTAGCCGATGGTTTTTAGAAGATTTTCATGTTTCTCAAGGGGAGACAAAGTGATAAAGATAAAGCATCGGCTATTCCCGTGGTTTCCCATTTGGCTTGGTGGGTCTTGGATACTCTACCGTACCATGACACCCAATCTTCAGGAGGGTTAGGCCAGGCTCGTAGCGTACGGCCCAAGAAGTTAGATCTAAATTTTGGCTCACGAAAGGGATCCTATTGGCCTCGCAAGAAATCAGATGGGCAGGACTTTCGACAGAACGGGTGCCAAGACAGAGGGAGTTTGGAAGAGACGGATGCGGCAACAGAATGTCTGATACCTAAAATTAATGGTGAAATAAGGCGTTAATTCAGGTGTTTGCTGTTAATTCCAACACCATGCTCGGATGATGAGGAGCAGTTAAGGATTACCTTCAGGCCAGAGACCATAGCGTTGGCGCTGGATGATTCTGCCATCTGATTCGCTGGCGGAGATGAATCTGCGCGGTCGGGGATCTGGGATTCGCAGTGCCGCGAGTTGAATCTGCTCGGTGGGCAATTGGGGATCTGAGTTTTTTCCTCGCTGGAAGGTCGCAGGTTACCGTTTGAAATTTGGGGAATGCCGCTTGGGCCGGTCGAAAGGGGTAACTGAGGCTGGCCTCGCTGGCGTTTTAGTAAAGACCGATGCGTGGCCATCGGCTCTTCGTGCGTTGACCTATTTTGACAATCGGAAAAATCAACATGGAAACATTTTCTTCATTGATAAAGAGGGTTTTTTACATGAAGAGCCGATTGCTCACAAAAGAAAGATCTACTGCCTAGTCTGCTACTACTAGTCCTACTCTAGTGGGTCCTAGTCTAGATGCCGGCGCCGTCGCCGCCGTCACTGCCCTCGTCGTCGCTGTCGTAGCTGTCGTGGGCGTTGTTGCCGGCGAAGTCCTCGTTGCTGCTGCCGAAGCCGTCGGCAGACGCTCTTTCTTCCTCCTCCTCGTCGTCGTCGTTGTCTTCCTCCGACCCGGCGCGGAAGCGCTTCGCCGGTGGGTACTCGTCGGAGGAGTCATCCTCCGCTTCCTCCTCCTCGTCGGAAGAGGAGAAGTCGCCCCGAGAGAAGAGGTCGTCGTCGCTCTCCTCCTCCCATTCCCCGTCCACGAGGAACCGGAGGTTGTCCCCCCGTCGGTCAAGGATTCCTCATCCTCGGACCCGACGGTGAAGTCCCAATCCCTCTCGTCCCACCACTCTGGGGCGCGGGCCTCGTACGCCCTTATCGGGTCGTACTCCGGCATCGGCTCGCTGGAGGAATCGGACTGGAAGGAAAGGCCAGAGGAGGAGGAGGAGGAGGAGGAGGAGGCCATGGCTGCAGAGGAAGGGGTTTCTCGATTGCTAGTGCGGAGCAAGAGGATGAAGAGGCGAACTGCTCGATGCGGTTAAATAAAGGGGATATAGTGGAGATGATTCAATGCTGCGGCGGTTTCCGAGGATGTGGTGTCAAATCTGTCAAGTCGTGCAGTACAGAGAAGTTGAGAAGGCAAGGCATCATGATGAAGGATACTGCAGCGGTTCTGCTCTGCCACGCGTGACCCGACGAAGAAAAAACAGAGTGGTTTTGGAATTATTATTGCCAAAACCAGGGGGCATGTGTTATCGCCAGATTTTGACCGGATCAAGAGATGGGCCGTGATTGGGATAGGCTTAGAGGATATGCACGTAAAATATTTCTGAATCGGCCTTGTACGAGAGTTTGGGCTAAATTGCCCTTGTATTTGTACATTATGGTAGATTTTGTTAGAATTAAGAGATAGAGTTTAGCTCGTACACGGTTAGGTTTATTCCCAAGATAGAAAGTCTACGGACTATAAATATGTACCTAGGGTTATTGAGAAAGGAGGACGATCACGTTCACAACAAACCAATCTAGGCGCATCGCCACCCCTTGTTTCGAGGGTTTCTTCCGGGTAAGCAACATGCTGCCTAGATCGCATCTCGCGATCTAGGCGATATCGATTTATTCGTTGTTGGTGTTGCTCGTACTGAAGCCTTTTTGATGGCGAGCAACACCCTTATCGTGGATGTTTTGGGGCCGACGTCGATACTTTCATGATATGCTTGCTTAGCTACGCTGTCCCTCAATATCTAGCTGCCTTTGCGCCTATCTTGGGTGTAAGGGCAGCATCTTGCTTGTTCTTTATTCAGTAGATCTGATCCGTTATAGTTGTTCCTTGTTCTCCAAGGATTGGTTTGATATCCGCATGATTAGGCCTTGCAAACGGGTTGAACGATCCAGTAGTGCGTAAGGTATGGTTTACTAATCCTAGAGGGATTGTTCGGGGATCGACTTCGTGTTGGTTTTTAGGCCTCTTTAGGACTGGTTTTCCATCATCTTGCGTATCTGCTAGGCTCAACTACGTGTAGGATGTTCCGGTTATGCGGTGAAAACCCTAGACTGTCGTAGATTGATTTAACTTTATATTGATAAAGCAGGATCCCCATGTTATCGTAAATCCGACGTCAACCATGGGGTAATCGGCTCTTTGAGCAGATTCACAGGGTAACCTAAGAGCCGATCGGGGCTCGTATTTAATGTTTACGTGTTTGCCATGCAGAAAACTAATCGAAGCAATCCATCACCTTCACGACCAGGTATAGGTCGGTGGCACGCCCTTGCATTAGCCGGGACGTGTGCTCCGGAGCATTGCGGGCCGTCGCCCGAGGGACCAGGGCCCTCCAGCAGTCCTGGGAGCCTCCCGGCTCTCCGTGTTGCTCGTCGGTGCTCGCCGGTGGGTTTTGGCAGGCAACAATAGCCCATCACGATGGCAATTTTATCCACGGATCCGGGTATCCACGGATATTCGACCCGCCGGGCACGGGTATGGAGGGTTGGTTGTGTCCACAGATTTCATGGGGCGGATATCCGATAATTCATGGAGCGGGCACGGGCAGAACTTTTTCTCCATGGATATTCGATGGATATCCAACTGACATGTGGGACCCACATGTCAGTGACACATGCGATTTTTCCTATGATTGGCTGTCCTTTTTAGGCCCAAATCACCAAACCCTTAATTTAAGCCTTAATTATTTTATACTCTAAATAATCACGAAACCTCCTTGTGCTGGTAGGGCTTCCGCCGGCCGCATTGACTGTGGATCTTCGATTGCTCCGCCTCCTCGGTAATGTGATATATTGTTGCTTTGATATTCCTATGAATTGTCGACATAATTACGGCTGAAATGCTACTGAAATAATGTCGAAATGCTGCCAAAATATTCATGTTAGCTTATTATTGATGAAATGCAAGTGAAATATTGCTGAAATGGTACTCAAACTTTATGGGCATGGATATCCATGGATATCCAGGTATCCATCGGATTTGGATTTGGGGCGACATCCATGCCCATGGATTCTTTCGTGGGCGGGGCAGAGCGAGGCTGATGGATTTGGGCATGGATATGGTTTTCCTATATTCGTCCAAACCCGCTCCATTGCCATCCCTAATAGCCCACCTATGAAATTCTAAATTGAATTTCAGGATTTCAGGCCCAAATGATGGATACCAAACTGACTTAAGGGGCAATTCGCTTGCTCGATGTGCTTAAATCCAAACATTCACTCAGTATAACTGCTTTCCTTTTTTGGCAGGGAAATATAAACATTGGTCAATTCTACCACGACAAATACAAGTCTGATGAGAATATTAATGGTTTATTTTGCAAATTACCATCCATACAGTGTCCAGCATGGCTTTCGCAGATAAATCAACCTAACCATCACAGGGTAATGAGGTTTTGGATCTCGGGATCATGATTTGCAAGTAGTTGGATGTGTCACCAAGTGGACAAGTTCTTGTATATGTAGCGTTGTTAAGACTTTTTCGAACCATGCAGGAGGACTGCATGTGCTTGATTAAGAAGAAGAAAGCGTCAGATAGGCAAAGTACATGACCACATACATCAAACGTGAAACGACCAAACTAGACTAGGCTGAAAACGAGAGTAGTCTAAACTGAAAACGGAACACACCTACAACATAATATAAGAGCAACCCAACTATTCCACGGGGAGGGTGAGGCGTCCCTTGCTTGCTTTGCTACACTGCTGGGCATCGGCCTATCTGCTCAATTATTTGATAAAGCGACCTGTAGATGCTATCAAAAACTCGACCATTCCTTTCTCGCCAGATCGACCAGAGGGTTAGCATGATCAGGGAATTCAAATTCTTGCCGCGCTGATTCTGCAGCCTCCGTCTTGGTTCCGTCCACCAATATCGGAGAGAATGATCAGCAGCCACAATGTTGATCTGGGGCAAGCCTGCCCAAGTCAGCATATGGCTCCAGATGATTTTCACGACCGCACAACCAAGAAAAAGGTGATGTGCATCTTCACTACACACTTGTCGTGATGAGGAAGGCCTCTTTTAGCGAGGCGATCAGCAGTCCACAATCTGCCCTGTAGGAAGAGCCAAGCCGCCAATTTGCATTTTGTCGGGGCCCAAGAATTCCAAATAGATTCAGTTGCATCATAATAGATTGAGGTAGCAAAATGAGCATGATACACGGACTTGGTTGAGAAAATTCTGTTGTTCTCCCACCTCCATGACCAGCTATCCTCCGTGTTCAGGGAAATCTGAACTTCTCTTATTTTCTCCCAAAGATCTAGGACTTGCATAAACGACTGAATGTTTACTGGTTTATTCATATCCCCAATCCAGCAACCGTTGATCAAGGCCTCAGCAACCGTTCTCTTGGCCCGAACAACAGGTGAAATCATCTTGTAAATATCTGGGGCGATTTCTTCTACAGATTTATTATTGATCCACTTATCCGACCAGAAGCTGCATCTCTTTCTGTTGCCCACGACCACTGCGGAAGAAGCACTGAGGATGTGTCTGTCCTGTTCCATCATGGGTTTCGCCATGATGCTCCATGTCTTACCAGCCGAGGTTCTAAAATTCCAGGCCCGTCTAACTCTCAAAGATGTGCTCATAGCCTCTAAGCTCATGATCCCCAAACCGCCACATGATTTGGGTCGGCAAACTGCCTTCCAGCTGACCAAACAATGGCCTCCTTGCACAGTCTCGGTTCCCTTCCAGAGAAAAGCTCTCCTGATTTTATCGATAGCTTTGAACACCCAAGGAGGTGGGTCTAAAGAAATCAGATGGAAGATTGCAATGCCACTCAAAACGGATTTAACAAGAATAAGTCTATCCGCTTGAGTGAGCATATGAGTTTTCCATGCAGCCAATCTTCTCCTAATCTTGTCCAAAAGGGCTTGAAAATCTTCCTTGCGTGCCTTTTTGAGATGCAAAGGGAGTCCTAGGTACACGATTGGCATCTGAACGACCTGGCAATTAAGAATTTCACTCATATCCATGACCATATCCCAGTCACAGTAGATGGGGGAGATGGAGCTCTTTTCCATATTGCATTTTAACCCTGAGGCTTCGCCAAACATGTTAAGCAATTCTTTAGTTGCAGCAACATCTGGAGTCGAACCATTTAGAAAGACAATCACATCGTGTGCGTAGATAGATAGGCGATGGGGAATGAAATGTCTATTTGGAAAATTGGAGATCACCCCCATTGACTCTGCTTTGGCAAACAGCAAATTCAGAGCATCCATAGCTAGGATGAACAACATAGGCGATAAGGCGTCTCCTTGCCTTAGTCCCCTAGTGTACCAAATTTTCCGACCTGGGGAACCATTGAGAAGAATATTTGTTGACGCCGACGCTAGAAGCATAATGACCCAGGCACACCACCGAGGTCCAAAACCTTTGTGCTGAAGTATCTCGAGCAGGAATTGCCACGCCACAGTGTCAAAGGCTTTGGCTATATCCAATTTGAGCAGGTAGTTGCAGATTTGTGTTCCGTTGGGTGTTTGTTTCCATGGCCTTGGCTGCATCCATCGTTTCGTATTATCTAGCTGTTTGTTCCCATGCCATTGGTTGTATCCATCGATTGGATAGGGAAGAAAGCTACAGGGATATTAGGAATTAGATTAGTCCTTCCTAGCTGATTTTCTGTGACAGGCCGTGAGCCTCGCGCATGTGGTGGACTTCTTGTGCTTGTGGCTAGCTCCAAGTCTGATGAGTAGCTGCTTTCTGAGATTTTGCACATAAAAGTTGCTATGCTAGTAAGTTGTGGCTAACTAAATCCTTGGGCACAAGCTAGTAATCTGAATGGCATATCCGCCCCCATGCCTTTAATTGTTGGTTAACGGTGGGCTAGGTTTCTCTTATTTATTCATTTTTGTTAAAAGAAGAACTTGGGCATGCTAATTCAGCAAAATAGAAAAAATATATGTTGTTTCCGTATATAGAGGAAAATGAAGAAATGATATCTCATAACTGAATTGCTTCTTCTTGCTGTTTTATTTAACATGCCTGAGATAGATCAGTTGAAAGTAGTTTCTTGCAAGAGCCTTCATAAATTTGAATGTAGAGTATGTTTGGTGACCTTGTTCAGAAAGAAGTGCTGGAAGTATTACCTGTTGTCACAACAGATGAAGCTAGAAAGAAGTGATGCACCTTTCAGTAGAGGAGATTTTAATTTGATAACAATTAATTACAAAACCTGAAAAATGTTTTCTGCTATGTACTGTCATAAATATACAAACAATTTATCCTGGTAGTATGCAATATATCTTCAGTATACAAACAACTTACAACATATATTTTCAGTGTAGGCAATTCAAACTCGCGTTGGTGGCAAGGCTGGATGGCCCTTCCAGTTGATGGTCTGTTTCCTAAAATTTCTACTTTTTTTGTTTGACCGATACTTCCATTTTCTCATGTATGCACTTATCTTCTTCTATATTCATTGTTTATTTTTCTCAAAAGTTCTTGTTCTTTTTATTAACACAGAAATTTGTAACTTAAAACAAACATAGATGTTGTTTACACATTTAACAGCTGAGTGTATTTATCTTAAGCAAGTGATGACAACGGCACAACAACCAGAGCAGCTGCATTTTCTTTGGCACGGTTTGTTCCGAGCTTGTGTACAAAATTATGGCTCAAAAGGATGTAGTTCCACATCTTACTTCTAATGTCCTATCTTGGGAATGCAAGTTGAGAGATGCTTTGAATAAGTGATTCACTACTTATCATCAACGTTTAACATTTTATCCTTATATCTATGTTATCATTTTACCACAGTTGTTTTAGAACTTTGAGCCTTTTGCGAATAGTGAAATACATATCTGTAGTAGCCGTGGCTATGCTTTTCTGGAGACATGCCATCATATATTTACTGAAATGGTTGATTTTGTTATGCTTTGCAGGTTGACAACTTCATTGTCATTTTAGCAGATTCCTGTTGGAGTTCTTACGGGATGTGGTTGAAGCATACAACATCGAGGCAATTATGACCTTTCTGTTTTTGAAAGATGGCGAGAAGGTTGACAACATCTTCAGCGGCACTTGTTGCAGCAGTTAACTTTGTATATATTCAGTTTAAAGCTGAGAGTTTCAGATATTGCCACCTCAGATGTTCTGAAATTTCTTGCGTTCTACAGTCACGTGTGTGAAGTTCGAATTTGATCGTGTTATAAAAAACATTGTATACCACTTATTATTCTCCTAGCCTTCTTGCAGAAACGACTTGTTGTACTTGCTCCTAGCTGTCGTTATTGCTGCTAGCTATGCACAGTGCAATCTTAATGCAGTGCTAGAAATGACAGGATTAACCGAATGGGTAGTAGTTAACGTGGTTTACATAGTGGCAGGGTTTGGCCCCCGAGAGGATTTGGGTGGACGGGAAGGGACCACCCAAAACCTCGTTGGAATTAAACCACTAGAGTATTAAATACGCTGCAACCGAACGAGGCGAAATCTTGCTGATTCACGTACAATACTGAAATTGTCATGAAGTGAACGACCCTTCAGGAAGGCACCTTTCACCCACAACCCGAGGAAGGACTGGACCAAGCCGTCTGGCCAGTACTTTTGAGAAAAAATTTGCGAGACTATGTACTAAAGATATGGGGCGAAAATCTCCCGGCTCACGAGCTCCAGGCTTCTTTGGGATAAGCACCGTATGAGCTCCATTTATCATGTTGAAACCACGGGAATCCATGGCGTGCAAACTGTTGAAGACGGCAACAAGCTCGTCTCGGATAATGGCCCAACTCTTACGGTACAAAGCCAGGATAAATCCATCTGGTCCCGGTGCCTTCTCGCTGGGCATATCTTTGATAGCTTCCCATATCTCTTCATCTGAGAAGGGGCTATCTAGGGAGCTGAGATCAAGCCGATTCATCTCAATAAAATCAAGGTCCAGACCAAAGGCTCTCGTTGCTGGTTTCCCAAAACGGTTTTTATAATGCTCATACAAAGCTTATTCAATGTCTTTTTGATTGGTAGCAATGAAGCGTTGTTAAGTCTAACTAATAAATCGTATAACCTCTTTGGATTGTAAAATTTTCATAGGGCATTTGCAGTATTTTAACCGGAATTCCTATGGATTCGATCCCTACGCGGCTATGCCTCAATTTCGTATGAACTTAAACATTCAGTCTAACCTCTCTTTTATAGTCACACAAGTGCGTGCTGAGAGCCTGAGATGATCATCGGTGTAGTTTTTTTTTCTCGTGTAACTGCATTTTTCAATGCCTGCTCTTAGGAAGGTGTACATACGTGATGACGTGTCGGCGACGTTGGTTGGTTCCTCCCTTCCCTTCCTATTGCCCCCTTGTTGAGCGAGCCTCCTCTTCTAACCGTCCTTCCTGCATTCCAAAACTTTCTCCTCCTCAAGCCAGCCCTTTCCCTCCCGCTGGAACTCCGATAAGCGCGCGCCGCCGACGGCCGCGACCCCAGCCACTCCGCCCAACCTCCCTTTGGCGGGAACGGCGGCAGATCAACCAAATCTGCGAGGACAACGGCCGGGGGACGGCACGTACGTGACCGCCGCGGGGAAACCGAAGAATGGCGTACCGGGCGGACGACGACTACGACTACCTCTTCAAGGTGGTGCTCATCGGCGACTCGGGGGTCGGGAAATCCAACCTCCTCACGCGGTTCACGCGCAACGAGTTCAGCCTCGAGTCCAAGTCCACCATCGGGGTCGAGTTCGCGACAAGGAGCATCAGGGTCGACGACAAGGTCGTCAAGGCGCAGATCTGGGACACCGCCGGCCAAGAGAGGTACGGTTTCCCCCGTTCTCTTTTCGTGGCTATGACGAATCATTTGCATTTTCCTTTGACCCTTGATCTCCCCAGGCGCTAATGCTTGAGCACGGCTAGAGGGTGGTTTCCCCGTTCTTTTCGTGGTTATGATGAATCACTTGCGTTTTGCGCGCAGCTAGAGGGTGCTTTTGGCCTTTTGGGAATGCACAGTTTACCGCTATGTGAGGACAGTTGTTTTGGTATTTGTAGGATTCAGGTAGTGCGGTATGCGTACTGTCAATTGGTTTGGGACAATGTACATGTTCATTCCATCGTACAAGTTTCAGGTCGCCCAGTATTGCTCTCTGTGCATCAGCGTTGCAACATTAGGTCGGATGGTTAGGTCTGATCTGTGGCAATTCCATCGTTCGTTTTGTTTCTGCAATTCAATGTGTATAATGAGTCGCATTGCATTAATTTCGGTGATAGACCCTGCTGTCTGTTAGACATACCACAGGCTTGTGTGAGGCCTGTGCTTAAAGTCGTTGATTTAATAGTTGGGCATGTGATGTGTATTTTGTTCCGTTCCTAGCTTGCTTCCTGAATAACCTTTCAGCTCAGTGTGCCAATTTTACCTACATGCGCTGCTTGATTTGCATCCTAGTAACTTGCACTGCCATTGAATGAGAAGATTATTGCACATAGGCTGGGTTGTAACACCTGTAGACGTTTAATAAGAACATAAAAGAGTAATGAGCATCTCCTGTTGCTTGAAACGTAAATGTCAATGCATTCCAATGCTTCAAGTTAATTATATTATAATTAATCGCTAACCGCCCCAAGGAAATTCTTGCTTTTATGGCCATATGTTATATATATGTACAAGCTAATTCTTTCTTTATTGAACTTATCTGAATTCTCATTTCACATCCATATTAAACACTTACTATTTTAGGGCACAAAAGAGTGTTCTTCACCTTTTCTTTTCCTTCAATGATGGCCCCTCAATCAATTTCTAATTTTGGCACTTGATATTTATCAACATACAAAAAATAGACATAGTTTTTTTTTACCCTTTTTTGCTAGGGATTGTTGTATCTTTTCTTATATTGAAGTTCTTGCCCTTCGAATTATTGGTTTTATCTAATTTCTGCTATCGCTAAGGCATGATGTTTTGAACTAAATGTGGCATCTCATCACCACTCACGTTGAATAATATTATCTTTAATTATTAAAAGAACATACTTTCTTGCTTATGAAAGCTTAAGTACATAATAATATAGTATTTTGCAACATTGCTAACATTTCCATTGCATAACATAGAATCTGTGCGATCCTGTTGCAGGTACCGTGCAATTACAAGTGCATATTACAGAGGAGCTGTTGGTGCGCTTGTTGTGTATGACGTGACACGGCATGTGACCTTCGAGAATGTTGAGAGGTGGCTGAAGGAGCTCAAGGACCATACCGATGCCAATATTGTGATCATGCTCGTTGGCAACAAAGCCGACCTGCGACACTTGCGGGCGGTCTCTGTGGAGGATGCCAAGGCATTTGCAGAGAGCGGGTACACATTTTTCATGGAAACCTCTGCCTTGGAGGCCATGAATGTAGAGGACGCCTTTACTGAGGTGCTAACGCAGATTTACCGAGTGGTCAGTAAGAAAGCCCTTGACATAGGCGACGACCCTGCTGCTCCACCACGAGGGCAGACCATCAACGTCGGGTCAAAAGACGATGTCTCCGCCGTAAAGAAGGCTGGATGCTGTTCATCTTAATCCGTATTGACTGTGAAAAGTGTACCAAGCCCTTGACTGCTCATATGCTGGGTACCTGTGGAAACAAGAGAATGTCATGGGCACACTTTCGGAGGCCCATATTTATCCCAGGGCTAGAAAAGATAAAACACTAACAGTAACATTAAATGGGCAGCCATTTTTTGGAGGCTATCATGGTATCCTGGTTGTTGCATTCTTGTTGCATATTCCATGCCAGGAATTCCTTTCACAATTGATTATGTAACATACCCTATTAAATGTGTGTATCTGAATGTTTCAATCTTTTTTTCTTTCTTTCGTTTCGAGAGAAACTGCTGTCTTGTTGTTGATTTGTATGATTATTCACGAGTTCTCTATTCACAGTTTAACATCTTGTAAATCTTATGGATGAATATTGAGTTCGAGTTAAATGAGCCGAGCTCATGGATACTTGTTTACCACATTTAACTTGGTTATATTGGTTTCTGCCTTATCTATTGGATCTGTCAATAGTACTGTTGTGATATAATTATTCATTGTTGTGGTTTATCCACTATATTTTTGTGGTATCATATTGTTATTGATTTTTGTGTTTATTGTATCATACATGCCCAAATAATTAGGAAAAATTGCATCATACATTCGTTCTTGACAATCTTTAGTGAGCTGCTCGTTAGTTCTACGAGTCGAGTTGAGTTCTATTTCTGGGCTCGGTTGTTGAACGAGTAGAGCCGAGCTAGCTCGTTAGTTCAACAAGCTTTCGTGAGTGTCGAATTCCAGGGAGGGGGTGATGCATCGGCGATAGAGGTGTTGTAGTGTAGGCAGCGGGTGCTCATTGGTGAGAAAAAATAACCAACGACCTGTTTATCATAGAGGAGCAGTAAAATAACAACGACACACGTTACAACTGGCAGGCAAGTCTGGATGATGCAACTGCCGAAAATGTGAAACATGACAACAACAGAAGAGTTGAGTTTAGGGTGACCGAAACTAAGGAGCATGCGTCCAGATACGGGCAAAGAGGAACAAGGGTAGTGTTGTGGGTATACTTTATGGGTATATCAACGACGTGGTCTAGATCCGGCAAGCCCGGATGATCCAAAGATGGTGATGATGGCATATGGCCCATCGGGCGGCCCAGTTGCTGTTGATAGAAGATGGATGAAGTCCATCCCAGGAACAGGACCAGGATCTCAACCGACCTATGCAGGTAGTCGGATCCATGAAGGCCCATGAAGTATCCGGATCCAATACAGCGTATAAGGAAAGGTGGATCCTTGACGTGCACGACAATGTAATATTCCGTAGTTAGGCATCTTGTATATTCCGGCTAGGACTCTCCGTGTAAACCCTAGATCCTCGCGCCTTTATAAGCCGGATCCTGAGAGCCCTAGAGGCACAACCACAACTCACTGTAACAACGCGAAACCGCACAGATAATTCCAGACAAGCAACAGTAGGCCCTGTCATCGTGCAGGTGTTCCGAAGTTGGGTAAATCGCGTACCACCGTCCCGAGGACTCTCCGCCCGATGGCCCCTACTTCTTCTCCCCCTCGTGAGGATCCCTCCTCCGAGGTACGGTCGAATAGGCAACGACAGTTGGCGCCCACCGTGGGGCTAGCGGCGTCTGGAGGCTGGAACCGGGAGGGTTCCACCATGGGAAGCTACGACGACTCCATCACTATGGGGTGTGTCCTTTACGCCGGGAATTTACTGGTCGTCCCTCAGGACAAGTGCTGGATTCCGGCTAAAACCGACCCCATCAATCTCTCCATCGTCCCTATCGGCGGCATTCACATCTTCATCTGCGAGACCGTTGATTCCGATGGAAACGCCCTGGTAAGTCACGCTGATGCGACCGCCGCTGAGAAGGACGCAATCGCGAAGATCCGATCTGAGTCGCAGGAACTTCTTAAGGAAGATTTCGCCTTAGATCTGGAAATTTCAAAACCCACCCAATCCGCCCCTGAGCATGAAATTACGGTGGAAGACCAATGCAGATCCACCTAGGTCTCCCACGTGTTAGAGAAGTAAAGGTGCCACTTCGTACACTTCCTCGCTCATACCGCAGGAATCGCCCCTCCTTAGGATGGAGCTGGACCCATGCAGGTTGAAGCTACCGGAGACAGCGATGCTCCGGATCAACAAGAAGCTGCCGGAGACAACAACGCTCCGGATCAGCAAGAGGATGCTGGAGACAAAGAAGAATCAATCCTTGGTAACTTAAGCCCAATCTCTGACGATGCTTCCTCCATGGACACGGAAGAATACAACCGTGCTATGAAGGAGTTGGAGGATGATGAGAAAGCTGAGGCAGAATCCGCCCCGCCAAAGGAGGTCCTTGTGACCTTAACTGGGCTGGAGCAAGGAACTGACGTAGAAGCGACTCCGATCGACGCTGGAATTCCAGGCCCGTCCAATTCGCAGACTCCGCAACGGATGCGTTATCGCATTGTGCCGTATCCTGGAGAAGGACGAGTCCTCGAACACGGAGAAGATATGTCCATAGAAGAGCTCGCCAGGCAAGCAAGCCAAGGTGCTATCGCAAACTCGGAAATCTTGACCAAGCCAATAACTTCAGAAGAAGCCACAGACCAGGTAGCTCTAGAAGCCAAAAGGAGGGAACTGTTGGCTACCGCTGAAAGATTTGCCAACACCGCAGTAGTAATGCTGGAGGAAAGGCAAGATGCGGAGCAAGTAATGGCACATGTCGAAGAGAAAGAGCGCACATACTGTAGAATACTTAGAGAAGGCCAAAGCACTCCGAGAGCGCTGGGAAACCCTCATGGATGATGCCACCAGGGAAGCAGATAGGATCCGTCGGCAAGCCATTCGCCCCCGCAAGATCAACTTTGCGACCCCCTCCGAGCATCAGCCACTCCCAACTCCAAAGGACAATATGAAGAAGGATGCGGTGCTTTTGGCCAAAAGAGATGAGGAAATCGACATCGCCCACCTCGCACACTCGTAGCATCAGCAATGAAGCAACAGAGTAAGGCAGATACTTCGCGCACGTTGGAATCCAACCCGGAACTATGTGTATCCACCGCGCAGAAGGACGCCTCAGGAAGGGAGCATCGTGACGAAGAATCGCGCACCAGATCCACGGAGCGCAGAAGAAGAACCAGAGGACATCCAAATCCGATCCATGTACCCTCGAAAACACCTCCGATGGAACCAAACAAGGGAAATGATCCGATGTACACTGGCAGGGACAAGTACAGGAATCCTTCACCTCTGCCCCGGACCCCGCATCCTCCTCCGCCACCCCGCCGACGTAGTCCAGCCAGAAACACCAGATCCCATGGGCCAGGTGGAATTAACGTCCACAGCAACGTGGCCCCTCAGAGGAATCAGAACAAGGAGCGGACGCCGGAGCCGCGTCAGAGCCTAAACGAAGAACGCGAGCCTGGGCCACGCAGAATTCGGAATGAGGGAGGTGATGTCTACGGGTGCTTCTATTCTTGTAGACAGTGTTGGGCCTCCAAGAGCAGAGGTTTGTAGAACAGCAGCAAGTTTCCCTTAAGTGGATCACCCAAGGTTTATCGAACTCAGGGAGGAAGAGGACAAAGATATCCCTCTCAAGCAACCCTGCAATCACGATACAAGAAGTCTCTTGTGTCCCCAACACACCTAATACACTTGTCGGATGTATAGGTGCACTAGTTCGGCGAAGAGATAGTGAAATACAAGTAGTATGGATGTATATGAGTGGTAACAGCAATCTGAATAAAATATGGCAGCGAGTAAACATGCAACAGAACAGTAAATAAACGGAGTTTCGATGTTTGGAAGCGAGGCCTAGGGATCATACTTTCACTAGTGGACACTCCCAACATTGATCACATAATAAAACCACTCTACACTCTCTTGTTGGATGATGAACACCACTAATTGCGTAGGGCTACAAGAGCACCTCAATGTCGGAGTTAACAAGCTCCACAACATTCAATGTTCATATTTAAATAACCTTAGAGTGCATGATAGATCATTGCAATTACACCAAGTACTAACATAGCATGCACACTGTAACGCCCCACTTTTGCAACCTTGTTTATTTATCCTTAATGCAAAAATTAGGGGGAACAAAAACTTTTTCTTTAGACTAATTAAGATGAATTGCCTTGATCTGTTGGTTATGATGAATTGCCTTGATCTGTTGGTAGATGAATTTCCTTGATTTGCTTGTTGAGTTTTGTCTTGAGCTACCTCAAAGAACAACACTCCTAGTGGCAAAATGAACAAATCACCTAATAAAACACATTTGTGACTTAGGAAATGTTGTTTTCCTTCTTACTACATCACCTCTCTCTTGATGACAACTTGAGTGTGCCATCTTGATTTTTCTCTTTGTGGTACAAGATAGCTCAATCATCCTTAATTCAAAACTTGGTACCATCTACCCCTTGCTACATCCCTCTCTTATACCCACAACTGTTATTGTTGACTTCAATGCATGGATCTCATCTATGCAACATCCTCTTCAATTTCCACGTCCTGCATGTCTCATTCTATCCTTGCAGCACATTTATTCACTTGATATTGTACCCTATCCAATGTTTAACCTCAAGATCACTTCCTTCACTTTTACCTCTTGTTTTTATTCAAGTTTAATCTTCACAAAACCAAGAGTGGGAATGATGGGTACATTATGTAGCCACCACCTACCCTTGAGAACACTCCTCTCTAAATGAGTTTCCTTTCTCAAAACCCTATTGTTTTTCTTCTCTCGGTTTTGACCACAAAACCACCTTTAGTTTTATTAAAGCTTCTCAAAATATTTCTTCAAAGAAAACAAGGAACTAAAATGGGTTTTGTCTTTCATCTCATTTCTACAAAGTACTGATTTCTAAAACCTTACTTTCTATCATGCTTCCTTTTTAACAAAAAGCTTGTTTATGGTACTTATACCCTTCTTATTTTCCTCTTGCTTATTTTACCTTTGAGAAAAACTCTACCTTGCTTGAGAAAGTAAGTAGAACATTTTGAACTCCTATGTTCCAACTAGATCTCTCAACATTTTCAAATTCCATTCCACTTGAGTTCATTCCCAATTGTCCCTAGACAATTGAGGTGTTTCAAATACTTTTCAAATGAGTTCTATTTCAAAGGACAACTCTTGCACATTTTATGCACACCTCTGATCTACCACATTGTATTACCCATCCAAATCCTCTATTCTTTTCCATCATCACTTTGACCTCATGAATTGATGATTTATGTCAATATATTCATCCTTGTGAGTATATGAATACTTCACTCACCATCTCTCTTAATCTTGCTCTATCATTGACTAGACCACCATCACCATCCTATCTATCTTGATATGCTCATGCATTGTTGCATGTGGTCAACCCCAATCTATTCAATTTTGAATTCAAATGAAAACTCTTATTCATCAACTTTACTTTGGGAACTATCTTCATTATGGGTGGTCTCAACCAAAGTGGTGCAGATTATTCTCATAGCACATATTACCCTCACCTTTTTTTTTATCTATATGTATCTACTCCTATTTTTATCATCATCAAAGTCACCCTTTGACATTTTCTCCTCAACATCATGCACATATCTATTCACATGGATGTTGTGCCTCTCCCTCACATTGTTCACTTGCTCATGACAAGAAAGGAGCCGGCCATAACTTGAAATTCGGCCAGCCCCTCCTCCTCATTTTCTTCTCTTGCAAGCCTTGTCCCCCAACTACCTCAACAATTAAATGGGCAGCCACCCACCTTGGCCAATCAAAAAGGAGGCAGCCACCCCTCTCCCTCTATATAAGGAGCTTGGCCGGCCACCTCCTTCACCTTTGGCTCTCATTTCTCTTCCTCCACTCCCTCACACTCTCCTCCTCCACTTCCCCACGAAATGCTGCTGCCCCTTGCTTGCATGGCCGGCCATGGCCATGGAAATCCATCAAGATGAAGCTCTCCTCCTCCCTCAAGCTTCCCCTCACCATGAGAGCCTCCTCTCCATCTTCTCCCCAACCCTAGATGGTTTAATCTCCTCTTCTTCTTCCTCCATTGCTAAGATTGGATCTTGATGCAGGTGCATGTTGGTCCAAGCATGGAGAAGGTTGAGCAATCCTCAGATCTGAAGTTCTTGAGCAAAGTTCGTCCAAAAACTTGCTGTAATTTCTGCTATCTTGCTGTTTCAGATTCTGGTACGATCTTGTAAAATCCACAGAATCTCGTGTGCAGATCCAAATCGAGTGATTCAAAGTTCCACAGATAGGTATTGAAAAGATCTACGACTTGGCGTTGGTCTCATCCTCAAATTCGTTACGGATTTTGCATGGTAAATAAAGTTCTGCAAACATGCAGAATCACTGTTTGTTAGATTTCTTCCGTTTTACAAAACCTTTTTGAGCAAACTCAACTGTGGGTGAAAGCCCTCTCCAGTACCTTCATTTTGGCGGTGGTTTCACTTCGATTGACCTCCTGTAACTGAAATGGTTCACAGATCAAGATCTAGTCAGATCTGACTTTGTCGAATTAAACCAGGAGCTTGGAGACAAATTTTTGAATGAAACCAACTGGGTAAGAACCACCTATTCAATACCTTTCAGATGCAGCTGACCTCATATTTTTATGATTTATGTACGATTTGTGGTGAATTAAACTTGTTCTGTGTGTTCTGCAGATATGGCTGTTAGCTTTTAATTCATCAAAAATCCATTTTTGAACCTAATTGAGTGATTCCAATTCTGTAAGACTACTGAATGTTTTCTTAATCACCTCAAACAAGTTTCAAAACTATATCTGTTCTGTAACTCCAGAAAGAAAGAAAATGGTACAGACATGCAGTAAATTTGTAAACCCATTTGTGAGAGTTTCAGAAATAATTTGAACCCAAATCCAATTGTGTATGCATCTCTGTTTAATTACCTTTCAAATGCAAGTGGCCTCATATTTTTAGGATTTTTCTACGAATTATGGCTTACAGATCTTGTTTTCTGGACAGTCTGATTCAAAGAAATTCCTAAAATAGTAGGATTAACCTTTTTGGGTGATTCCAATTGGGTTAGTCTTGTATTAGTACTGGTTATCTAGGAAAAATGTTATTAGTCTCTGTTCATACATATTTGTTGCTGTTAGTAATGTTTATGTGTGACATGCATTGTTGAAGCAAAAGTTTTCGGTTTATTTAAAACTCTTGACCAACTCTTTTAGTAGAGATGGGCAACCCTTGTTTTATGCTTGAAAAATTAAACCTCTGCAACCTAACATTAGCTCTTTTGTTTTGCTTAAGTTTTCAAATGATGTGGAATATGGTTTGCTTCCTATTTTGGATGTTGTGTTATGTGAGCAAACTAAGTTAGGAAAACTGTTTTCTACTTTTACAAAAATGTTAGAAAATGTTTTGTGAATGTATTTGATGTCAAACTAATGCTCTTGTCCTCTTTATGATGTTATCTACCAGGGGATGTTTGGTTTATACCATGGTGATAACCGAGAGAGGCAATTGCTAAGTCATGGCACTCTCATACCTTCACTAGGTAAATAGATTGGGTTCTCTTCTAGTTGCTTTGTAGTACCTATAAGTCTTTTGTATGTTAGCCCTTAGTAAAGTGGTTAGCTATTGATTGTTGAATGTTGCATGCTTGTTATGTTTGGAGCAATGTGATTGATTGTGTTCCTTTTATATTTTCCGGCGATAGATGCGAACAATTCCGGAGAAGAAGAAGAAGTGGATTGGACAAGGATTCTTTATATGTTGTTGGAATTCTTATATTGATGGAGTTGAAGATGTACAGGGACAAATAAGCCAAGGCAAGCCATCTTTGATCTCCGATTGATGTCAAGTGGATGTCATTTGTTGATGTCCCAAAGTATCTTGTTTCTATGTGTGTTGTTCTCTTTATATGTGTCATCTTTATATGATTGCAAGTGGGGTACTCTCTAGTGGTGCTACCCCACCTTTGCTCTTATGTTGGTGGGAATGCATGGTATTATGGCCGTGCTACCCTCATTGGTCTACTAGAGTACCCAACATGATCATGTCTTGTTCCAAGATAGAGGTCTACATCACACCCACCACTTTGTTAAATCTAGAGGTATCCAAGTCATGAATCTTGGTGTAATTCTCAACTTGAGAGAAGTATGCCGTGTACCTTGTGAATGTGGATTGGATAGTGAACCATCACCATCCAAGTTGTATCATAACACCACCAAATCTGAAAGTTGATCCACCCTATATTATCATCTTACATGCTTACCTTAAGCAAGTGAGACCCTTTTCTTTTACCACCCACTTATACTCTCATGGCATGATGACCCTCATCTCGGCCATGGTGCCATAGTAGTTCCTTCTCAAGAAACTTTAGGATGGGAACCCCTCAAGGTTTACCTTGTTGTAAATGTTTATGAAAACCTTGGGTGAGTCAACCCAAGTGTATGGTTTATGAAAGCAAAGGATCTTGATAAAGATGTTTGGGAAAGATATGTATGTGAGATGGTTGAGCAACCGTGGTGTTGTGGGGAAAAGGAAATGGTTTTTCTAAAAAGGAGCACTGCGTATAAGTGTTCGCCGTCCCAACTTTTATTCGCGCAACCACATTACCCAAAGTGGGCACGGGCTTAGTCCGTAGTCTCGTTGAAATTGGCATAAGCACCCTTCACAACTCTCTAGGGAGGGTCAAGAGGACCTCCGACGCCGGGTTGCGCTCCGGAGGAGGCAATACACCGTCTTAACCGATAGCCGGACGATTACCGAGGGTCTTCCGTCGTGGCGCCGGAGATACGCTCAAAAGGAGGTATGCTCGCCGGGGTGCCGGGAAGGGGTAAGCCCGCGAGGGAAGGACTTGTGCCAAGGGAGACGGGCGAAAGACTATGACTAATTATCCGAGACTCGCATACTTTCGTATGACGACCCGGGGATGATCCCGGCGGATTTATTAGTTCTTGTGGGGAAAGTGTGCAAACTCTGCAGAGTCAAATCTATTCGAATAGCCGCGTCCGCGGTCATGGACAAGTTGAAATGGCCATACTTAACCGGGGCTTGAGTTTTGTTTTTGGACAAATGATTTGCAAAGGAAGTGTTGTGTTTATGTGTACCGGAAAGGTACAGAAAAAGGGCGTGTGTTGACCATATGGAGATGGTCGTGGAAAAATGAAGGCTAAGTGGGGAACCCTTTCCTAAATGTTTCCTGAAGAGGAACTCTTCTTTAACAAAGATATAGAGATGTCATAAGTATCTTTTGAAGTATCTTCTTCAAAAAAGATATAGGTATGTCATAGGAATCCTCTAGCATTTCCATCAACTGAGATGGACTTATGCTACCTCATCTCCAATAAAAGTATAGATATGTCATAGAACTTCCTAAGCGTTCCCATCAATTGAGATGGCGGCATGCTATGTCCAAGAGAAACTATTACTAATTCACATGCTATATCCACAAGAGAAACTATTTCTCTTTCTCATGCTATTTCCACAAGAGAAATTAGCTCTTCCCTCTTGTCATCTTAGTTTAGCACTTGATATCTTGCACTCTTGCAAAGTACCTTTCTTGATGGTTTGCGAGTACAATTCCAAATGTACTCACGGCTTTGTCCCTGGCTATTTACTTGGCCAGACTTGGAGGAACACGATGGATGAAGAAGGAGTTGACGATGTCTATGCGAGCTAGGAACGTCTTCCCGGTCCGGTTGCTCGTAGGGTTATGGCGGATGACTTGGGTACTGCGACTGCTCGAAGTGATGATGCTACTCTGATGTTTAGTTAGGCCCTTCGAGGCTATTATGTAAGTATTGGTCCTGTGACCATGTTGTAATTTTCTTATTCCGCTTTGTAATGGATGGCGTAATTTGATGTCAGTTCGGTTATGTGTTCACGGCGCACTGATCATGGGATCGTGAACCGTATACATAACGGGGAATTTCGGACAGCTAGTCCGGGGTCCCCACGTAGCTGGTATCAGAGCTATCCTGACTGTAGGAGACCTTAGTTAGCATGGACGTTAGTTAGGAAACAATTACTTGGGAAAAACTATTTATGAAACAAATTGTTTCTTCAGTCGGAAGTATAGCTTATACTCCTCTTATTTAATCAAAGCTTCTAAATTCTTATCTCTCCGCTTTATAAATGTTTGAAAATTCTTACTCTATTGTCTCATCCACTTCAAAACTACATATTGGACGATGTCCCCAACTCAGACCGGAGACTCTAACTCAAAGATGGATCAATCCCTCGGGAAGACTCGTGTATGTCCAACAACAGTTGTTCAAGATTGGAGGCCGACTTAGTGTGCAGATAAAAGAATAATAAGATCATGTCTTTGGTTATCACCAAAGTCTGTTAAGGAGCTGACCTTGTTCCTCCGTGGACTTGCACTTTTGCAGTCGTCGAGGATCAAGCCCTCCGTTTCTTGACTAGTTATTTTTAGGCCAGCCACAAGAAGATCTCTACTTTAGAAGCACCTCAACAGCTACCTCTTCGAAGACCTCATGTTTCCGGGATGTCGAGACTAGAAGTTCTACGCAGCTTTCTCCTCCGCCTCAACATCAACGACTCAACACCCGGCCGCCTCACCATCAACTGCTCCAAGAATCCTTGTTGAAGACGATGTCAGCAAGATGAAGACGCCAACATATGTGACCAGCCCCCTAACCTATAGGATGGATAGGACAAACTCAATCGCTTTGATTGAGATACCCTCGCGCATTAGGAATTTCGGGGTACTTAGAGTACCATGTCTGGTTTGATGATTGTTTGTAATTCCCTAGTGTGTTGCCTTGAGTGTTTGTATCTGTTTGTTGTGTGCATGTATGTCTTGCTATTCAGACGTTTCCGCCTTTTTTTTTAATTGTTTGAAATTTGAAAAACAGAAATTAAAAATGGAAATCTGCCAGTGTACTGTTTTGCTAATAAAAATAGTTTGGTAGCTCCGATTGATGTGATTCCAATTGCACTAGAACCAGTATGAAATTATCTTTCAGACGCCACTGACCTTGTATTTTTAGGATTTTTGTGCGATTTTTAATAAATAAAACTTGATCACTATTTCTGGTTAGTATTTTGAGTCTCAAAAATTGAAAAATAAATATTTTTGAATGATTCCAATTGTGTTGATCTTGTTTTGTTACTGCGCATCTAGGAAAAATACCAGTAGCCTCTGTTAGTGGTATTTTGTCTCTGGTTATGATTGTATGGGTGTCGCATGCCATGATAGGATTAAAGTTTGCCTCGCTGGTGTATTGTTAACTGCTAGTTAGTTGGGTAGATTAACGAAAGACTCTAACTCTAAACCCGTTAGCAGTTGTTTTTCAACCATCAGCGAAACTAACTCAGACCCCTACCTACGCCGACTACTTTCAAGATCAGCTGGAGCGACTCTACCACGCCAACGAAGCAGAAGCCCCTACCTTCAAGAGTGACCGCACCTCTGCGAGGAGACTTACTAACTTGGTCTAACCCGGGGGTATAACCGCGCTAACCTCTAGGAGACCTTCCCGAAAATACCCTCTAACACACCGTCTAACCGGATGAGAGAACATTAGCGTCAAAGACAAGCTACATCACATGGTTCATCTGGTCCTCCTCAAGTGAAGCTCCTGAAGATACCTCAAGAACTCAAGGCTAGGTGCAACTTACCCGCTCACCAACTGGTATAAGTCAGCACCGACCCGCCAGCTGAAGATTGTCTTTGACGACCTTTTTGCTCGCTTCATATGGATACCAACCAGGCATTTCTTCAACCTACTAACTCGCCGCGCGTCCCCTATGGCTCAGTTAACACCGCGAGTGTCTCTTGAAGTTGTGGTCTGCACGTCGCCCCCGAAGATTCTTCAGCTGAACAAGGAAGACCGATGACTTCTTCAGAAGCCCCAGACAGAACCACGAGGCAGAAGCTCCGAGTTTTTCCGAAACCCGATGAAAAATCTTAAGGGTGGAAGACTTCGTCTTCCACTAAAAGTTGGAGCTAACCCTAACAGTTTAAACCTTTCTAACACCCCGTTGGAAACGTGGGATGCACCAACCCCTCTTGAAGCCGTGGACGACACAACACCCTCTGAAGGTGTTGACACAAGACGAGAGATCAATGACTTCTCCAAGAAGCGCCCGACAAGACCCGTGGCCGAAGCTTACAGTTTTTAACGCCCCCTCCCCGGTGAACAATTTTAAGGGTGGAAGACTTCGTCTTCCACTAAATTTAGGCTAACTCTAAAAGATTTTCAACCCTGCTCAAGCACCGTTGGGTGCACTAACCCTCCCACAGTCTTGAACTTCCGCTAGGATTGTTAAGAGGCTACAGATCCAACATCTGCACGGAGTAGTCAACCTCTTCATGAAGCTCGCCATCGGCAGGAATCCATCATGTCTCTCAGAAGCTGAAGTTGCGACCCCTCAACAACGGCACGCCGACAGAAGAATGGAGTCTAACTTTCGTTAAGCCTTACAACCCCTCTTGTTCTGCGCTCACTAATCTCGGGACGAGATTATTTTAAGGGTGGAAGAGTCTGTAACGCCCCACTTTTGCAACCTTGTTTATTTATCCTTAATGCAAAAATTAGGGGGAACAAAAACTTTTTCTTTAGACTAATTAAGATGAATTGCCTTGATCTGTTGGTTATGATGAATTGCCTTGATCTCGTTGGTAGATGAATTTCCTTGATTTGCTTGTTGAGTTTTGTCTTGAGCTACCTCAAAGAACAACACTCCTAGTGGCAAAATGAACAACTCACCTAATAAAACACATTTGTGACTTAGGAAATGTTGTTTTCCTTCTTACTACATCACCTCTCTCTTGATGACAACTTGAGTGTGCCATCTTGATTTTTCTCTTTGTGGTACAAGATAGCTCAATCATCCTTAATTCAAAACTTGGTACCATCTACCCCTTGCTACATCCCTCTCTTATACCCACAACTCGTTATTGTTGACTTCAATGCATGGATCTCATCTATGCAACATCCTCTTCAATTTCCACGTCCCGCATGTCTCATTCTATCCTTGCAGCACATTTATTCACTTGATATTGTACCCTATCCAATGTTTAACCTCAAGATCACTTCCTTCACTTTTACCTCTTGTTTTTATTCAAGTTTAATCTTCACAAAACCAAGAGTGGGAATGATGGGTACATTATGTAGCCACCACCTACCCTTGAGAACACTCCTCTCTAAATGAGTTTCCTTTCTCAAAACCCTATTGTTTTTCTTCTCTGGTTTTGACCACAAAACCACCTTTAGTTTTATTAAAGCTTCTCAAAATATTTCTTCAAAGAAAACAAGGAACTAAAATGGGTTTTGTCTTTCATCTCATTTCTACAAAGTACTGATTTCTAAAACCTTACTTTCTATCATGCTTCCTTTTTAACAAAAAGCTTGTTTATGGTACTTATACCCTTCTTATTTTCCTCTTGCTTATTTTACCTTTGAGAAAAACTCTACCTTGCTTGAGAAAGTAAGTAGAACATTTTGAACTCCTATGTTCCAACTAGATCTCTCAACATTTTCAAATTCCATTCCACTTGAGTTCATTCCCAATTGTCCCTAGACAATTGAGGTGTTTCAAATACTTTTCAAATGAGTTCTATTTCAAAGGACAACTCTTGCACATTTTATGCACACCTCTGATCTACCACATTGTATTACCCATCCAAATCCTCTATTCTTTTCCATCATCACTTTGACCTCATGAATTGATGATTTATGTCAATATATTCATCCTTGTGAGTATATGAATACTTCACTCACCATCTCTCTTAATCTTGCTCTATCATTGACTAGACCACCATCACCATCCTATCTATCTTGATATGCTCATGCATTGTTGCATGTGGTCAACCCCAATCTATTCAATTTTGAATTCAAATGAAAACTCTTATTCATCAACTTTACTTTGGGAACTATCTTCATTATGGGTGGTCTCAACCAAAGTGGTGCAGATTATTCTCATAGCACATATTACCCTCACCTTTTTTTTATCTATATGTATCTACTCCTATTTTTATCATCATCAAAGTCACCCTTTGACATTTTCTCCTCAACATCATGCACATATCTATTCACATGGATGTTGTGCCTCTCCCTCACATTGTTCACTTGCTCATGACAAGAAAGGAGCCGGCCATAACTTGAAATTCGGCCAGCCCCTCCTCCTCATTTTCTTCTCTTGCAAGCCTTGTCCCCCAACTACCTCAACAATTAAATGGGCAGCCACCCACCTTGGCCAATCAAAAAAGGAGGCAGCCACCCCTCTCCCTCTATATAAGGAGCTTGGCCGGCCACCTCCTTCACCTTTGGCTCTCATTTCTCTTCCTCCACTCCCTCACACTCTCCTCCTCCACTTCCCCACGAAATGCTGCTGCCCCTTGCTTGCATGGCCGGCCATGGCCATGGAAATCCATCAAGATGAAGCTCTCCTCCTCCCTCAAGCTTCCCCTCACCATGAGAGCCTCCCTCTCCATCTTCTCCCCAACCCTAGATGGTTTAATCTCCTCTTCTTCTTCCTCCATTGCTAAGATTGGATCTTGATGCAGGTGCATGTTGGTCCAAGCATGGAGAAGGTTGAGCAATCCTCAGATCTGAAGTTCTTGAGCAAAGTTCGTCCAAAAACTTGCTGTAATTTCTGCTATCTTGCTGTTTCAGATTCTGGTACGATCTTGTAAAATCCACAGAATCTCGTGTGCAGATCCAAATCGAGTGATTCAAAGTTCCACAGATAGGTATTGAAAAGATCTACGACTTGGCGTTGGTCTCATCCTCAAATTCGTTACGGATTTTGCATGGTAAATAAAGTTCTGCAAACATGCAGAATCACTGTTTGTTAGATTTCTTCCGTTTTACAAAACCTTTTTGAGCAAACTCAACTGTGGGTGAAAGCCCTCTCCAGTACCTTCATTTTGGCGGTGGTTTCACTTCGATTGACCTCCTGTAACTGAAATGGTTCACAGATCAAGATCTAGTCAGATCTGACTTTGTCGAATTAAACCAGGAGCTTGGAGACAAATTTTTGAATGAAACCAACTGGGTAAGAACCACCTATTCAATACCTTTCAGATGCAGCTGACCTCATATTTTTATGATTTATGTACGATTTGTGGTGAATTAAACTTGTTCTGTGTGTTCTGCAGATATGGCTGTTAGCTTTTAATTCATCAAAAATCCATTTTTGAACCTAATTGAGTGATTCCAATTCTGTAAGACTACTGAATGTTTTCTTAATCACCTCAAACAAGTTTCAAAACTATATCTGTTCTGTAACTCCAGAAAGAAAGAAAATGGTACAGACATGCAGTAAATTTGTAAACCCATTTGTGAGAGTTTCAGAAATAATTTGAACCCAAATCCAATTGTGTATGCATCTCTGTTTAATTACCTTTCAAATGCAAGTGGCCTCATATTTTTAGGATTTTTCTACGAATTATGGCTTACAGATCTTGTTTTCTGGACAGTCTGATTCAAAGAAATTCCTAAAATAGTAGGATTAACCTTTTTGGGTGATTCCAATTGGGTTAGTCTTGTATTAGTACTGGTTATCTAGGAAAAATGTTATTAGTCTCTGTTCATACATATTTGTTGCTGTTAGTAATGTTTATGTGTGACATGCATTGTTGAAGCAAAAGTTTTCGGTTTATTTAAAACTCTTGACCAACTCTTTTAGTAGAGATGGGCAACCCTTGTTTTATGCTTGAAAAATTAAACCTCTGCAACCTAACATTAGCTCTTTTGTTTTGCTTAAGTTTTCAAATGATGTGGAATATGGTTTGCTTCCTATTTTGGATGTTGTGTTATGTGAGCAAACTAAGTTAGGAAAACTGTTTTCTACTTTTACAAAAATGTTAGAAAATGTTTTGTGAATGTATTTGATGTCAAACTAATGCTCTTGTCCTCTTTATGATGTTATCTACCAGGGGATGTTTGGTTTATACCATGGTGATAACCGAGAGAGGCAATTGCTAAGTCATGGCACTCTCATACCTTCACTAGGTAAATAGATTGGGTTCTCTTCTAGTTGCTTTGTAGTACCTATAAGTCTTTTGTATGTTAGCCCTTAGTAAAGTGGTTAGCTATTGATTGTTGAATGTTGCATGCTTGTTATGTTTGGAGCAATGTGATTGATTGTGTTCCTTTTATATTTTCCGGCGATAGATGCGAACAATTCCGGAGAAGAAGAAGAAGTGGATTGGACAAGGATTCTTTATATGTTGTTGGAATTCTTATATTGATGGAGTTGAAGATGTACAGGGACAAATAAGCCAAGGCAAGCCATCTTTGATCTCTGATTGATGTCAAGTGGATGTCATTTGTTGATGTCCCAAAGTATCTTGTTTCTATGTGTGTTGTTCTCTTTATATGTGTCATCTTTATATGATTGCAAGTGGGGTACTCTCTAGTGGTGCTACCCCACCTTTGCTCTTATGTTGGTGGGAATGCATGGTATTATGGCCGTGCTACCCTCATTGGTCTACTAGAGTACCCAACATGATCATGTCTTGTTCCAAGATAGAGGTCTACATCACACCCACCACTTTGTTAAATCTAGAGGTATCCAAGTCATGAATCTTGGTGTAATTCTCAACTTGAGAGAAGTATGCCGTGTACCTTGTGAATGTGGATTGGATAGTGAACCATCACCATCCAAGTTGTATCATAACACCACCAAATCTGAAAGTTGATCCACCCTATATTATCATCTTACATGCTTACCTTAAGCAAGTGAGACCCTTTTCTTTTACCACCCACTTATACTCTCATGGCATGATGACCCTCATCTCGGCCATGGTGCCATAGTAGTTCCTTCTCAAGAAACTTTAGGATGGGAACCCCTCAAGGTTTACCTTGTTGTAAATGTTTATGAAAACCTTGGGTGAGTCAACCCAAGTGTATGGTTTATGAAAGCAAAGGATCTTGATAAAGATGTTTGGGAAAGATATGTATGTGAGATGGTTGAGCAACCGTGGTGTTGTGGGGAAAAGGAAATGGTTTTTCTAAAAAGGAGCACTGCGTATAAGTGTTCGCCGTCCCAACTTTTATTCGCGCAACCACATTACCCAAAGTGGGCACGGGCTTAGTCCGTAGTCCGTTGAAATTGGCATAAGCACCCTTCACAACTCTCTAGGGAGGGTCAAGAGGACCTCCGACGCCGGGTTGCGCTCCGGAGGAGGCAATACACTCGTCTTAACCGATAGCCGGACGATTACCGAGGGTCTTCCGTCGTGGCGCCGGAGATACGCTCAAAAGGAGGTATCGTTGCCGGGGTGCCGGGAAGGGGTAAGCCCGCAGGGAAGGACTTGTGCCAAGGGAGACGGGCGAAAGACTATGACTAATTATCCGAGACTCGCATACTTTCGTATGACGACCCGGGGATGATCCCGGCGGATTTATTAGTTCTTGTGGGGAAAGTGTGCAAACTCTGCGAGTCAAATCTATTCGAATAGCCGCGTCCGCGGTCATGGACAAGTTGAAATGGCCATACTTAACCGGGGCTTGAGTTTTGTTTTTGGACAAATGATTTGCAAAGGAAGTGTTGTGTTTATGTGTACCGGAAAGGTACAGAAAAAGGGCGTGTGTTGACCATATGGAGATGGTCGTGGAAAAATGAAGGCTAAGTGGGGAACCCTTTCCTAAATGTTTCTCGAAGAGGAACTCTTCTTTAACAAAGATATAGAGATGTCATAAGTATCTTTTGAAGTATCTTCTTCAAAAAAGATATAGGTATGTCATAGGAATCCTCTAGCATTTCCATCAACTGAGATGGACTTATGCTACCTCATCTCCAATAAAAGTATAGATATGTCATAGAACTTCCTAAGCGTTCCCATCAATTGAGATGGCGGCATGCTATGTCCAAGAGAAACTATTACTAATTCACATGCTATATCCACAAGAGAAACTATTTCTCTTTCTCATGCTATTTCCACAAGAGAAATTAGCTCTTCCCTCTTGTCATCTTAGTTTAGCACTTGATATCTTGCACTCTTGCAAAGTACCTTTCTTGATGGTTTGCGAGTACAATTCCAAATGTACTCACGGCTTTGTCCCTGGCTATTTACTTGGCCAGACTTGGAGGAACACGATGGATGAAGAAGGAGTTGACGATGTCTATGCGAGCTAGGAACGTCTTCCCGGCCGGTTGCTCGTAGGGTTATGGCAGATGACTTGGGTACTGCGCTGCTGAAGTGATGATGCTACTCTGATGTTTAGTTAGGCCCTTCGAGGCTATTATGTAAGTATTGGTCCTGTGACCATGTTGTAATTTTCTTATTCCGCTTTGTAATGGATGGCGTAATTTGATGTCAGTTCGGTTATGTGTTCACGGCGCACTGATCATGGGATCGTGAACTGTATACATAACAGGGAATTTCGGACAGCTAGTCCGGGGTCCCCACACACACTGTCACCATCACACTATGAAGGAGGAATAGATCACATCAATACTATCATAGCAATAATTAACTTCATAATCTACAAGAGATTACAATCATAACCTACGCCAAGTACTACATGATGCACACACTTGTCACCTTTACACCATGGAGGAGGAATAGAGTACTTTAATAACATCACTAGAGTAACACATAGATGAATAGTGATACAAAACTCATATGAATCTCAATCATGTAAGGCAGCTCATGAGATCATTGTATTGAAGTACATAGGAGAGAGATCAACCACATAGCTACCGGTACAGCCCTTAGCCTCGATGGAGAACTACTCCCTCCTCATGGGAGACATCAGCGGTGATGAAGATGGCGGTGGTGTCGATGGAGATGCCTTCCGGGGGCACTTCCCGTCCCGGCGGCGTGCCGGAACAGAGACTCCTGTCCCCCAGATCTTGGCTTCGCGATGGCGGCGGCTCTGGAAGGTTTCTCGTACCGTGGCTTTTCCGTATCGAAGTTTTAGGTCAGGGACCTTTAAATAGGAGAAGAGGCGGAGTCGGAAGGGCGACGAGGCGGTGACACAATAGGGGGCGCGGCCCAGGCCCTGGCCGCGCCGCCCTATCATCTGGGCCCACCAGGGCTCCTCTGGTGGCTCTCGGGTGTTCTGGAAGCTTCATGGAAAAATAGGATGCTGGGCATTGATTTCGTCCGATTCCGAGAATATTTCCTTACTAGGATTTCTGAAACAAAAAACAGCAGAAAACAGCAACTGGCCCTTCGGCATCTCGTCAATAGGTTAGTTCGGAAAACGCATAATAATGACATATAATGTGTATAAAACATGTGAGTATCATCATAAAAGTAGCATGGAACATAAGAAATTATAGATACGTTTGAGACGTATCAAGCATCCCCAAGCTTAGTTCCTACTCGCCCTCGAGTAGGTAAACGATAACAAAGATAATTTCTGAAGTGACATGCTATCATAATCTTGATCATACTATTGTAAAGCATATGAGATGAATGCAGCGATTCGAAGCAATGATGAAGATAATGAGTAAACAAATGAATCATATAACAAAGACTTTTCATGAATAATACTTTCAAGACAAGCATCAATAAGACTTGCATAAGAGTTACTCATAAAGCAATAAATTCAAAGTAAAGGCATTGAAGCAACACAAAGGAAGATATAAATTTCAGCAGTTGCTTTCAACTTCAACATATTTATCTCATGGATAATTGTCAACACAAAGTAATATAACAAGTGCAATAGGTAAACATGTAAGAATCAATGCACACAGTCGACACAAGTGTTTGCTTCTAAGATAGAAAGAATAGGTGAACTGACTCAACAATAAAGTAAAATATTGGCCCTTCGCAGAGGGAAGCATGGATTACTATATTTGTGCTAGAGCTTTTCATTTTGAAAACAAGAAACAATTTTGTCAACGGTAGTAATAAAGCATATGTGTTATGTATAAGATATCATATAAGTTGCAAGCCTCATGCATAGTATACTAATAGTGCTCGCACCTTATCCTAATTAGCTTGGATTAACACGGATTATCATTGCATAGCATATGTTTCAACCAAGTGTCACAAAGGGGTACCTCTATGCCGCATGTACAAGGTCTAAGGAGAAAGCTCGCATTGGATTTCTTGCTTTTGATTATTCTCAACTTAGACATCCATACCGGGACAACATAGACAACAGATAATGGACTCCTCTTTAATGCATAAGCATTCAACAACAGTTAATATTCTCATAAGAGATTGAGGATTAATTGTCCAAACTGAAACTTCCACCATGAATCATGGCTTTAGTTAGCGGCCCAATGTTCTTCTCTAACAGTATGCATACTCAAATCATTTGATTGTGAGAACCGCCCTTACTTCAGACAAGACGATCATGCATAGCAACTCACATGATATTCAACAAAGGTAAAAGAGTTGATGGCGTCCCCAGAAACATGGTTACGGCTCAACAAGCAACTTATTAAGAAATAAGACACATAAGTACATATTCTTCACCACGATAGTTTTTAAGGCTATTTTGTCCCATGAGCTATATATTGAAAAGACAAAGAATAGAATTTTAGAGGTAGCACTCAAGTAATGTACTTTGGAATGGCGGAGAAATACCATGTGGTAGGTAGGTATGGTGGACACAAATGGCATAGTATTTGGCTCAAGGATTCGGATGCACGAGAAGAATTCCCTCTCAATACAAGGCTAGGCTAGCAAGGTTGTTTGAAGCAAACTCAAGTATAAAATGGTGCAGCAAGACTCACATATGAACATATTGTAAGCATTATAATACTTTATACTGTCTCCTTGTTGTTCAAACACCTCAACCAGAAAATATCTAGACTCTAGAGATCAATCATGCAAACCAAATTTTAACAAGCTCTATGTAGTTCTTCATTAATGGGTACAAAGTACATGATGCAAGAGCTTAAACATGATCTATATGAACACAAAAATTGCCAAGTATCACATTATTCAAGACATTATACCATTTACCACATGCAGCATTTCCCGTTTCCAACCATATAACAATTAACGAAGCAGTTTCAACCTTCGCCATGAACATTAAAAGCTAAGAACACATGTGTTCATATGAACCAGCGGAGCGTGTCTCTCTCCCACACAAGCATGAATTTATTCAGAGAATGAAAATAAAAAACGTACATAAAAGCACACAGACGCTCCAAGTAAAGTACATAAGATGTGACCAAATAAAAATATAGTTTCAAGAGAAGAAACCTGATAAGTTGTCGATGAAGAAGGGGATGCCTTGGGCATCCCCAAGCTTAGATGCTTGAGTCTTCTTGAAATATGCGGGGATGAACCACGGGGGCATCCCCAAGCTTAGACTTTTCACTCTTCTTGATCATATTGTATCATCCTCCTCTCTTGACCCTTGAAAACTTCCTCCACACCAAACTCAAAACAAACTCATTAGAGGGTTAGTGCATAATCAAAAATTCACATGTTCGGAGGTGACACAATCATTCTTAACACTTCTGGACATTGCTCGAAGCTACTGGAAGGTAATGGAACAAAGAAATCCATCCATCACAGCGAAAGAGGCAATGCGAAATAAAAGGCAGAATCTGTCAAAAGCAGAACAGTCCGTAAAGACGAATTTTTTAGAGGCACCAGACTTGCTCAGATGAAAATGCCCAAATTGAATGAAAGTTGCGTACATATCTGAGGATCACTCACGTAAATTGGCAGATTTTTCTGAGTTACCAACAGAGAATCATACCCAAATTCGTGACAGCAAGAAATCTGTTTCTGCGCAATAATCCAAATCTAGTATGAACCTTACTATTAAAGACTTTACTTGGCACAACAATGCAATAAAATAAAGATAAGGAGAGGTTGCTACAGTAGTAAACAACTTCCAAGACTCAAATATAAAACAAAAGTACTGTAGTAAAATAAACACATGGGTTATCTCCCAAGAAGTGCTTTCTTTATAGCCATTAAGATGGGCTCATCAGTTTTAATGATGCACTCCCAAGAAATAAGAGTTGAAGCAAAAGAGAGCATCAAGAAGCAAATTCAAAACAAATTTAAGCCTAACCCACTTCCTATGAAAAGGAATCTTGCAAATAAACAAGTTCATGAAGAGCAAAGTTACAAGCATAGGAAGATAAAACAAGTGTAACTTCAAAAATTTCAGCATATAGAGAGGTGTTTTAGTAACATGAAAATTTCTACAACCATATTTTCCTCTCTTATAATAACTTTCAGTAGCATCATGAGCAAACTCAACAATATAACTATCAAATGAAACTTTCTTATCATGAGTCTCATGCATAAAATTATTACTACTCCCAACATAAGCATAATCAATTTTAGTAGTAATAGTGGGAGCAAATTCATCAAAGTAGCTATCATTATTATTCTCATCAAGTGTAGGAGGCATAGTATAATCATAATAAAATTTACTCTCCATAGTAGGTGGCACCAAAAGACCACTATCATTATAATCATCATAAATAGGAGGCAAAGTATCATCAAAGTAAATTTTCTCATCCATGCTTGGGGGACTAAAAATATCATGCTCATCAAAACCAGCTTCCCCAAGCTTAGAAATTTCTATATCATTATCAACAATGGTGTTCAAAGCGTTCATACTAATATCATTGCTACTAGCATGCAAATAAGATTCCATAGGTTTTTTAATTTTCGCATCAAACAATCCATGTCTTAACTCAGGAAATAGAACAAAAAGCTCATTGTTATCCATTATGCCTAACTAGTGTAAACAAGAAACAAAAAGATGCAATTGCAGGATCTAAAGGAAATAGCTTCGAGCACTCACACACCGGCAACAATGCTAGGAAATAGCTTAGTAGTCGGAGGATGTGAATACCTTTTACCTTATCTCCCCGGCAACGGCGCCAGAAAAGTGCTTGATGTCTACGGGTGCTTCTATTCTTGTAGACAGTGTTGGGCCTCCAAGAGCAGAAGTTTGTAGAACAGCAGCAAGTTTCCCTTAAGTGGATCACCCAAGCTTTATCGAACTCAGGGAGGAAGAGGACAAAGATATCCCTCTCAAGCAACCCTGCAATCACGATACAAGAAGTCTCTTGTGTCCCCAACACACCTAATACACTTGTCAGATGTATAGGTGCACTAGTTCGGCGAAGAGATAGTGAAATACAAGTAGTATGGATGTATATGAGTGGTAACAGCAATCTGAATAAAATATGGCAGCGAGTAAACATGCAACAGAACAGTAAATAAACAGAGTTTCGATGTTTGGAAGCAAGGCCTAGGGATCATACTTTCACTAGTGGACACTCTCAACATTGATCACATAATAAAACCACTCTACACTCTCTTGTTGGATGATGAACACCACTAATTGCGTAGGGCTACAAGAGCACCTCAATGCCGGAGTTAACAAGCTCCACAACATTCAATGTTCATATTTAAATAACCTTAGAGTGCATGATAGATCATTGCAATTACACCAAGTACTAACATAGCATGCACTACTGTCACCATCACACTATGAAGGAGGAATAGATCACATCAATACTATCATAGCAATAATTAACTTCATAATCTACAAGAGATTACAATCATAACCTACGCCAAGTACTACATGATGCACACACTGTCACCTTTACACCATGGAGGAGGAATAGAGTACTTTAATAACATCACTAGAGTAACACATAGATGAATAGTGATACAAAACTCATATGAATCTCAATCATGTAAGGAAGCTCATGAGATCATTGTATTGAAGTACATAGGAGAGAGATCAACCACATAGCTACCGGTACAGCCCTTAGCCTCGATGGAGAACTACTCCCTCCTCATGGGAGACAGCAGCGGTGATGAAGATGGCGGTGGTGTCGATGGAGATGCCTTCCGGGGGCACTTCCCCGTCCCGGCGGCGTGCCGGAACAGAGACTCCTGTCCCCCAGATCCTGGCTTCGCGATGGCGGCGGCTCTGGAAGGTTTCTCGTACCGTGGCTTTTCCATATCGAAGTTTTAGGTCAGGGACCTTTAAATAGGCGAAGAGGCGGAGTCGGAAGGGCGACGAGGCGGTGACACAATAGGGGGGCGCGGCCCAGGCCCTGGCCGCGCCGCCCTATCATCTGGGCCCACCAGGGCTCCCCTCTGGTGGCTCTCGGGTGTTCTGGAAGCTTCGTGGAAAAATAGGATGCTAGGCATTGATTTCGTCCGATTCCGATAATATTTCCTTACTAGGATTTACTGGAACCAAAAACAGCGAGAACAAAGACAGCTGGCCCTTCGGCATCTCGTCAATAGGTTAGTTCCGGAAAACGCATAATAATGACATATAATGTGTACAAAACATGTGAGTTTCATAAAAGCAGCATGGAACATAAGAAATTATAGATACGTTTGAGACGTATCAGGAGGCGATCGCCAACATGGCGAAGGTAGCCACCGAAGCCGGAGTCAGCAGCCAGAAGGGCGCAGAGAATCTGAAGGAGGAAGCAAAAGGTCTCATCGGCCCCCTCGCAGATCTCCCTCCGATGGCGTGCGATCGACACGTCCGTTGGGAACCCCAAGAGGAAGGTGTGATGCGCACGGCGAGTAAGTTTCCCTCGATAAGAAATCAAGGTTATCGAACCAGTAGGAGTCAAGGAACACATGAAGGTTGTTGGTGGCGGAGTGTAGTGCGGCGCAACACCAGGGATTCCGGCGCCAACGTGGAACCTGCACAACACAATCAAATTACTTTGCCCCAACGTAACAGTGAGGTTGTCAATCTCACCGGCTTGCTGTAAACAAAGGATTAGATGTATAGTGTGGATGATGATGTTTGTTTGCGAAGAACGAGTAACGAACAATTGCGAGTGGATTGTATTTCAGATGTAAAGAATTTGACCGGGGTCCACGGTTCACTAGTGGTGTCTCTCCCATAAGATAAACGCATGTTGGGTGAACAAATTACGGTTGGGCAATTGACAAATAAAGAAGGCATAACAATGCACATACATATATCATGATGAGTACTATGAGATTTAATCGGGGCATTACGACAAAGTACATAGACCGCTATCCGAGCATGCATCTATGCCTAAAAAGTCCACCTTCAGAGTTATCATCCGAACCCCTTCCAGTATTAAGTTGTAAACAATAGACAATTGCATTAAGTATGGTGCGTAATGTAATCAACATAAATATCCTTAGACAAAGCATCGATGTTTTATCCCTAGTGGCAACAGCACATCCACAACCTTAGAACTTTACGTCACTCGTCCCAGCATTCAATGGAGGCATGAACCCACTATCGAGCATAAATACTCCCTCTTGGAGTCACAAGTATCAACTTGGCCAGAGCCTCTACTAGCAACGGAGAGCATGCAAGAACATAAACAACATATATGATAGATTGATAATCAACTTGACATAGTATTCAATATTCATCGGATCCCAACAAACACAACATGTAGGATTACAAATAGATGATCTTGATCATGATTGGCAGCTCACAAGATCTAACATGATAGCACAATGAGGAGAAGACAACCATCTAGCTACTGCTATGGACCCATAGTCCAGGGGTGAACTACTCACAGATCGATCCGGAGGCGATCATGGTGATGAAGAGACCTCCGGGAGATGATTCCCCTCTCCGGCAGGGTGCCGGAGGCGATCTCCTGAATCCCCGAGATGGGATTGGCGGCGGCGGCGTCTCTGGAAGGTTTTCCGTATCGTGGCTCTCGGTACTGGGGTATTCGCGACGAAGGCTTTAAGTAGGCAGAAGGGTAGGTTTAGGGGTGACGCGAGGGCCCCACACGCCAGGGCCGCACGGCCAAGGCCTGGGCCGCGCCGCCCTGTTGTGTCGGCGCCTCGTCGCCCCACTTCGTATCTCCCTCGGTCTTCTGGAAGCTTCGTGGAAAAATAAGACCCTGGGCGTTGATTTCGTCCAATTCCGAGAATATCTCCTTTGTAGGATTTCTGAAACCAAAAACAGCAGAAAACAAGAATCGGCTCTTCGGCATCTCGTCAATAGGTTAGTGCCGGAAAATGCATAATAATGACATATAATGTGTATAAAACATGTGAGTATCATCATAAAAGTAGCATGGAACATAAGAAATTATAGATACGTTTGAGACGTATCAAGTATCCCCAAGCTTAGTTCCTACTCGCCCTCGAGTAGGTAAACGATAACAAAGATAATTTCTGAAGTGACATGCTATCATAATCTTGATCATACTATTGTAAAGCATATGAGATGAATGCAACGATTCGAAGCAACGGTGAAGGCAATGAGTAAACAACTGAATCATATAGCAAAGACTTTTCATGAATAGTACTTTCAAGACAAGCATCAATAAGACTTGCATAAGAGTTACTCATAAAGCAATAAATTCTTAGTAGAAAGCTTTGAAGCAACACAAAGGAAGATATAAGTTTCAGCAGTTGCTTTCAACTTCAACATGTATATCTCATGGATAATTGTCAACACAAAGTAATATAACAAGTGCAATAGGTAAACATGTAAGAATCAATGCACACAGTTGATACAAGTGTTTGCTTCTAGGATAGAAAGAAGTAGGTAAACTGACTCAACAATAAAGTAGAAGAATGGCCCTTCGCTGAGGGAAGCATGGATTACTATTTTTGTGCTAGAGCTTTTCATTTTGAAAACATAGAAACAATTTTGTCAACGGTAGTGATAAAGCATATGTGTTATGTATAAGATATCCTATAAGCTGCAAGCCTCATGCATAGTATACCAATAGTGCTCGCACCTTGTCCTAATTATCTTGTATTAACATGGATTATCATTGCATAGCATATGTTTCAACCAAGTGTCACAAAGGGGTACCTCTATGCCGCTCGTACAAAGGTCTAAGGAGAAAGTTCGCATTGGATTTCTCGCTTTTGATTATTCTCAACTTAGACATCCATACCGGGACAACATAGACAACGAGATAATGGACTCCTCTTTAATGCATAAGCATTCAATAACAGATAATATTCTCATAAGAGATTGAGGATTAATTGTCCAAACTGAAACTTCCACCATGAATCATGGCTTTAGTTAGCGGCCCAATGTTCTTCTCTAACAATATGCATACTCAAACCATTTATCATGAAAATCGCCCTTACTTCAGACAAGACGAACATGCATAGCAACTCACATGATATTCAACAAAGGTAAAAGTTGATGGCGTCCCCAGAAACATGGTTACCGCTCAACAAGCAACTTATTAAGAAATAAGATACATAAGTACATATTCTTCACCACAATAGTTTTTAAGCTATTTTTCCCATGAGCTATATATTGCAAAGAAAAATGATAGAATTTTAAAGGTAGCACTCAAGTAATTTACTTTGGAATGGCAGAGAAATACCATGTGGTAGGTAGGTATGGTGGACACAAATGGCATAGTTTTTGGCTCAAGGATTTGGATGCACGAGAAGAATTCCTCTCAATACAAGGTTAGGCTAGCAAGGTTGTTTGAAGCAAACTCAAGTATAAAACGGTGCAGCAAGACTCACATATGAACATATTGTAAGCATTATAGGACTTTACATCGTCTCCTTGTTGTTCAAACACCTTAACCAGAAAATATCTAGCCTCTAGATACCAATCATGCAAACCAAATTTTAACAAGCTCTATGTAGTTCTTCATTAATGGGTGCAAAGCACATGATGCAAGAGCTTAAACATGATCTATATGAGCACAACAATTTCCAAGTATCAAATTATTCAAGACATTATACCAATTACCACATGCGGCATTTTCCGTTTCCAACCATATAAAAATGAATGAAGTAGTTCAACTTTCGCAATGAACATTAAGAATAAAGCTAAGAACATATGTGTTCATACGAAACAGCGGAGCGTGTCTCTCTCCCAAACAAAGAATGCTAGGATCCGATTTTATTCAAACAAAAACAAAAATCAAAATAAACAGACGCTCCAAGTAAAGCACATAAGATGTGACGGAATAAAAATATAGTTTCACTAGAGGTGACCTGATAAGTTGTCGATGAAGAAGGGATGCCTTGGGCATCCCCAAGCTTAGATGCTTGAGTCTTCTTAAAATATGCAGGGATGAACCACGGGGGCATCCCCAAGCTTAGACTTTTCACTTTTCTTGATCATATTGTATCATCCTCCTCTCTTGACCATTGAAAACTTCCTCCACACCAAACTCAAAACAATCTCATTAGAGGGTTAGTGCATAATTGAAAATTCATATATTCAGATGTGACATAATCATTCTTAACACTTCTGGATATTGCACAAAGCTACTGAAAGTTAATGGAACAAAGAAATCCATCAAACATAGCAAAACAGGCAATGCGAAATAAAAGGCAGAATCTATCAAAACAGAACAGTCCGTAAAGACGAATTTTTAGAGGCACCAGACTTGCTCAGATGAAAATGCCCAAATTGAATGAAAGTTGCGTACATATCTGAGGATCACACACGTAAATTGGCAGATTTTTATAAATTTTATACAGCAGGGGCGGCTCAATTTCGTGACAGCAAGAAATCTGTTCCTGCGCAGTAATCCAAATCTAGTATTGACTTTACTATCAAAGACTTTACTTTGCACAACAATGCAATAAAATAAAGATAAGGAGAGGTTGCTACAGTAGTAACAACTTCCAAGACTCAAATATAAAATAAAGTGCAGAAGTAAAATAATGGGTTGTCTCCCATAAGCGCTTTTCTTTAACGCCTTTCAGGTAGGCGCAGAAAGTGTGTATCAAGTAACATCAAGAGATGAAGCATCAACATCATAATTTGTTCTAATAATAGAATCATAAGGTAATTTCATTCTCTTTCTAGGGAAGTGTTCCATACCTTTCTTAAGAGGAAATTGATATTTAATATTACCTTCCTTCATATCAATGGTAGCACCAACGAGTTCGAAGAAAAGGTCTTCCCAATATAATGGGACAAGATGCATTGCATTCAATATCCAAGACAACAAAATCAACGGGGACAAGGTTATTGTTAACCATAATGCGAACATTATCAATCCTCCCCAAAGGTTTCTTTATAGCATTATCAGCAAGATTAACATCCAAATAACAATTTTTCAATGGCGGCAAGTCAAGCATATCATAAATTTTCTTAGGCATAACAGAAATACTTGCACCAAGATCGCATAAAGCATTACAATTAAAATCATTGACCCTCATCTTAATGATGGGCTCCCAACCATCTTCTAACTTCCTAGGAATAGAAGTTTCATGTTTTAATTTCTCTTCTCTAGCTTTTATGAAAGCATTTGTAATATGTTTTGTAAAGGCCAAATTTATAGCACTAGCATTGGGACTTTTAGCAAGTTTTTGTAAGAACTTTATAACTTCAGAGATGTGACAATCATCAAAATCTAAACCATTATGATCTACAGCAATGGGATCATTTTCCCCAATATCTTGAAAAATTTCAGCAGTTTTATCGCAAACAGTTTCAGCAGTTTTAGCAGTTTCAGGCAATTTTGCACGCTTTGCACTAGGAGTAGAAACATTGCCAACACCAATTATTTTATCATTGATAGTAGGAGGTGTAGCAACATGTGAAGCATTATCATTACTAGTGGTGGTAATAGTCCAAACTTTAGCTACATTATTCTCTTTAGCAAGTTTTTCGTTTTCTTCTCTTTCCCACCTAGCATGCAATTCAGCCATCAATCTAATATTCTCATTAATTCGAACTTGGATGGCATTTGCTGTAGTAACAATTTTATTATCAATATCCTCAGGTTTAGCAGTCATTTTATTAATTAAAGAAGATTGTGACGCAGACATGTATGAGATTCAGTTTTCAGCATTTGAAAGCTTAGTTTGCAAACCAGAAATCTCCATATTTAAATTTTCAAGTTGATTTCCTATATTTTTCAACAAGGCAGATTGTTCAATCATAGTTTTAGTAAACAATTGATTTTGCTCATATTGTGATTGCATAAAGCTCTTAGCAGCTCTTTCAATTTCTAACATCTTTTCCTCATTAGGCGAAACAAATCTACCATAAGAATTACCATAACTATTATCATTAGCAAAAGGATATGGCCTATAGTTGTTACCAGAATTATTCCTATAAGCATTGTTGTTGCAATTATTACTTTTAATGAAGTTCACATCAACATGTTCTTCTTGGGCAACCAATGAAGCTAAAGGAACATTATTAGGATCAACATTAGATCTACCATTCACAAGCATAGACATAATAGCATCAATCTTATCACTCAAGGAGGAGGTTTCTTCAACGGAATTTACCTTCTTACCTTGTGGAGCTCTTTCCGTGTGCCATTCAGAGTAATTTATCATCATATCATCAAGAAGCTTTGTTGCCGCCCCCAAAGTGATGGACATAAAGGTACCTCCAGCAGCTGAATCCAATAGGTTCCGCGAAGAAAATTTCAATCCTGCATAAAAGGTTTGGATGATCATCCAAGTAGTCAGTCCACGGGTTGGGAAATTCTTTACCAAAGATTTCATTCTCTCCCATGCTTGAGCAACATGTTCATTATCTAATTGCTTCAAATTCATTATGCTACTTCTCAGAGATATAATTTTAGCGGGAGGATAATATCTACCAATAAAAGCATCCTTACATTTGGTCCATGAATCAATACTATTTCTAGGCAAAGATAGCAACCAATCTTTAGCTCTTCCTCTTAAGGAGAAAGGAAACAATTTTAATTTTATAATGTCACCATCTACATCCTTATACTTTTGCATTTCACATAGTTCAACAAAATTATAAAGATGGGCAGCAGCATCATCAGAACTAACACCAGAAAATTGCTCTCTCATAACAAGATTTAGTAAAGCAGGTTTAATTTCAAAGAATTCTGCTGTAGTAGCAGGTGGAGCAATAGGTGTGCATAGGAAATCATTATTATTTGTGCTAGTGAAGTCACACAACTTAGTATTTTCAGGAGTACCCATTTTAGCAGTAGTAAATAAAACAAACTAAATAAAGTAAATGCAAGTAACTAATTTTTTTTTGTGTTTTTAATATGGAGAACAAGACAGTAAATAAAGTAAAACTAGCAACTAATTTCGATCTGAGTCGCAGGAACTTCTTAAGGAAGATTTCGCCTTAGATCTGGAAATTTCAAAACCCACCCAATCCGCCCCTGAGCAGGAAATTACGGTGGAAGACCAATGCAGATCCACCTAGGTCTCCCACGTGTTAGAGAAGTAAAGGTGCCACTTCGTACACTTCCTCGCTCATACCGCAGGAATCGCCCCTCCTTAGGATGGAGCTGGACCCATGCGGGTTGAAGCTACCGGAGACGAGCGATGCTCGGATCAACAAGAAGCTGCCGGAGACAACAACGCTCCGGATCAGCAAGAGGATGCTGGAGACAAAGAAGAATCAATCCATGGTAACTTAAGCCCAATCTCTGACGATGCTTCCTCCATGGACACGGAAGAATACAACCGTGCTATGAAGGAGTTGGAGGATGATGAGAAAGCTGAGGCAGAATCCGCCCCGCCAAAGGAGGTCCTTGTGACCTTAACTGGGCTAGAGCAAGGAACTGACGTAGAAGCGACTCCGATCGACGCTGGAATTCCAGGCCCGTCCAATTCGCAGACTCCGCAACGGATGCGTTATCGCATTGTGCCGTATCTTGGAGAAGGACGAGTCCTCGAACACGGAGAAGATATGTCCATAGAAGAGCTCGCCAGGCAAGCAAGCCAAGGTGCTATCGCAAACTCGGAAATCTTGACCAAGCCAATAACTTCAGAAGAAGCCGCAGACCCGGTAGCTCTAGAAGCCAAAAGGAGGGAACTGTTGGCTACCGCTGAAAGATTTGCCAACACCGCAGTAGTAATGCTGGAGGAAAGGCAAGATGCGGAGCAAGTAATGGCACATGTCGAAGAGAAAGAGCGCACAGCTGTAGAATACTTAGAGAAGGCCAAAGCACTCCGAGAGCGCTGGGAAACCCTCATGGATGATGCCACCAGGGAAGCAGATAGGATCCGTCGGGAAGCCATTCGCCCCCGCAAGATCAACTTTGCGACCCCCTCCGAGCATCAGCCACTCCCAACTCCAAAGGACAATATGAAGAAGGATGCGGTGCTTTTGGCCAAAAGAGATGAGGAAATCGACATCACCCACCTCGCACACTCGTAGCATCAGCAATGAAGCAACAGAGTAAGGCAGATACTTCGCGCAGGTTGGAATCCAACCCGGAACTATGTGTATCCACCGCGCAGAAGGACGCCTCAGGAAGGGAGCATCGTGACGAAGAATCGCGCACCAGATGCTCGGAGCGCATAAGAAGAACCAGAGAACATCCAAATCCGATCCATGTACCCTCGAAAACACCTCCGATGGACCCAAACAAGGGAAATGATCCGATGTACACTGGCAGGGACAAGTACAGGAATCCGTCACCTCCGCCCCGGATCCCGCATCCTCCTCCGCCACCCCGCCGACGTAGTCCAGCCAGAAACACCAGATCCCACGGGCCAGGTGGAATTAACATCCGCGACAACGTGGCCCCTCAGAGGAATCGGAACAAGGAGCGGACGCCGGAGCCGCGTCAGAGCCGAAACGAAGAACGCGAGCCCGGGCCACGCAGAATTCGGAATGAGGGAGGCGATCGCCAACATGGCGAAGGTAGCCACCGAAGTCGGAGTCAGCAGCCAGAAGGGCGCAGAGAATCTGAAGGAGGAAGCAAAAGGTCTCATCGGCCCCCTCGCAGATCTCCCTCCTGATGGCGTGCAGTCGACACGTCCGTTGGGAACCCCAAGAGGAAGGTGTGATGCGCACAGCAGTAAGTTTCCCTGAGTAAGAAACCAAGGTTATCGAACCAGTAGGAGTCAAGGAACACGTGAAGGTTGTTGGTGGCGGAGTGTAATGTGGCGCAACACCAGGGATTCCGGCGCCAACGTGGAACCTGCACAACACAATCAAAGTACTTTGCCCCAACGTAACAGTGAGGTTGTCAATCTCACCGGCTTGGTGTAACATAGGATTAGATGTATAGTGTGGATGATGATGTTTGTTTGCGAAGAACAGTAACGAACAATTGCAGTGGATTGTATTTTAGATGTAAAGAATTGGACCGGGGTCCACAGTTCACTAGTGGTGTCTCTCCCATAAGATAAACGCATGTTGGGTGAACAAATTACAGTTGGGCAATTGACAAATAAAGAAGGCATAACAATGCACATACATATATCATGATGAGTACTATGAGATTTAATCAGGGCATTACGACAAAGTACATAGACCGCTATCCAGCATGCATCTATGCCTAAAAATTCCACCTTCAGGTTATCATCCGAACCCCTTCCAGTATTAAGTTGCAAACAACAGACAATTGCATTAAGTATGGTGCGTAACGTAATCAACACAAATATCCTTAGACAAAGCATCGATGTTTTATCCCTAGTGGCAACAGCACATCCACAACCTCAGAACTTTCTGTCACCGTCCCGCATTCAATGGAGGCATGAACCCACTATCGAGCATAAATACTCCCTCTTGGAGTCACAAGTATCAACTTGGCCGAGCCTCTACTAGCAACGGAGAGCATGCAAGAACATAAACAACATATATGATAGATTGATAATCAACTTGACATAGTATTCAATATTCATCGGATCCCAACAAACACAACATGTAGCATTACAAATAGATGATCTTGATCATGATAGGCAGCTCACAAGATCTAACATGATAGCACAATGAGGAGAAGACAACCATCTAGCTACTGCTATGGACCCATAGTCCAGGGTGAACTACTCACACATCGATCCGGAGGCGATCATGGTGATGAAGAGACCTCCGGGAGATGATTCCCCTCTCCGGCAGGGTGCCGGAGGCGATCTCCTGAATCCCCCGAGATGGGATTGTCGGCGGCGGCGTCTCTGGAAGGTTTTCCGTATCGTGGCTCTCGGTACGGGGGTATTCGCGACGAAGGCTTTAAGTAGGCGGAAGGGTAGGTTTAGGGGCGACGCGAGGGCCCCACACGCCAGGGCCGCGCGGCCAAGGCCTGGGCCGTGCCGCCCTGTTGTGTCGGCGCCTCGTCGCCCCACTTCGTATCTCCCTCGGTCTTCTGGAAGCTTCGTGGAAAAATAAGACCCTGGGCGTTGATTTCGTCCAATTCCGAGAATATTTCCTTTGTAGGATTTCCGAAACCAAAAACAGCAGAAAACAGCAGAATCGGCTCTTCGGCATCTCGTCAATAGGTTAGTGCCGGAAAATGCATAATAATGACATATAATGTGTATAAAACATGTGAGTATCATCATAAAAGTAGCATGGAACATAAGAAATTATAGATACAATTGAGACGTATCACCTCCCCACCACCTAGTGGAGGAGGTGGAGGCGGAGGCGGAGGCCGGAGATCTCGCTCCCGCTCAAAGTCTCCCTCCCGAAACGCTCCGCGCGATGCACGAGAACGTCTCAATGAATACAGATCTGAGTACCTTGGCCCAAAGTACTTCAGCAGGATGATCCGAGAGGAACCAAAGCCAAAAGGCTTGAACCTCAAGCTACCCGGAAATCTGAAACATTATGATGGCAGTGAAAGGCCCGATACCTGGATCGAGGACTACTTCAACGCAGTCAGCTTTGCCGGAGGGACCCCCAATGTAGCCTGCCGCATGCTTCAGTTGTACCTTGTTGGTCCAGCTCGTACCTGGCTCAGTGACTATCCAGAAAACTCCATCTTTTGCTGGTTCGACCTGAAGATCGCCTTCGAGAAACACTTCACGGGCACCTACAAAAGACCTGCCACAATCATAGACCTACAGGCATGTATCCAGAAGAAGAATGAAACCTCTCGAGATTTTCTCATTCGGTGGTTAGCAACAAGAAATGAGTGCGAGAACGTAGATAACCGCACAGCTATGCACGCCTTCATAGGTGGCTTGCAGCGGGGAGGGCTGCTCCGGCACAAGCTAACTTGCCTAATCAATGAGAACAATTGGACCTTGGATGACATGATCGACATCACCAGCAGTCACACCGCCGCTGATGACGATGTGTGTGGAGAACTCACAACCACAGCCATACCCTTGCACCAGCAAAAGAAGAATCGTGATAACAGCGACAACCACAACTCATTGTAACAACGTGAAAGCGCCCAGATAATTCCAGACAAGCAGCAGTAGGTCCTATCATCGTGTAGGTGTTCCAAAGCTAGGTAAATCGCGTACCACCGTCCCGAGGACTCTCCGCCCGATGGCCCCTACTTCTCCCCCTCGTGAGGATCCCTCCTCCGAGGTACCATCGAATAGGCAACGACAGTATAGCCTCACACTCTTTAAGTGACATCACACTCTAGCCCAGTGATATAGGTGAAGAGTTGAACGAAGATTCAATATGTCATCTAAGCATCACACTCTAGCCTCAGAAGATTGTCTAAGCATCACACTATAGCCTTAAACTCTTCAAGTGACATCATCAGAACTTGCCAAAAGCACTTACATATGCTTTATTAATGATAAAATGCTTCATGCAGTTTTTAGAGCAATAGAGACCCGTTTCCGGTTCCATTTCATTCAATATGAAACCGATGTGCAACAGGTTTCTAAAAGTATCTCTAAGAGGATGTATTTTAAGGCACATAAAAACATTTATAGGGCACCATATAGGCCATCAAATAGTAGTTAGGGCACCAAAATGATGAGGACATCCCATCTATTGATACAACCGCTATACCTATAGCTACATAAATACAATGACCAATCACTCGAGCTCGTGCCAAACAACTTAACTATCAGGTACTTTCGTTTCTTGGAACTATTCCTCACATACATGAGAATATGATGCTGCCTAAATCAGATATGTTTGTTACTCTTAGGAATGATGGGCCTAGCATGGATGAGGAGGACAAACATTGGAGCATGATCACACATGGAGGAGATGGCAGCAAGCATTTGAAGATTGAAGAGGACGCCGCAAGTGGATATTTCAGAACTTTGAAGCCACCATAAGAAGAGATGAAGACATGGACGAAATATAGAGTTTCCCACTTCATAATTTCGTCCATAACATAATATGGTGCTGCGTCACCTTTAGTTTTGGGCCAGGCCCATGTCATTTTCGCAGGAATTAAGTCAGCCACTTTTTAGAGTCCGTATTGAAGGGGAAATGCAGGGTTTGGTTCGGCCACCATACGTATGGCTGGCCGAAACCCCACATTTTCCTCCTTTAAATACCCCCATAGCCATCACGTTTAGACTCGGATTTTGATTAGACTAAAAGTTAGCAATTGCTGCAACTCTCATGTACTTCTTTTGAGGCCAACACCCAGAACAAGACCGACTATTCGGAATCCCAACTTTTCAATAAAGCTTTCATCTATATCCGCAATATTCTGATTGCATCATTATTTCTTACTTGTTCTCGATTTCAGGTAGGAATTAAGACTCTCGCTGGCCAGGCTGATCGTGCAACCGCAAGATCAGTAACTCCCGGAGATTGTCCTAGCGATTGCATTGGCGCACGAGCTTTGCACGTGTAGTCGGATCGTCAAGCACGAACTCCACCAACAAATCGATTTATCCTCGTCTAATCGAAAGATCGACCACCTTTGCCCTATCACAAAATTTAACTGCTTTTCAAAGTTATGTAAAATATAGCATCAGGAGAAGTGCCGCCATACAAGGTGATGTAAAATAGGACACCCGATAAATGAAAACTTCGATATTTGATCACACTCAAACTTTGAACTACATTTAAACTTCAAATTACATTCAAACTTAAAGATTCAAGTCGATTTGGAAAACACTTTGAGCTATCTTATCCACCCTCGCCGGTATTCTTCCTCTCCGTGTCCCTTCAAGCATAAAACTCGCACCCCCCTACACAAGGTGCGGGGTTTCCTTGCGAAACCTTGCCATGGCCACTTCATCGCTCTCATGGGCTTTGAGTTGTTGCATGATGATGTGGTGTTCCTTCTCCTCTGTGTGAGACACAATTAGTATTTGATAGGGCAAAGGTGGCCGATCTTTCGATGAGAGTATGATAGCGTCGATTTGTTGGTGGAGTTCGTGCTTCACGATCCGACTACACGTGCAAAGCTCGTGCGCCAATGCAATCGCTAGGACAATCTCCGGGAGTTACTGATCTTGCGGATGCACGATCAGCCTGACCAGCGAGGGTCTTAATACCTACCTGAAATCGAGAACAAGTAAGAACTAAAGATGCAATCAGAATATTGCGAATATAGATGAAAGCTTTATTGAAAAGGTGGGATTCCGAATAGTCGGTCTTGTTCTGGGCGTTGGCCTCAAAAGAAGTACACGAGAGTTGCAGCAATGGCTAACTTTTAATCTAATCAAAATCCGAGTCTAAACGTGACGACTATGGGGGTATTTAAAGGAGGAAAAGGTGGAGTTTCGGCCAGCCATACATGTGGTGGCCGAACCAAACCCTAGAAGGCATTTCCCCCTTCAATACGGACTCTAAAAAGTGGCTGACTTAATTCCTGCGAAAATGACATGGGCCTGGCCCAAAACTAAAGGTGACGCAGCACCATAACATGCTATGGACGAAATTATGAAGTGAGAAACTCTATATTTCGTCCATGTTTTCATCTCTTCTTATGGTGGCTTCATAGTTCTGAAATCTCCACTTGCGGCGTCATGTTCAATCCTCAAATGCTTGCTGCCATCTCCTCCATGCGTGATCATGCTCCAATGCTTGTCCTCCTCATCCATGCTTGGTCCATCATTCCTAAGAGTAACAAACATATCTGATTTAGACAGCATCATATTCTCATGTATGTGAGGAATAGTTCCAAGAAACGAAAGTACCTGATAGTTAAGTTGTTTGGCACGGGCTTGATACGTCTCCAACGTATCGATAATTTCTTGTGTTCCATGCCACATTATTGATGTTATCTACATGTTATATGCACACTTTATGTCATATTCGTGCATTTTCTGGAACTAACCTATTAACAAGATGCCGAAGTGCCGGTTCTCGTTTTCTGCTGTTTTTGGTTTCAGAAATCCTAGTAACGAAATATTCTCGGAATCGGACGAAATCAACGCCCGGGTTCCTATTTTACCCGGAAGCATCCAGAACACACGAGAACCGCCGGAGAAGGGGGCGGGGCCACCACACCACACCCGGCGCGGCCAAGGGGGGGCGCCCCTAGGGTGTGGGCCCCCCGAAGCCCTCCTGCGCCGCCTCTCCGCCTATATAAAGCCCCCGACCTAAACACCTCGGCGCGTTCGACGAAAACCACGAAACCTTCCGGAGCCGCCGCCATCGCGAAGCCAAGATCGGGGGACAGGAGTCCCTGTTCCGGCACCCTGCCGGAGCGGGGAAGTGCCCCCGGAAGGCTTCTCCATCGACACCGCTGCCATCTCCACCGCCATCTTCATCACCGCTGCTGCTCCCATGAGGAGGGAGTAGTTCTCCATCGAGGCTCGGGGCTGTACCGGTAGCTATGTGGTTCATCTCTCTCCTATGTGCTTCAATACAATAATCTCATGAGCTGCCTTACATGATTGAGATTCATATGATGATGCTTGTAATCTAGATGTCATTATGCTAGTCAAGTGAGTTTTACTTATGTTGATCTCCGGAGACTCCTTGTCCCACGTGTGTAAAGGTGACGAGTGTGTGCACCGTGTGGGTCTCTTAGGCTATATTTCACGAGAATACTTATTCACTGTTGAATGGCATAGTGAGGTGCTTATTTATATCTCTTTATGATTGCAATGTGTTTGTATCACAATTTATCTATGTGCTACTCTAGTGATGTGTTATTAAAGTAGTTTTATTCCTCCTGCACGTGTGCAAAGGTGACGATGTGTGCACCGTGTTAGTACTTGGTTTATGCTATGATCATGATCTCTTGTAGATTGCGAAGTTAACTATTGCTATGATAATATTGATGTGATCTATTCCTCCTACATATGCATGAAGGTGACAGGTGTGCATGCTATGCTAGTACTTGGTTTAGTCTCGTTGATCTATCTTACACTAAAGGTTACTAAAACATGAGCATTATTGTGGAGCTTGTTAACTCCGGCATTGAGGGTTCGTGTAATCCTACGCAATGTGTTCATCATCCAACAAAAGTGTAGAGTATGCATTCATCTATTCTGTTATGTGATCAATGTTGAGAGTGTCCACTAGTGAAAGTCTATTCCCTAGGCCTTGTTCCTAAATATCGCTATCGCTGCTTGTTTACTTGTTTTACTGCGTTACTACCGATGCGTTACTCTTGCTGCGTTACTACTCGCTGCGTTACTACTCGCTTGTTTACTGTCCTGGGCAAAGCACTTTTCTGGTGTCGTTGCTACTACTTATTCATACCACCTGTATTTCACTATCTCTTCGCCGAACTAGTGCACCTATTAGGTGTGTTGGGGACACAAGAGACTTCTTGCTTTGTGGTTGCAGGGTTGCATGAGAGGGATATCTTTGACCTCTTCCTCCCCGAGTTCGATAAACCTTGGGTATCCACTTAAGGGAAACTTGCTGCTGTTCTACAAACCTCTGCTCTTGGAGGCCCAACACTGTCTACAAGAATAGAAGCTCCCGTAGACATCAAGCACTTTTCTGGCGCCGTTGCCGGGGAGGAAAGGTAAAAGGCACTCATACTACGGTCCCAGGTAAAGTATTTTTCCGGCGCCGTTGTGTGTGTGCTCAAAGCTATTTCCTTTAGATCCTGCAATTGCATCTTGTTGTTTCTTGTTTACACTAGTTTGGCATAATGTACAAGAGTGAGCTTCTTATTCTATTTCCTGATTTAAAACATGGATTGTTTGATGCGAAAATTAAAAAACCTATGAAATCTTCTTTGCATGCTGGTAGTAATATTAGTATGAACGCTTTGAACACCATTGTTGACAATAATATAGAAAGTTCTAAGCTTGGGGAAGCTGGTTTTCATGATATTTTTAGTCCCCCAAGCATTGAGGAGAAAATTTTCTTTGATGATACTTTGCCTCCTATTTGTGATGATTATAATAGTGGTCTTTTGGCGCCACCTACTATGGAGAGTAAATTTTGTTGTGATTATACTATGCCTCCTACACTTGATGAGAATAATAATGATAGCTACTTTGTTGAATTTGCTCCCGCTATTACTAATAAAATTGATTATGCCTATGTGGAGAGTAATAATTTTATGCATGAGACTCATGATAAGAATGCTTTATGTGATAGTTATATTGTTGAGTTTGCTCATGATGCTACTGAAAGTTATTATGAGAGAGGAAAATATGGTTGTAGAAATTTTCATGTTACTAAAACACCTCTCTATGTGCTGAAATTTTTCAAGCTACACTTGTTTTATCTTCCTATGCTTGTTACTTTGCTCTTCATGAACTTGTTTATTTACAAGATTCCCTTGCATAGGAAGCATGTTAGACTTAAATTTGTTTCAAATTTTCCTCTTGATGCTCTCTTTTGCTTCAAATACTATTTCTTGCGAGTGCATCATTAAAACTGATGAGCCCATCTTAATGGCTAAAAAGAAAGAACTTCTTGGGAGATAACCCATGTGTTATTTTGCTACAGTACTTTGTTTTATATTTGTGTCTTGGAAGTTGTTTACTACTGTAGAAACCTCTCCTTATCTTAGTTTTGTGTTTTGTTGTGCCAAGTAAAGTCTTTGATAGTAAAGTAAGTACTAGATTTGGATTACTGCGCAGAAACAGATTTCTTTGCTGTCATGAATCTGGGTCTAATTCTCTGTAGGTAACTCAGAAAATTATGCCAATTTACGTGAGTGATCCTCAGATATGTACGCAACTTTCATTCAATTTGAGCATTTTCATTTGAGCAAGTCTGGTGGCCTAATAAAATCCATCTTTACGGACTGTTCTGTTTTGACAGATTCTGCCTTTTATTTCGCATTGCCTCTTTTGCTATGTTGGATGAATTTCTTTGATCCATTAATGTCCAGTAGCTTTATGCAATGTCCAGAAGTGTTAAGAATGATTGTGTCACCTCTGAACATGTTAATTTTTATTGTCCACTAACCCTCTAATGAGTTGTTTCGAGTTTGGTGTGGAGGAAGTTTTCAAGGGTCAAGAGAGGAGGATGATATACTACGATCAAGAAGAGTGAAAAGTCTAAGCTTGGGGATGCCCCGGTGGTTCATCCCTGCATATATCAAGAAGACTCAAGCGTCTAAGCTTGGGGATGCCCAAGGCATCCCCTTCTTCATCGACAACATTATCGAGTTCCTCCCCTGAAACTATATTTTTATTCCATCACATCTTATGTGCTTTTTCTTGGAGCGTCGGTGTGCTTTTGTTTTTGTTTTTGTTTGAATAAATTGGATTACATCATGCTTGTGTGGGAGAGAGACACGCTCCGCTGGTTCATATGAACACATGTGTTCTTAGCTCATAATATTCATGGCGAAGTTTCCTCTTCGTTAAATTGTTATATGGTTGGAATTGGAAAATGATACATGTAGTAATTACTATAATGTCTTGGGTAATGTGATACTTGGCAATTGTTGTGCTCATGTTTAAGCTCTTGCATCATATACTTTTCACCTATTAGTGAAGAATACATAGAGCATGCTAAAATTTGGTTTGCATAATTGGTCTCTCTAAAGTCTAGATAATTTCTAGTATCGAGTTTTGAACAACAAGGAAGACGGTGTAGAGTCTTATAATGTTTTCAATATGTCTTTTATGTGAGTTTTGCTGCACCAGTTCATCCTTGTGTTTGTTTCAAATAAGCCTTGCTAGCCTAAACCTTGTATCGAGAGGGAATACTTCTCATGCATCCAAAATACTTGAGCCAACCACTATGCCATTTGTGTCCACCATACCTACCTATACTACATGGTATTTTCCCGCCATTCCAAAGTAAATTGCTTGAGTGCTACCTTTAAAATTCCATCATTCACCTTTGCAATATATAGCTCATGGGACAAATAGCTTAAAAACTATTGTGGTATTGAATATGTAATTATGCACTTTATCTCTTATTAAGTTGCTTGTTGTGCGATAACCATGTTTATCGGGGAACGCCATCAACTCATTGTTGAATTTCATGTGAGTTGCTATGCATGCTCGTCTTGTCGGAAGTAAGGGCGATCTACACTGAGTTGAATGGTTTGAGCATGCATATTGTGAGAGAAGAACATTGGGCCGCTAACTAAAGCCATGATTCATGGTGGAAGTTTCAGTCTTGGACAAACATCCTCAAATCTCTAATGAGAAAAGAATTAATTGTTGTCAAATGCTTAAAGCATTAAAAGAGGAGTCCATTATCTGTTGTCTATGTTGTCCCGGTATGGATGTCTAAGTTGAGAATAATCAAAAGCGAGAAATCCAAATGCGAGCTTTCTCCTTAGACCTTTGTACAGGCGAAATAGAGGTACCCCTTTGTGAAACTTGGTTAAAGCATATGTATTGCGGTGATAATCCAGGTAGTCCAAGCTAATTAGGACAAGGTGCGGGCACTATTAGTACACTATGCATGAGGCTTGCAACTTATAAGATATAATTTACATGATGCATATGCTTTATTACTACCGTTGACAAAATTGTTTCATGTTTGCAAAATCAAAGCTCTAGCACAAATATAGCAATCGATGCTTTTCCTCTATGAGGACCATTCTTTTACTTTCAATGTTGAGTCAGTTCACCTATTTCTCTCCACCTCAAGAAGCAAACACTTGTGTGAACTGTGTATTGATTCCTACATACTTGCTTATTGCACTTATTATATTACTCTATGTTGACAATATCCATGAGATATACATGTTACAAGTTGAAAGCAACCGCTGAAACTTAATCTTCTTTTGTGTTGCTTCAATACCTTTACTTTGAATTATTACTTTATGAGTTAACTCTTATGCAAGACTTATTGATGCTTGTCTTGAAGTGCTATTCATGAAAAGTCTTTGCTTTATGATTCAGTTGTTTACCCATGTCATATACATTGTTTTGATCGCTGCATTCACCACATATGCTTTACAAATAGTATGATCAAGTTTATGATGGCATGTCACTCCAGAAATTATCTTTGTTATCGTTTTACCTGCTCGGGACGAGCAGAACTAAGCTTGGGATGCCGATACGTCTCCAACGTATCGATAATTTCTTGTGTTCCATGCCACATTATTGATGTTATCTACATGTTATATGCACACTTTATGTCATATTCGTGCATTTTCCGGAACTAACCTATTAACAAGATGCCGAAGTGCCAGCTTCCGTTTTCTGCTGTTTTTGGTTTCGTAAATCCTAGTAACGAAATATTCTCGGAATCGGACGAAATCAACGCCCGGGTTCCTATTTTACCCGGAAGCATCCAGAACACACGAGAACCGCCGGAGAAGGGGGCAGGGCCACCACACCACACCCCGGCGCGGCCAAGGGGGGCGCGCCCCTAGGGTGTGGGCCCCCGGAAGCCCTCTCCGCGCCGCCTCTCCGCCTATATAAAGCCCCCGACCTAAAAACCTCGGCGCGTTCGACGAAAACCACGGAAACCTTCCGAGCCGCCGCCATCGCGAAGCCAAGATCCGGGGGACAGGAGTCTCTGTTCCGGCACCCGCCGGAGCGGGGAAGTGCCCCGGAAGGCTTCTCCATCGACACCGCTGCCATCTCCACCGCCATCTTCATCACCGCCGTCGCTCCCATGAGGAGGGAGTAGTTCTCCATCGAGGCTCGGGGCTGTACTCGGTAGCTATGTGGTTCATCTCTCTCCTATGTGCTTCAATACAATAATCTCATGAGCTGCCTTACATGATTGAGATTCATATGATGATGCTTGTAATCTAGATGTCATTATGCTAGTCAAGTGAGTTTTACTTATGTTGATCTCCGGAGACTCCTTGTCCCACGTGTGTAAAGGTGACAGTGTGTGCACCGTGTGGGTCTCTTAGGCTATATTTCACAGAATACTTATTCACTCGTTGAATGGCATAGTGAGGTGCTTATTTATATCTCTTTATGATTGCAATGTGTTTGTATCACAATTTATCTATGTGCTACTCTAGTGATGTGTTATTAAAGTAGTTTTATTCCTCCCGCACGTGTGCAAAGGTGACGATGTGTGCACCGTGTTAGTACTTGGTTTATGCTATGATCATGATCTCTTGTAGATTGCGAAGTTAACTATTGCTATGATAATATTGATGTGATCTATTCCTCCTACATATGCATGAAGGTGACAGTGTGCATGCTATGCTAGTACTTGGTTTAGTCTCGTTGATCTATCTTACACTAAAGGTTACTAAAACATGAGCATTATTGTGGAGCTTGTTAACTCCGGCATTGAGGGTTCGTGTAATCCTACGCAATGTGTTCATCATCCAACAAAAGTGTAGAGTATGCATTCATCTATTCCGTTATGTGATCAATGTTGAGAGTGTCCACTAGTGAAAGTCTATTCCCTAGGCCTTGTTCCTAAATATCGCTATCGCTGCTTGTTTACTTGTTTTATCGCGTTACTACTGCTGCGTTACTACTGCTGCGTTACTACTGCTGCGTTACTACTGCTTGTTTACTGTCCTGGGCAAAGCACTTTTCTGGTGTCGTTGCTACTACTTATTCATACCACCTGTATTTCACTATCTCTTCGCCGAACTAGTGCACCTATTAGGTGTGTTGGGGACACAAGAGACTTCTTGCTTTGTGGTTGCAGGGTTGCATGAGAGGGATATCTTTGACCTCTTCCTCCCTGAGTTCGATAAACCTTGGGTATCCACTTAAGGGAAACTTGCTGCTGTTCTACAAACCTCTGCTCTTGGAGGCCCAACACTGTCTACAAGAATAGAAGCTCCCGTAGACATCAGGGCTCGAGTGATTGGTCCTTGTATTTGTGTCGCTGTAGGTACAGCGGTTGTATCAAGAGATGGGATGTCCTCATCATGCCCCCCTTCTTGAATTGAAGTCGTCCTCGACGAAAGCTCCTCTTCTTCACCAAAGTAAGGCTTCAAATCTGCAATGTTAAATGTAGGACTAACCGGACCCTCCATCAATGATGATCCGTATAGCTCGCTCTTTTACAACGCCTCGTGTTTGGAACAGATTGTGGCGTTGATCATGCTCAGCTTTGCTCAATTGCACGCTCAACACACGCTGTGCAACTAAGCTCCTGTATCGATCAGCGGTGTCGCCTTCCATTACCTCCATCTCTCTCTCGGAATCGGTATTGGCGCCATCGCGAGCAGCAATAAGGGCCAATGTATCTTCATCAAAGTCACTTGCGAATCATATTCTCCATCTTCACGCACCAACATCACACGCTTGGTTCTGCATTCTCTCTCTATGTGACCAAATCCCAAGCATTTGCGACATTGAATGTCGCACGTCTTCCCCGTGGAGGCCATGGAACATGAACTCCGAGGAGGACCAGCCGATGGTGGTGGGGTAGCAGAAGGAGGTGCTCGTGATGCAGGCGCGGTGTACTTGGAGGTAGTAGGTGCTGGTGCAGTACCACGAGATGGTGGCGCTGATTGTCGCGGAGACCACGACGATGTACGACCTGCGTGAAACATTAGCTCTTCTCCATGGTGGTTGACGATCCTGCACTTCACGTTCAGCTTTGCAAGCAAGATGAAACAAGCGAGTAATAGTGTTGTACTCCTTATAATCTAAAACATGTTGAATCTCTTTATTCAAACCACCAAAGAAACGTGCAAGCATAGCCTCATTATCCTCTACAATACCACAGCGAATCATGCCAGTTTGCAATTCTTGATAATAGTCTTCTACAGAATTTTTTCCTTATTCTAAGCGAGACAATTTTTTCAGCAAATCACGTTGATAATGTGGAGGAACAAAACGAGTACGCATAGCAAGTTTTAACCCAATCCAAGTAGCAGGAATATTTGTTGCATGTGTTCTACAATATTCAGACCACCAAATAGATGCAAAATCTGTGAACTCACAAGTAGCAGCACTAACACGCAAGTGATCAGGGTATTTTAAACATGCAAAGCGTTGTTCTACTTCCAATTCCCATGTAAGATATGCACCAGGATTATATCTACCCTCAAATGGCGGAATATTCAGTTTCAGTTTAGCAACATGATCATCATCATTACGTACCGAGCGTGGAGGTGGTCGAGCGTTGCGGTTCAGCTGCCGTGGACGACCAGGTGCAGGTTGTTGGACTTCCTCGCCGTCCAGTATGTTCTCATCTACCTGCTCGTCCGCGTCCCCTTCAGAATCTTCGTAGCCTTCATCAGAAGGCGCGTCATGTGCGGCTGCTGCAGCAGGAGCGGTACCCGCAGGAACGTCCGCACGAGGAACGCGGCGTGCGCGGCGTTGCACGTTGGCGCGAGGAGGCGGCAATCGAGTCAAAAGCTCCTGGAACTTGGCGTCGAGCTTGGAGTTGAAAGCTGCCTCGAAGCCATCCAGCTTGTCCAGCGCGTCGGTGAGTTTGGCATCCACGTCACCAATGCGCGCATCGGTGTCGCGTGCATGCCCGCCCAAAAGGTGGATGAAGTGAGCATGCAACTGCTCAGGCGTCATCTTGGCCGGGTAAACAGCGGTCGGATCAACTGGTCCTGACATGGTTAGTACACAAAAAGCACAAATGTATATGCCTACAAACTACGGAATATGGTGGTTCACGCGCAATTCGTCAAGCAAAATACAAAGCTCTTACAAGTTCTTACCAAACAGGAGGAAGGTGATATAACAACCAGCAAGGATCAGCGTCTCCAAAGATTGCCAAAGCGATTACCAGGTGTCGACACAGTGCATGTGGAGACAATATGTAGAGCTGTAGGAAGGCTAATATGGTAGCAAAACAGCAATTGTCAAAACAGCAATGCAATATTGAAAGTATGCTCAACAACGGTACTGTGCTGGTCCTAGGCTAGACCGTACTAGAGACGCGAGCCTAGAACACTAGCGAGGTCACGGCGCGACACACAAGCAACTAGCAGCGATGAGGTGGCGACGCGAGGTGCGAAAAATCACTATGATGGCAAGTGTCTCAAACTGATCCCCAAGGTCTAAAAACAGTATAGCCTCAGAAAAAAAATTTGTCGAAATTTTGGAGGTGCTCCGGAAAGCGCGCAGGTGCCAAAAAAATGGCGCTATAACGGCCAGTGGCGAAAAGTGATCGCCAAAGTGAAAAACCAATGTAGCCAGAAATTTTTTTCGGAAGCGTTTCCAGACATTTTTTTTTGCTCTCCTTCCAATTCTTTATTGGCGGCCGAAACTTATCTCACGGAAATTTTTCTGCAGCGCAAGATGATATTAGAAGGTAACAGCTAAGTATGAAAAACAAAAAAAAACCTAATTCTACTCGGACTCTGTCACGGCAGAGAAACAACACGAATCTGTGTCGCGGTAGGAAACGGGGTATATGGTGGATACGGATGTATGTGGCAGGGTGTATATGGAAGTGGCGGAAGTATATGGCAGGGTGTATATGGCAGTGGCGGAAGTATATGGCAGGGTGTATATGGTAGTGGCGGAAGTATATGGCAGGGTGCATATGGCAGTGGCGGAAGTATATGGTGGTGGTGGTGGCGGTGATCTGCGTATGGTGCGAGTGGCGGCGGCGGCGTGACTAATATGACCAGAACTCGAAACTCTAAAGGAACTAGACGCTAAGACCAGCAACTCGACACGAAGATGCAGACACAAATTCAACTATGCAAAACTGAAAAGACAATGCAAAGCGTGGCAGGGGTTTATGGGACTATGATCTAAAAACCCTAACGAGTATTTTTGGCTTTTTCGTGGTTTATGGGTATGATGGCAGATGCAATCTACACTACGAAAACAGTAAAATCTCACCGAGCAACCTGAAATCTGATACCACTTGATAGGGCAAAGGTGGCCGATCTTTCGATGAGAGTATGATAGCGTCGATTTGTTGGTGGAGTTCGTGCTTCACAATCCGACTACACGTGCAACGCTCGTGCGCCAATGCAATCGCTAGGACAATCTCCGGGAGTTACTGATCTTGCGGATGCACGATCAGCCTGACCAGCGAGGGTCTTAATTCCTACCTGAAATCGAGAACAAGTAAGAGCTAAAGATGCAATCAGAATATTGCGAATATAGATGAAAGCTTTATTGAAAAGGTGGGATTCCGAATAGTCGGTCTTGTTCTGGGCGTTGGCCTCAAAAGAAGTACACGAGAGTTGCAGCAATAGCTAACTTTTAATCTAATCAAAATCCGAGTCTAAACGTGACGGCTATGGGGGTATTTAAAGGAGGAAAAGGTGGAGTTTCGGCCAGCCATACATGTGGTGACCGAACCAAACCCTAGAAGGCATTTCCCCCTTCAATACGGACTCTAAAAAGTGGCCGACTTAATTCTCGCGAAAATGACATGGGCCTGGCCCAAAACTAAAGGTGACGCAGCACCATAACATGCTATGGACGAAATTATGAAGTGGGAAACTCTATATTTCGTCCATGTCTTCATCTCTTCTTATGGTGGCTTCAAAGTTCTGAAATCTCCACTTGCGGCGTTGATGGCGTGTATTTCACACGTTCGTTGGGCAACCCCAAGAGGAAGGTATGATGCGCACAGCAGCAAGTTTTCCCTCAGAAAGAAACCAAGGTTTATCGAACCAGGAGGAGCCAAGAAGCACGTTGAAGGTTGATGGCGGCGGGATGTAGTGCGGCGCAACACCAGGGATTCCGGCGCCAACGTGGAACCTGCACAACACAACCAAAGTACTTTTCCCCAACGAAACGAGTGAGGTTGTCAATCTCACCGGCTTGCTGTAACAAAGGATTAACCGAATTGTGTGGAAGATGATTGTTTGCAGAGAAAACGAGTAAAACAAGTATTGCAGCAGATTTGTATTTCAAGTATTAAAGAATGGACCGGGGTCCACAGTTCACTAGAGGTGTCTCTCCCATAAGATAAAAGCATGTTGGGTGAAGAAATTACAGTCGGGCAATTGACAAATAGAGAGGGCATAACAATGCACATACATGTCATGATAAGTATAGTGAGATTTAATTGGGCATTACGACAAAGTACATAGACCGCCATCCAACCGCATCTATGCCTAAAAAGTCCACCTTCAGGTTATCGTCCGAACCCCTTCCGGTATTAAGTTGCAAAGCAACGGACAATTGCATTAAGTATGGTGCGTAATGTAATCAACAACTACATCCTCGGACATAGCGCCAATGTTTTATCCCTAGTGGCAACAGCACAACACAACCTTAGAACTTTCTCGTCATCGTCCCGGTGTCAATGCGGGCATGAACCCACTATCGAGCATAAATACTCCCTCTTGGAGTTAAAAGCAAAAACTTGGCCAGAGCCTCTACTAGTAACGGAGAGCATGCAAGATCATAAACAACACATATGTAATAACTTGATAATTAACATAACATGGTATTCTCTATCCATCGGATCCCGACAAACACAACATAGAGTATTACGGATAGATGATCTTGATCATGTTAGGCAGCTCACAAGATCCAACAATGAAGCACAATGAGGAGAAGACAACCATCTAGCTACTGCTATGGACCCATAGTCCAGGGGTGAACTACTCACTCATCACTCCGGAGGCGACCATGGCGGCGTAGAGTCCTCCGGGAGATGAATCCCCTCTCCGGCAGGGTGCCGGAGGAGATCTCAAGAATCCCCCGAGATGGGATCGGCGGCGGCGACGTCTCAGTAAGGTTTTCCGTATCGTGGTTTTTCGCATCAGGGGTTTCGCGACGGAGGCTTTAAGTAGGCGGAAGGGCAGAGTCGGGGGCTAACGAGGGGCCCACACCACAGGGCGGCGCGGGCCCCCCCTTGGCCGCGCCGCCATGTGGTTTGGCCACCTCGTGATCCCACTTCGTATGCTCTTCGGTCTTCTGGAAGGTTCGTGGCGAAATAGGCCCCTGGGTCTTCGTTTCGTCCAATTCCGAGAATATTTCGTTACTAGGATTTCTGAAACCAAAAACAGCGAGAAAACAACAACCGGCACTTCGGCATCTTGTTAATAGGTTAGTTCCGGAAAATGCACGAATATGACATAAAGTGTGCATAAAACATGTAGGTATCATCAATAATATGGCATAGAACATAAGAAATTATCGATACGTCGGAGACGTATCAAGCATCCCCAAGCTTAGTTCTCGCTCGTCCCGAGCGAGTAAAACGATAACAAAGATAATTTCTGAAGTGACATGCCATCATAACCTTGATCATACTATTTGTAAACATATGTAGTGGATGCAGCGATCAAAACAATGGTAATGACATGAGTAAACAACTGAATCATAAAGCAAAGACTTTTCATGAATAGTACTTCAAGATAAGTATTAATAAGTCTTGCATAAGAGTTAACTCATAAAGCAATAAATCAAAGTAAAGGTATTGAAGCAACACAAAGGAAGATTAAGTTTCAGCGGTTGCTTTCAACTTATAACATGTATATCTCATGGATAATTGTCAACATAGAGTAATATAACAAGTACAATATGCAAGTATGTAGGAATCAATGCACAGTTCACACAAGTGTTTGCTTCTTGAGGTGGAGAGAGATAGGTGAACTGACTCAACATAAAAGTAAAGAGAATGGTCCTTCAAAGAGGAAAGCATCGATTGCTATATTTGTGCTAGAGCTTTTATTTTGAAAACATGAAACAATTTTGTCAACGGTAGTAATAGAGCATATGAGTTATGAAAGTTATATCTTACAAGTTGCAAGTCTCATGCATAGTATACTAATAGTGCCCGCACCTTGTCCTAATTAGCTTGGACTACCGGATCTTTGCAATGCACATGTTTTAACCAAGTGTCACAATGGGGTACCTCCATGCCGCTCGTACAAAGGTCTAAGGAGAAAGCTCGCATTTTGGATTTCTCGCTTTTGATTATTCTCAACTTAGACATCCATACCGGGACAACATGGACAACGGATAATGGACTCCTCTTTAATGCATAAGCATGTGGCAACAATTATTATTCTCATATGAGATTGAGGATATATGTCCAAAACTGAAACTTCCACCATGAATCATGGCTTTAGTTAGCGGCCCAATGTTTTTCTCTGACAATATGCATGCTCCAACCATAAAGGTGGTAGATCTCTCTTACTTCAGACAAGACGGACATGCATAGCAACTCACATGATATTCAACAAAGAATAGTTGATGGCGTCCCCAGAAACATGGTTATCGCACAACAAGCAACTTAATAAGAGATAAAGTGCATAAGTACATATTCAATACCACAATAGTTTTTAAGCTATTTGTCCCATGAGCTATATATTGCAAAGGTGAATGATGGAGTTTTAAAGGTAGCACTCAAGCAATTTACTTTGGAATGGCGGATAAATACCATGTAGTAGGTAGGTATGGTGGACACAAATGGCATAGTGGTTGGCTCAAGTATTTTGGATGCATGAGAAGTATTCCCTCTCGATACAAGGTTTAGGCTAGCAAGGTCATTTGAAACAAACACAAGGATGAACGGTACAGCAAAACTCACATAAAAGACATATTGTAAACATTATAAGACTCCATACCGTCTTCCTTGTTGTTCAAAACTCAATACTAGATGTTATCTAGACTCTAGAGAAACTAAATATGCAAACCAAATTAGCAAGCTCTAAGTATTTCTTCATTAATGGGTGCAAAGTATATGATGCAAGAGCTTAAACATGATCACAACAATTGCCAAGTATCAAATTATCCAAGACATTTTAGAGTTACTACATGTAGCATTTTCCAATTCCAACCATATAACAATTTAACGAAGAAGAAACTTCGCCATGAATACTATGAGTAGAGCCTAAGGACATATTTGTCCATATGCTACAGCGGAGCGTGTCTCTCTCCCATAAAGTGAATGCTAGGATCCATTTTATTCAAACAAAACAAAAAACAAAAACAAACCGACGCTCCAAGCAAAGTACATAAGATGTGACGGAATAAAAATATAGTTTCGGGGGAGGAACCCGATAATGTTGTCGATGAAGAAGGGGATGCCTTGGGCATCCCCAAGCTTAGACGCTTGAGTATTCTTAGAATATGCAGGGGTGAACCACCGGGGCATCCCCAAGCTTAGAGCTTTCACTCTCCTTGATCATATTGCATCATACTCCTCTCTTGATCCTTGAAAACTTCCTCCACACCAAACTCGAAACAACTCATTAGAGGGTTAGTGCATAATAAAAATTCACATGTTCAGAGGTGACACAATCATTCTTAACACTTCTGGACATTGCATAAAGCTACTGGACATTAATGGATCAAAGATATTCATCCAACATAGCAAAAGAGGCAATGCGAAATAAAAGACAGAATCTGTCAAAACAGAACAGTCCGTAAAGATGGATTTTATTAGGCCAACAGACTTGCTCAAATGAAAATGCTCAAATTGAATGAAAGTTGCGTACATATCTGAGGATCATGCACGTAAATTGGCTTAATTTTCTGAGCTACCTACAGGGAGGTAGACCCAGATTCGTGACAGCAAAGAAATCTGTAACTGCGCAGTAATCCAAATCTAGTACTTACTTTACTATCAAAGACTTTACTTGGCACAACAAAACTCAAAACTAAGATAAGGAGAGGTTGCTACAGTAGTAAACAACTTCCGAGACACAAATATAAAACAAAAATACTGGAGTAAAAACATGGGTTGTCTCCCATAAGCGCTTTTCTTTAACGCCTTTCAGCTAGGCGCAAAAAGTGTATCTCAAGTGACATCGAGAGATGAAGCATCAACATCATAATTTGTTCTAATAATAGAATCATAAGGTAACTTCATTCTCTTTCTAGGGAAGTGTTCCATACCTTTCTTGAGAGGAAATTGATATTTAATATTACCTTCCTTCATATCAATAGTAGCACCAACGGTTCGAAGAAAAGGTCTTCCCAATATGATGGGGCAAGATGCATTGCATTCAATATCCAAGACAACAAAATCAACGGGGACAAGGTTATTGTTAACCATAATATGAACATTATCAATTCTCCCCAAAGGTTTCTTTTTAGCATTATCAGCGAGATTAACATCCAAATAACAATTTTTCAATGGTGGCAAGTCAAGCATATCATAGACTTTTTTAGGCATAACGAAATACTTGCACCAAGATCACATAAAGCATTACAATGAAAATCTTTGACTCTCATTTTAATGATGGGCTCCCAACCATCCTCTAGCTTTCTAGGAATAGAAGTTTCAAGTTTTAGTTTCTCTTCTCTAGCTTTTATGAGAGCATTTGTAATATGTTTTGTGAAAGCCAAGTTTATAGCGCTAGCATTGGGACTCTTAGCAAGTTTTTGCAAGAACTTTATAACTTCAGAGATGTGGCAATCATCAAAATCTAAATCATTACAATCTAAAGCAATGGGATTATCATCCCCAAGGATGGAAAAAATTTCAGCAGTTTTATCACAAGCTGTTTCAGCAGTTTTAGCAGTTTCAGGTAATTTTGCGCGCTTTGCACTAGGAGTAGAAGCATTGCCAACACCAATTATTTTATCATTAATAGTAGGAGGTGCAGCAACATGTGAATCATTAGCATTGCTAGTGGTGGTAATAGTCCAAACTTTAGCTACATTTTCCTTTTTAGCTAGTTTTTCATTTTCTTCTCTATCCCACCTAGCACGCAGTTCAGCCATTAATCTTATATTCTCATTAATTCTAACTTGGATGGCATTTGCTGTAGTAACAATTTTATTTTCAATATCCCTATTAGGCATAACTTTCGATTTCAAAAGATCAACATCGGAGGCAAGACTATCAACTCTAGAAACAAGAATATCAATTTTATTGAGCTTTTCCTCAACAGATTTGTTAAAAGCAGTTTGTGTACTAATAAATTCTTTAAGCATAGCTTCAAGTCCAGGGGGTATATTCCTATTATTGTTGTAAGAATTCCCATAAGAATTAGCATAACCGTTACCATTATTATAAGGATATGGCCTATAGTTATTACTAGAATTGTTCCGATAAGCATTGTTGTTGAAATTATTATTTTTAATGAAGTTTACATCAACATATTCTTCTTGGGCAACCAATGAAGCTAATGGAACATTATTAGGATCAACATTAGTCCTATCATTCGCAAGCATAGACATAATAGCATCAACCTTATCATTCAAGGAAGAGGATTCTTCAACAGAATTTACCTTCTTACCTTGTGGAGCTCTTTCCGTGTGCCATTCAGAGTAATTAACCATCATATTATCAAGAAGCTTTGTTGCTTCACCAAGAGTGATGGACATAAAGGTACCTCCAGCAGCTGAATTCAATAAATTCCGCGAAGAAAAATTTAGTCCTGCATAGAAGGTTTGGATGATCATCCAAGTAGTCGGTCCATGGGTTGGGCAATTTTTAACCAAAGATTTCATTCTTTCCCACGCTTGAGCAACATGTTCATTATCCAATTGTTTAAAATTCATTATGCTACTCCTCAAAGATATAATTTTAGCAGGGGGATAATATCTACCAATAAAAACATCCTTGCATTTAGTCCAGGAATCAATACTATTCTTAGGCAGAGATAGCAACCAATCTTTAGCTCTTCCTCTTAATGAGAAAGGGAACAATTTTAATTTTATAATGTCACCATCTACATCTTTATATTTTTGCATTTCACATAGTTCAACAAAATTATTGAGATGGGCAGCAGCATCATCGTAACTAACACCAGAAAATTGCTCTCGCATAACAAGATTCAGTAAAGCAGGTTTAATTTCAAAGAATTCTGCTGTAGTAGCAGGTGGAGCAATAGGTGTGCATAAGAAATCATTATTATTTGCGCTAGTGAAGTCACACAACTTAGTATTTTCAGGGGTAGCCATTTTAGCAGTAGTAAATAAAGCAAACTAGATAAAGTAAATGCAAGTAAACTAATTTTTTTGTGTTTTTGATATAGCAAACAAAACAAGTAAATAAAGTAAAACTAGCAACTAATTTTTTTGTGTTTTGATATAAGTGCAGCAAACAAAGTAGTAAATAAAATAAAGCAAGACAAAAACAAAGTAAAGAGATTGAGAAGTGGAGACTCCCCTTGCAGCGTGTCTTGATCTCCCCAGCAACGGCGCCGTGAAAATATGCTTGATGGCGTGTATTTCACACGTTCGTTGGGCAACCCCAAGAGGAAGGTATGATGCGCACAGCAGCAAGTTTTCCCTCGTAAAGAAACCAAGGTTTATCGAACCGGGAGGAGCCAAGAAGCACGTTGAAGGTTGATGGCGGCAGGATGTAGTGCGGCGCAACACCGGGGATTCCGGCGCCAACGTGGAACCCGCACAACACAACCAAAGTACTTTGCCCCAACGAAACAGCTGAGGTTGCCGGTCTCACCGGCTTGCTCGTAACAAAGGATTAACCGAATTGTGTGGAAGATGATTGTTTGCAGAGAAAACAGTAAAACAAGTATTGCAGAAGATTTGTATTTCAGTATTAAAGAATGGACCGGGGTCCACAGTTCACTAGAGGTGTCTCTCCCATAAGATAAAAGCATGTTGGGTGAACAAATTACAGTCGGGCAATTGACAAATAGAGAGGACATAACAATGCACATACATGTCATGATAAGTATAGTGAGATTTAATTGGGCATTACGACAAAGTACATAGACCGCCATCCAACCGCATCTATGCCTAAAAAGTCCACCTTCGGGTTATCGTACGAACCCCTTCCAGTATTAAGTTGCAAAGCAACGGACAATTGCATTAAGTATGGTGCGTAATGTAATCAACAACTACATCCTCGGACATAGCGCCAATGTTTTATCCCTAGTGGCAACAAGCACAACACAACCTTAGAACTTTCGTCACTCGTCCCGGTGTCAATGCAGGCATGAACCCACTATCGAGCATAAATACTCCCTCTTGGAGTTAAAAGCAAAAATTTGGCCGAGCCTCTACTAGTAACGGAGAGCATGCAAGATCATAAACAACACATATGTAATAACTTGATAATTAACATAACATGGTATTCTCTATCCATCGGATCCCGACAAACACAACATAGAGTATTACGGATAGATGATCTTGATCATGTTAGGCAGCTCACAAGATCCAACAATGAAGCACAATGAGGAGAAGACAACCATCTAGCTACTGCTATGGACCCATAGTCCAGGGGTGAACTACTCACTCATCACTCCGGAGGCGACCATGACGGCGTAGAGTCCTCCGGGAGATGAATCCCCTCTCCGGCAGGGTGCCGGAGGAGATCTCCAGAATCCCCCGAGATGGGATTGGCGGCGGCGGCGTCTCGGTAAGGTTTTCCGTATCGTGGTTTTTCGCATCGGGGTTTCGCGACGGAGGCTTTAAGTAGGCGGAAAGGCAGAGTCGGGGGGCTGACGAGGGGCCCACACCACAGGGCGGCGCGGGGGCCCCCTTGGCCGCGCCGCCATGTGGTTTGGCCACCTCGTGGCCCCACTTCGTATGCTCTTCGGTCTTCTGGAAGGTTCGTGGCGAAATAGGCCCCGGGTCTTTGTTTCGTCCAATTCCGAGAATATTTCGTTACTAGGATTTCTGAAACGAAAACAGCAGAAAACAAGCAATCGGCACTTCGGCATCTTGTTAATAGGTTAGTTCCAGAAAATGCACGAATATGACATAAAGTGTGCATAAAACATGTAGGTATCATCAATAATATGGCATAGAACATAAGAAATTATCGATACGTCGGAGACGTATCAGGCGTCATCTTCAATCCTCAAATGCTTGCTGCCATCTCCTCCATGCGTGATCATGCTCCAATGCTTGTCCTCCTCATCCATGCTTGGTCCATCATTCTTAAGAGTAACAAACATATCTGATTTAGGCAGCATCATATTCTCATGTATGTGAGGAATAGTTCCAAGAAACGAAAGTACCTGATAGTTAAGTTGTTTGGCACGGACTCGAGTGATTGGTCCTTGTATTTGTGTCGCTGTAGGTACAACGGTTGTATCAAGAGATGGGATGTCCTCATCGGTAT